>NW_012110130.1:472828-678295 GCF_000951045.1 Mandrillus leucophaeus
TTTGAGACAGAGTCTCGCTCTGTCACCCAGGCTAGAGTGCAGTGGGGCGATCTCGGCTCACTGCAACTTCCGCCTCCTGGGTTCAAGTAATTCTCCTGCCTCAGCCTCCCAAGTAGCTGGGATTACAGGCGTGCACCACAACACCCAGTTAATTTTTTTGTATCTTTGGTAGAGGCAGGGTTTCACCATGTTGGCCAGGCTGGTCTCGAACTCCTAACCTCGTGATCCACCCGCCTTGGTCTCCCAAAGTGCTGGGATTACAGGTGTGAGCCACCGCGCCTGGCTGCAATCTGCTTTTTATACTTAATATCATAAATATTTCCCACGTGGCCAGGCGCGGTGGCTCACACCTGTAATCCCAGCACTTTGGGAGGCCAAGGTGGGTGGATTACCTGAGGTCAGGAATTTGCGACCAGCCTGGCCAAGATGGTGAAATCCCATCTCTACTAAAAATACAAAAAATTAGCCAGGAGTGGTGGTGAGTGCCTGTAATCCCAGCTACTTGGGAGGCTGAGGCAGGAGAATCTCTTGAACCTGGGAGGCGGAGGTTGCAGTGAACCGAGATCGCACCATTGCACTCCAGCCTAGGCAACAAGAGAGAAATTTCATCTCACAAAAAAAAAAAAAAAAAAAAAACAGTTAAGATGGTAGATTTTTTGTTATGTGTATTTTACCACAATTAGAAAAAAATGCTCTGAGGTTTTGTAGTTACCAGGCTCGGGCACCACCTATAGAATGGTGCCCACTGGGCATGGAGGGCATACAGCCCTGAATCCAGAATTCCTGGTCTGCCCCCAGTTGCCCTGTGGTGTTCTGGCCAGTGCCTTCTCTTTGGGCCTCACCTGTCAAATGCTAAACAGATCCCTGGAATGGAAAATGTCCATGCTTCCTCCTGACCCTGATGAGCTAAGATGAGAATTAGAACAAAACCGTGTGCTTTTAAAAGAGTAGATAGAGAATTAAAAATACAATCGAAAATCACACTATTCCAAGATTAAAAACATTCTTTAGAAACTGGGCTTATTAGATGACATACTTCCTGCATTGTATGGGAGAGGAGGGGGCCGGGTCACCAGCGCTGTCCGTAGGGGGCAAGCAGGTGAAATGATTATGAAATATGTCAAGTAAATGGTCCTTTTTTCTCGCCAGGAGATAAGGAAAGGTAATTTGGTCTGTCAGTCGCGCACACAGAAGACGTCATGGTCAACTGCATTAATACTGAATACTTTGTCCAGAGTCACAGAGCTCAAAGAAATTACAGAATCTTTCTCCTGTGAATTCTGGCACTCCTCTCAGCAGGCCTTTTCCCACCTGAATTCACAAGAGAGATTAACAATAAAAGGCAGGGCCGACGGTGGGACCAGAGCTGCTTTTCCCTCACACCTGGGACCCCCCTCCTCCGGCCCACCAGTTCAGCCTCATCTCTCGCCACACCCTTCCTGGTCCGGCTTCAGCCCAACTCAACCCCAGCTGTCCTGCTTTCTCCTCTTCCTATGGGCTCCTCTCCCATAGGCGCCAGTCAGAGCCCACCTGCTCAAGCCACCTCCTCCAGGACATCTCTCTCCAGTCCCAATCACCTGCCCTGTGACTGAAGCTCCCTCTGCCCCCACGTGCTCACGCTTCTTTTTGCAGTTGTTGTGAGGATTGTGTCCCTATCTCCCTTCTCCAAACACCTGAGACCTCCCTAGAGGACAGACTTGCCCAGCTGGCCTCTCCCACAGTGTCCAGCCCAGGCTCTGGCACTTAGCAGTGGAAGGGGTGAGTTCACGAGGCATCTACAAGCCTTCTCTCTTATGATCTAATAAAAGGGTATCTGTGGTAGATTCTTTCTTTTCTGTATTTTTTTCTTTTCTGTATTCTTTTCTGACCTGGCGGAGATGAAGATGTGTGGTTATGGTTGGCAGTAGACTCTGGGATGCTCTCTAAACCCGTTGTTAAGTTGTTAAATTGCAAGAAACCATCTTCCTCTCCACCCTCCATTCCCACCCCATTCCCACAGCGTGAACAGGAAGCGCCCACTCAGAGCCCTTATTCCAAAGGTGGAGAAACCTCTTTCCTTTGCTGCTTGTGGGGACTTGTCAGTCTCTGGAACAATTAAACCTCTTTCAATGCAGTTATATTCCCTCATGTAATAAGTACTGCATTATTTTTAGACTGTTTTACCCAATTAATTTTATTATCAGTTAATTATGTATTACCATCTTAAGAAAATGAATATTTGCCCAGTTGCTTAAGCTAAATCATTAAATATGTATGTATTCCTTTCTTTAAATGCACATCTGTTATCTTTTACAGATGCAGAAGACACGTTTGGAGCCATCTGTGCCTCTGAAACAGACCCCCATACAAAAGTGCCATCCTGGCCCTACGAGACGGCTCATGTGGGTCTCGGAGGCACCTGGGAAGTGAGGCCCACAAACATGTCAGAGATCTCGGCCTCAGGGTAAGTGGGAGGGCCACTGTCCTAAGGACCAGCTTGGCAGAATCTGGGGTGAGGGGAGGTAGGTACAGCCCAGAGCCAAATGCATGAAGGTGTACGAATGTGGAGCAGCCCCTGGAGGATAACAGTTGAAGAAACAAACCTCGAGGCTGGGTGCAGTGGCTCACATCTGTAATCCACAGATTTGGGGGCCAAGGTGGGAGGATCACTTGAGGCCAGAAGTTTGAGATCAAGCTGGGCAACATAGTGAGACCCTGTCTCTGCAAAACAAAACAAAACAAAACAAACAAACAAAAATTAGCCAGGCCTGATGGTGCACACCTGTAGTCCAAGTTACTCAGGAGGCTGAGGTGGGAGGATCCCTTGAGCCCAGGAGGTAGAGGCTGCAGTGAGCCAAGATTGTGCAACTGTACACTGCACTCCAGCTTGGGCAACAGAGTGAGATCCTATTTCAATAAAAAAAGAAAAGAAACAAATCTCGATTGAGGTGGGCATGGTGGTTTACATGTGTAACCCCAGCACTTCGGGAGGCCAAAGTGGTAGGATCTCTTGAGCCCAGGAGTTCAAGACCAGCCTGGGCAATATAGTAAGACCCCATCTCTAATTAAAAAAAAAATTAGCCAGGCATAGTGGCACACAACTGTAGTGACAGCTACTTGGAAGGCTGAGGTGGGAGGATCTCTTGTGCCCAGGAGATTGAGGCTGCAGTGACCTACGATGGTGCCACTGCACTCTGGACTCAGAAACAGAGTGAGACCCTGTCTCAAACAAAATAAAACAAGAAAGAAACTCCTCCTGCTGCCTCTGGGTGATTGGGTGCAAAACTCCACAGAGGTCAGCAGGTCTGGTCCCTGTGGGATCCAGACTCACTGTGTGTGATCTGGGCCAGTCCGTGGACTTCAGCAGCCTCAGTTCCCTGACCTGCCAAAGTAGTGAGATTACAGGCATGAACCACAGTGGTCAGCTGAGAATTTTCTTTTCTTTTCTTTTTATTTTTGAGACAGGGTCTCAGTCTGTTGTCCAGGCTGGAGTGCAGTGATGTGATCATGGCTCACTGCAACCTCGACCTCCTGGGCTCAAGCAATCTTCTCACCTCAGCCTCTCGAGTAGCTGGGGCCACAGGTGCGTGCCACCATGACCGGCTAATTATTTTATTTTATTTTTTATTTTTGGCAAAGACAGGGTCTCCCTGTGTTGCCAGTATGGTCTCAAATTCCTGAGCTCAAGTGATCATCCCACATTGGCCTCCCAAAGTGTTGGGATTACAGGTGTGAGCCACCCACCCAGATGAGAATTTTCTTAGTAACAAATTAGATGAGACATCCCAATTGTTTGTTGTAGTGAGATTTAATTATAATTCACTCAACAAACACCTAAGCACTTTCTTGGTTGGGTGCTTCAATTTATATTCTTATATTCAATTTATATTCTCATAAATACATAGAGGGACTTGGGCCACAGTGTATATTTTCACAAGATTCCTGGAAGCATAGAGTAGGGAGTGACTGGTTCTGCATAGGGAAATCAAGGAAGGCTTCTGAGAGGAGGTGATGACTGAGCAAGTTACTTCATTCATCTGAAAAGACTGTGTACTGTGTAAGTGAAGGGGCGTCACTGTATATGGCAGCTCTGTTGAATGGGCCTTAAAGGACTCTTGGTTGCAAGTGAGAGATACCCAACTCATTGTAGCTTAGGCAACCAAGAAATTCATTGGCTCCCGAAGTGTGGAAGTCTGGGGGGAAGCAGGCATAGCTGGATGCAGGGGCTCAAGCAGCATTGTCAGGTTCTCTCTCTCTCTCTCCCCCACACCCCCGATCTCTTGCCTCTCTGCTTCGCTTTCTTCTATGAGTTAGTAAAGATGGTGGTGGGCAGCCAGATACAGAACCTCCCAGCAAGACAACTCTATCCAGGGAAGTCCTCCTTTCACCCAGGGACTAAAGTAACAATCCCAGAAAAGAATTCTAATTGGCTTCTTGAGTCACATGCCTGCCTCTGAACCAGTCACGTGCTGAGGGGTGGGGCAGAGTGATCCTCAGAGGGCCTGGGTTGGAGGGAGAAGTCACCAGGATTGACAGCCTCATGCTGTGGGAGGAGTGGTTCTCCCAAGGACGCTTGCAAACAAAATCATACATCCACTACAAAGAGCAGGGAAGACCTCTCCAGGCGACTCGGACGGAGGTCTGTAACCAAAACATTGCCAAAAATGCTACTCCCACGGTCTCTGCCATGCAGGATGCCACTATGACCAGTGGCCCCTAAGCTACTGGGCAACCCTGCCCATGTCCAACTGTGAGGACTGTTGATCTCTGAACTCAGCTGGGGAAGAGAAAAGAGGCATCCCCTCCCCACCTCTTCTCTAGGCTGTTAGAGCTCAAAGGGTGCTTGGAGTCCATCCATTTGTTCCATGGAGCTCTTTAAAAATAACAGCAAGAGCTCATGAACTGAAATGCACACAACTTTCTTTTGAAACCTCCTTTGCTCAGTCACAAACCATGGGAATTAAATTTGTGTAGTGCATTTAACAGACAATGAACGTTGAGCAAGGTCACAAATACATGTTGGGATTACAAGACAAAACACCGAACAGAGACCAGCCATCATCCTTAGCCTTGTTATGTGCTGCCTGTGCCTGGATTCCCGAATCTGACATCACCCTCATAGGTGCCAGATGGGCAGCCTCTCATGCCGCGCCCCCTGCTCCTAGCACGACACCATTTCTAAAAGGTGGGTCACTGCTAAGCAGTTGGAACGATATGGAACTGCTTTGTATTTTTCTTACGCATTTAAAAATACTTTCAGGCCAGGCGCGATGGCTCACACCTGTAATCTTAACACTTTGAGAGGCCAAGGCAGAAGGATTACTTGAACCAAGTAGTTCAAGACTGGGCAACATGGTGAAAACCCGTCTCCACAAATACAGAAAGAATAAAAAAAAATTAGTCAGGTATGATAGTGCTTGCCTATAGCCCCAGCTACTTGAAAGGCTGAGGTGGAAGGATTGCTTGAGCCCCAGGAGGTCAAGGCTGCAGTGAGCCCTGATTGCACCACTGCACTCCAGCCTGGAGTAATAATAAATAAATAAATAATAAATAAATAGGCCAGGTGGGAGGGCACCTGTAATCCCAGCACTTTGGGAGGCCGAGGTGGGAGAATCACTTGAGGTCGGAAATTCAAGGCCAGCCTGGCCAACACGGTGCAACCCCATCTCCACCAAAAATACAAAAAATTAGCCAGGTGTGGTGGCACGTGCCTGTAATCCCAGTTACTTGGGAGGCTGAGGCACGAGGATCGCTTAAACCTGGGAGGCAGAGGTTGCAGTGAGCTGAGTTCTCACCACTGCACTCCAGCCTGGGCGACAGAGCAAGACTCTGTCTCAATCAATGAATCAATCAATCAATAAAAATACTTTCAAGAAGGCGGTCACTGGCATCTTTTTGGCTTTTAGACCAGAGTGACATCCTTTAAGAAAGGACTGTTCTAGTCCAACCCTGCAATTTTATAGATGGAGAAACTGAAGCCTAGAGAGGGAAAGTGACACTGAAAGTGATTTCAATAGCTAGACTCAAGTTGGTCTGAGACTCCTGGTCTGACACCTTTGAATTCGGTCAGGTGAGGAACTCGGGAAGGTCTGCAGGTGGCGCTGCTTCTAAAGGGCCTTTGGGACACGGGCTCAATTTCTCACTTAACCTTGGGTTTCTGATTTAGAGTGGGAAATGCTGCTTTTCCTGATCTCAAAGGTGAAGGCTCTACCAAAGTTGTTCACACAAGTGTTATAAGAGAAAACTTTTAAACAAATTAAAATGTGGTACATCCTATTTAATGGTAATCTATGAAATGTACATCTTTGAAAAATTGTATTGTTACCAAAAATGGCAGCTATGAAAATTAAGGATTATGGTAGATTAAGAGTAGTGGTTGACACTAAGATTACTGGCTTCCATGTATGCATGCCCTTGACCCTGAAATTTTGTAGTCCCTGCCACTGTGACTCTGGGCCGGTCTTACGACTTACTTTGACCAGTAGAATGTGATGGAGGGTGAGACACTGTGTCACCCCAGTTGCCCAGGCCATGACCAGCCAGCCAAGACATGTGAACATCGCCCCCTTAGACCAGCCAGGGGACCCAGCAACTGATCACAGATGCATAAACAAAACTAGCTGAGCCAGGCTCAGACCAGCAGGGCTGTTCCCCGACCATAGACTCTTGGGCAATAATAAATCTTGTTTTTTAATTTTTAATTAATTAATTACTTTTTTGAGATAGAGACTGCTCTGTTGCCCAGGCTGGAGTGCAGTGGCTCAATCTCAGCTCACTGCAACCTCTGCCTCCCAGGTTCAAGCGATTCTCCTGCCTCAGCCTCCTGAGTAGCTGGGATTACAGGTACCTGCCACCATGCCTGGCTAATTTTTTGTATTTGTAGTAGAGGCGGGGTTTCACCATGTTGTCCAGGCTGGAGTCAAACTCCTGACCTCAAGTGATCCGCTTGCCTTGGCCTCCCAAAGTGCTGGGATTACAGGCGTGAGCCACCGCACCTGGCCAAATCTTGGTATTTTAACCCGCTGAATGTTGACTGTTGGACTGTTATGTAGCAATAGCTGATGGAGACGGAGGTACTATTGAGCCTGGAGAGGGAAGCATGTGGAGATAGCAGGGCAGACATGTCCATGAACAGCATGACTTTCACCATGCACCACGGAGAGGAGATGCACAGCAGTAGCCCGTGCCCCTCACACCAGGGAAAATTCTGGAGGGAAACCTACCAAATAGCTTAGGGATGGTATTAAGGGATGAATGGGGGTAATTACGTTTTTCATTTTTCTCTTTTCCTTTCCATATTTCCTGTGATGTTCTTTTTTTGTGTGTGTTTTGGTTTGGGTTTTTCTGGGGTTTTTTTTGAGACAGGGTCTCACTCTGTCACCCAGGTTGGAGTGCAGTGGTGTGATCATGGCTAATCACACCTTCAACTTCTCGGGCTTAAGTGATCCTCTAGCCTCAGCCTCCTGAGTAGCTGGGATTACAGGTGCCTGCTACCATGTCTGGCTACTTTTTGTATTTTTAGTAGAGATGGGGTTTCACCATGTTGGCCAGGCTGCTGTCAAACTCCTGATTTCAAGTGATTCACCTGCCTCAGCCTCCCAAAGTGCTGGGATTACAAGTGTGAGCCTCTGCACCTGGCCTTGGAAATAATCACTTCCAACCTGTGGGTTTCTAAATGGGGAGAGTGAGGATGAGAGTCCACATTTGGTGGCAAAGCCAGAACTAGAACTTACTTCTCTTGAGTTGGGTCTAATATTCCTCCTAGCGGATGCTAAACCTTTCCAGCAAGGTTGAGGCTCTGGGCTGGGGCTAGGGTGAGGCACGCTGCCATCAGGGTGAGAAGTTTCAAGAGGCACTTGCTCCCAGGGCCCAACCTGCACTCAGCCAGGAGAGCTGGTGCCTTGCAGCCTGCTGTGGGCAGAGCCCGTGAGTGGGTTTTGTGTGGTTGCCAGTGCTGCTGAAAGTGCACTGTCCCAGTGTGAGAAGCATGGGGTGAAAAATACGTGGACTCAGCACCTGGCACAGCTGCCTTGGGAGGTGTTGAGGAGCTGAAGAGCTGTGCAGAGCGGTCACTTGTTTTCCACTAAAATGTGATTTTTGTCTTATTTTCTTTCTTTTTTTTTTTGAGTCACAGTTTCGCTCCGTCCCCCAGGCTGGAGTGCAATGGCCTGATCTCGGCTTACTGCAACCTCTGCCTCCGGGGTTCAAGTGATTCTCCTGTCTCAGCCTCCTAAGCAGCTGGGACTATAGGCATGCGCCACCACGCCCAGCGAATTTTTGTATTTTTAGTAGAGATGGAGTTTCACCATGTTGGCCAGGCTGGTCTTGAACTCTTGACCTCATGATCCACCCACCTTGGCCTCCCAAAGTGCTGGGATTATAGTTGTGAGCCACCACACCTGGACGTCTTATTTTCTTTGTTGTTGGTGGTGATGTCCCTCCTCCCACCACCATCATCCCATGGGGAGGATTTAATAAAGGTAGAAATGTCTCAGGACAGTAAAATCAGAAGCCTTCAGAAATGGTGAAGAGACACAGTCTTAATCCCTTTAAGAACTGAGTTAGGGCTGGGCATGGTGGCTCACACCTGTAATCCCAGCACTTTGGGAGGCTGAGGCAGGAGGATCATTGAGGTCAGGAGTTCGAGACTAGCCTGGCCAACACAGTGAAACCCTGTCTCTACTAAAAATACAAAAATTAGCTGGGTGTGGTGGTATGCACCTGTAATCCCAGCTACTCTGGAGGCTGAGGCAGGAGAAAGGCAGAGGCTGCAGTGAGCTGAGATCCCACCACTGCACTCCTGGGCAGCAGAGTGAGACTCAAAAACAAAAACAAACAAAAAAAGAATTGAAGTTAGACACTTTTAAAGATCTTTGAATATCAAAGCAACTTTTGGTCTGATCTGGTAAACCGAGCAAAGTGACAACTTTAAATCTGTGTCACTTCTTCAAGCATGCCAAGTGCCTTCAGAGTTTCTGAGGAGAGTACTCCTGGTCACAGATTACTTTCTCCTGTTGGTGGCGTGATGCCCTGAGGAGAGGAGAGGAGAGGAGCAGGAAGGCTGGGGGAAGTGGGAGGAGGTGGCAGAGGAGGGCCCCGCTGGAGAGGAGTGTGGGCAGGGGCCTGGGTTTCCTTCCAAGTGCCAGGAGAGCTTGTTCCTGACTCTGAGATCCCTTTACTGCTCCCCCTGGTGGGGTTCCTCAAGAGAAAACGCCACTGCACTTATGTGAAGTGGGCAGTGAGAGTGGGGCACTGGGCACTGGAGTGGGCGAACCTGCCCAGAGCAGAGGGCTCAGCGGGGCTCCTGTGTTGGCATAAAGACTCAACAGAGGCTGGGCATGGGGCTCACACCTGTAATCCCAGAATTTTGGGAGGCCAAAGTGTTCAGATTGCCTGAGTACAGGAGTTCAAGACCAGCATGAACAACATAGTGAGACCCCATCTCTACAAAAAAACCATAGCTGGGTGTGGTGGCACTCAGCTGTGGTCTCAGCTACTCAGGAGGCTGAGGTGGGAGGATTGCTTGAGCCCAGGCGTTTGAGGCTGCTGTGAGCTGTGATCGCACCACTGCACTCTAGCCTGGGCAACAGAGTTAGACCTTGTCTCAAAAACAAAACAAAACAAAACAAAACAAAAAAAGACTCAGCAGGGCTGTCCCTGGGGCAAAGCCAAGGGCCAGTGAGGAAGTCATGGGAATGCAGCGTGATGGAAGAGCACGTTTTCTCTCAGAGCTGCTCAACAAACATGGTGCAGCCACTGTGGGAAACCAGATGGCAGTTCCTCAAAAAATTCAATGTAGAACTACCATATGATCCAGTGGCTCCACTTCTGCATACCCCAAATTATTGAAAGCAGTGGCTGGCGTGGCTCATTCCTGTAATCCCAACATTTTTGGGAGGCTGAGGTGGGAGAATCACTTAAAGCCAGGAGTTTGAGACAAGCCTGGGCAACACAGCTTGTCTCTACAAGAAATAAAAAGATTAGCTGGGTGTAGTGGTGCCCACCTGTAGTCCCAGCTAGTCAGGAAGCTGAGGTGGGAAGATTGCTTGAGCCCAGGAGATCGAGGCTGCAGTGAGCTATGATCGCACCTTCTCCAACCTGGGTGACAGCGCGAGACCTTATCAAAAAAAAGAAAAAATGAAAGCAGGGTTTGTTTTTATATATATATATATATACACACACACACACACACACATACATATATATATACACACACACATACACATACACACACACACATATACACACACACACACACACACACACACATACATACACACAGAGTCTCACTCTGTCGCCCAGGCTGGCATGCAGTGGCATGATGATCTTGGCTCCCTGCAGCCTCCGTCTCCCAGGTTCAAGCGACTCTCCTGCCTCAGCCTCTCGAGTAGCTGGGATTACAGGAGCGTGCCACCATGCCCTGCTAATTTTTGTATTTTTAGTAGAGGTAGGGTTTCACCATGTTGGCCAGGCTGGTCTCAAACTCCTGACCTCTAGTGATCCGCCCACCTCAGCCTCCCAGAGTGCTGGGATTACAGGCATGAGCCACTGCGCCCTGCTGAAAGCAGGTTTTACATAGGCACTTGTACACCAGCGTTCACAGCAGCATCACTCACAATAGCCACAAGGCGGAAGCCACCCAAGTATCCATCCACGGCCAGATAAATGGATAAGCAAAATGTGGTGTATACAAGCAATGGAATATTATTGAGCCTTAAAGAAAGATGGGAATCCAGACATATGCTGTCACAAGGATGAAACTTGAGGACATTATGCTAAGTGAAATAAGCCAGACACAAGGAAAAAAAAATATGATTCTACTCATATGAGATGCCGATAGCAGTCCAATTCATAGAGACAGAAATGGGAGTGGTGGTTGCCAGGGGTTCAGGGGAGAGGAGGAATGAGGGAATATTGTTTAATTGCTAAACAGTATCAGTCTGGGAAAAAAGTTCTGGAAATGGATGGTGCGGATAGTTGTACAACAATGTGAATGTGCTTAATGCCACTGAACTGTACACTTAAAAATGATTAAAGTGGTAAAATGTAGGTTATATACATTTTACCATAGTAAAAAAAAAAAAAAAAAAAAGCTCTTCAACAGTGACTTGGGCTGCCTTGGGACGTAGTGGCCTGTCCATTAGTGGAGGTGTGCAAGTGAGGCTTGGACACCTGCTGGACGCTAGGGAGGGGTGCAAGGATGAGGGAGAAGAGTGGAGAGGGTCATCCTGTGATTTGGGTCAGGATGGTGATAACAAGAGTGGTTGACATTTTTTGAGCTCTTATTTGTGTGCTGTGCCCTGAGCTAAATGATTCAAGCAGATGGTCTCTTTCTCCCCTGGAGCCACTGAGGCATGGTCTATGCCATCCCAAGGACTGACAAGGCCACAGCCCTGGTGGGCAAAAGTCATTGCCGCCTGCCCAGGTCCCCTTCCAAGAAGGACGTGCTGCCCAGCAGCTGGGCAGGCAGTCAGCATACGGCCTTAAGTGACTAGCCCTGCAGGACAGCCTCAGCTGCAGAGATTCACCCAGCCCGAGGTCATACCCTTCCCTGGGCAGCCCACATCCAGCCACTGACTGCATGGGGGTACAAAGGCCTGGCCATCTCTGCATGAAACTCCACATTCAGAACTTTCTTTTTGTTTTCTTTTTTTGAGACAAAGCCTTGCCCTGTCGCCCAGGCTGGAGTGTAGTGGTGCGATCTTGGCTCACTACAACCTCTGCCTCCCGGTTCAAGTGATTCTCCCACCTCAGCCTCCCGAGGAGCTGGGATTACAGGTGCATGCCACCATGCCCGGCTAATTTTCGTATTTTTTGGTAGAGGCGGGGTTTCACCATGTTGGCCAGGCTGGTCTCGAACTCCTGACCTCAAGTGATTCCACCTGCCTTGGCCTCCCAAAGTATTGGGATTATTACAGGCATCAGCCACCACACCCAGCCCACATTCAGAACTTTTGAAAGGACATTCTGGCTTCCAGGGGTCCCCCGAGGTTGGCCCCGTTGTTGTTCAGCCCGCATGGCAGCTAGCCTTTCCCATTTGTCTGCTCCTGCCTCTACCCACTTCGCCCAGGTGCTGATCCCAATCCTCTTCCATAAACATCCCGGTCAGGGGCTTGGGAGCCTCACCTGCAGCTTAGGTCACTCCTCTGAGTGGCGGTGCAGCTGGGACCAGGGAAGAGGGCCTGACCTGTCTTGGACAGAGAGAAGCTCTGCTAACCCTCAAGAGGGCCAGTCAGGGCTTCTTGGGTGACCCTGGTCCCCAGCACTCAGCCAGTCTGAGGACCCAGAGCCTTGGAGACCAGGGGCGAATGTGCCTCGCGCTTCTATTATCCCCATTGTGCCTGCCTAATAGCAGAACCACACCACAATGACACTGGAGCTAAATTCTAATAGCTAGCCCTGCCCGTTAATGGCCTCTTATACATTTAAATTGGGTGTGATCCTTTGGGAACTGTAATGTTATTCATGGAGATTGTGTCACCTAATTTGAATACAGAAAACTGTACTTAAGAGATATGGCAGCTCAGATGGTTTCTTCTTTCCCTCCTCCCGTCCAGCTTCTCAGTTCGGCTTGGCTGAGGGTACAGTGTGTGCCAGAGAAGTATAAGGGCCACTGCCATCATTGAGTAGAGAAAATAATGCAGAACAACAGGGCACGGTGGCTTACACCTGTTATCCCAGCACCGTGGGAGGCCCAGGTGAGGATCCCTTGAGGCTAGGAGGTCAAGACCAAAAAAAAAGGAAGGAAGTAAACAAGGGAGGGAGGGAAGGAGGGAAGGAGGGAGGGAGGGAAAGAGGGAGGGAGGGAAAGAGGGGGGGAGGGAAGGAGAGAGAGAGTGGGGAGGAAAGGAAGGAAGGAGGGAAGGAAGGAAGGAAGGAAGGAAGGAAAAAAATGCAGAGTGGAAGTCAATTGAAACCAACAAAAAGTCAGAATTCCACTCTGTGTGACTTGAGCAAATTATTTAGCCTCTCTGAGCCTCGGTTTTCTTGTCTATAAGTGACAAGAGTTTTAGTTCTCGTGCTGGGGGAGGACTGCATGTCAGTGAATACACAGAGAGCACACAGCACAGGGTACTCAAGTATCAAACATTTGAAGTATTGGCTGCAAAAATTCACAAGAGTTATTTGTTTGGACCACCTCGATCCTCATGTTTTTCAATGTAAATAACAATAGAAAGATTGGCAGGCAGGTTGTTTTTCTCTTTTTTGTGTTTTTGAGACAGGGTCTGCTCTCGAATACACCAGCAGCCTTGAACAAGATGTTCACGGCAGCTTGATTGGTGGGGAGGGTGTTTGCCCAGATGTGCAACAGTAGGGAAGGCTGTGGAGGAAAGTAAGGAACTCCAGCTGCCTGCAGAGAATGTGACATTGCCATAAGACCAGGAGAGTGGCAGGGCCCCTGTAAGGCTCCAGAACTCAGCACCTGCTCCCTCTTCCTGATGGAGGAGAATTCCTGCCCTGATAACGCACACATCACACAGGAAGTGGGGCTTTTCCCTACAGAAAACCTGGCTTCAGACCTAGGTAGCTCTGGATGACCAGGACAGAATCACATCTGAGCTGGAACTGTCCACATCTAACCCCACTGCTCCCCACACAGAGGGGACACTGAGGCCCAGAGAGGGATGACTTGTCCAGGGACACACAGCTGGCCCAGAACTCAGGTCCCGGCCTCTGTCTTGGGCCCTTCTCTGACCAGCTGCCTTTTCCACTACCTTGCAGCTGTCAGGAGGTGCCTCCTTCTTTGTCCAGAAAGAAGAAAGAGTGGCTGCACGGCTCAGGGGCTGTCAAAGGGCAAACCAGGTCAATGGTCCCACCCGCCCACAGTGTCAGAGGTCCCCCACGAACGACTTGGCTGGGGCATCCCTCCAGGGGTGGGGATTGGCCCCTCCATCCTCATGGCAAGCATGCTAATAGGCCTCCTCCTATCACTGCCTCCTGTTTCTTGGATGGGATAAACTGTTTGGCCTTTGGACAAGATTATTTTTGCACCAAACAGGATTGTTATCACTTAATTGAAAATAATTATCCAATGCAAATTGAGTTCAACTTATCTAGCTGGAAATAAAGAAGTGAGTATTTTGGGTGGTTTCACTGCTGCAAAGGCAGGTATTTTAAGCAAATGAAAGTAACGAGATGCAGGCTGCGTTTTCTGCAGGAGGCCCTGGGAAATCTGGGGGCCTTTCTTGAGTTGGCCCCTGTGGCCGGGAACTCTGGCTCACCCCCTTGTCCACATCAGGGGTTGCTCTAATGAGTCTGTACCGGAGGAGAAGCTCTGACAGAGCCGGAGGCCATGGGGGTGGCTGACTGCGGCAGGGGTGCCTATAATCCCACACAGTGGTTCCGTCCCTGCGGAGCTTATCTCAACAGACACAGGCCCTGCCCTCCTCCAGAAAAAAGAAGAAAGGGTAGGGGGAAGGAGAGAGTGCTCTTAATGTAGGTCTAATGTGGGCGGCCACGTCTCCTCCTCTGTTTCCTTTACCACAGGCACTGTGCCCTTCAACCACCCAGGTACCTGAGCCAAACCAAGTTCTCTGAGGTTCTCTCAGTCTCACCCACTCATTCGACTGGCCACCAACTCCATTTGCTTTCTTAAGTATTTCTTGGCTTTGTTAATTTCTTTCCACGCCCACTGTATCAGTTGCCCATTGCCGCAGCAATACTGCATAACAAACAACCCCAGAATCTCAGTGGTCTGCAACCACAGGCATTCCTTCTCAGGGCCTGGGGCTCTACTGACCTTGGCTGGGCTCACTCAGGGTTTGGCAAGCTGGTGGGCATCTCTGCTGTACATATCCCTCATCCTCCTAGGGTCCACGGGCAAGCTGGACAGGTTCTTCTCATGGTGATGGCAGATGCATGAGAGGAAAAGTAGAAATACGTGAGGTCTCTTACCGTCAACTCTCAGACCTGATATCAAGACTCGTTTGCCCCATTCCATTGATCAAAGTAAGTCACAAGACCAAGCCCAAAGTCTCGTACAGCCAGAGTGTGGATGCAGGGAGGTAGAAGAATTGGGGCTAAAATTCACACCTACTACTGCCACCACTGACCTTTCTGGGACCTCCAGTCCTGACGTCCCCACTGGAGTCCTCACCTCGTCTCAAACTCTCTGATCTATTCTCCATACAGTAGTTAGTTTGCTCCTTCTAAAATGCGGACCTGAGCACATTACATTTCAGCTTAAAAATCCTTACAATCCTTCTTTCATGGAGGGGTCTTATTCCTGTTTTCTGAGAATAATTGAAATTCAATTATAAAATTACTCTTTTTAGCAATACCCTAAGGAGCCTATGAAAGATGCAAACAGTACAATGATCATGGTGGCCCCTCTAATTGAGCGGCTCTGGTTCTCCTTGTTTCTAGGGGCAGCCCTGGCCGTGCGTACTCACACACGGCCATGCACAGGAGATCTGCAGCCCAGACAGGAGCCGGAGCACCTGGGAACGACATGAGGCAAATGCTCAAGAACGCGAGAGCAGCACGTCCCAGCTGTGGGAGGGGCACCCTTTGAGTGCTGAACACGGGAAGGCCATGGCACAGTGCCAGGCTCATGGCAGGGACTTTATTCTCTTCCAAACTCCAACCATGAATCCACCCAGGTGTAAACCTTCCACAGTGAACCAGTTGTGCCTACGGAAGCTCTGTAGACAAGTGCTGCTCAAAATGTCACCTGCAGACCTGTGCTGCTCTGCAAACTCTTGGTTAGATGTCCATGAAGAGGAATAAGCAGCTCGCACTGGGATGTACATTACTGTCACTCAGCAGGCTATTTAGTCCTGCTGACTTTTTCCATAGCAAGCCTTTCTCAATAAAGGAAGCAGGGCACTGATGTACTCCCTGGGGCAAAAGCTGCTTAACTCCTGGTAACAAAGTTTGTGGCCCAGCTACTTTCAGGCTGCTTCTGGGGACACTAACCTGAGGTGTCCAAGCATCTCTGAGTGGTACCCAGGGAAAATTATGAAGGCATTAGGCAAAAGCTAGTAGTTTAAAAAATAATAAATGCTATAATAACAAAAAATGAGAGGTTACCTCAATATAAAAAGAGAAAATTGGTTAAGTAAGTTATATACGTCCTCTTAATGTAGTTGACAGCACTTATAAGCGGTTGGGGACTTTATAACGGGATGAGAAAAGGCTTAGGATATGACAGGAAGTTACAACAGAAGCATGATATAAAATGGTGTTAGCAGCCCCCTGTGTAACATGTCGAGAAGATATATGTGCTCACATTCACATACTCGGAAGGAAATGCATGAAAATACAAATAGGGGATTTGTTAGAGTGATGTAGCGATGAAGTTTTCTGTTCTATTTTTTTTTAAATTTGAGACAGAGTCTTGCTCTGTTGCCCAGGCTGGAGTGCAGTGGTGCCATCTCGGCTCACTGCAACCTCTGCCTCCCAGGTTCAAGTGATTCTCCTGCCTCAGACTCCCGACTGGCTGAGACTACAGGTGCCCGCCACCACTCCTGGCTAACTTTTTTCATATTTTTAGTAGAAATGGGATTTCACCATGTTGGCCAGGCTGGTCTCGAACTCCTGACCTTAGGTGATCCACTTGCCTCGGCCTCCCAAAGTGCTGGGATTACAGCCATGAGCCACTGTGCCCGGCCTATTTTTCATACTTTTGGAATACAGTTCTGTTACTTTATAATGAAAACAATTGTATACCTAGTAATAAAATATTTGCACGATCCATCCAGTTGGTACCCTCTATTTCAGTGTTTCATTAGATTCCCACATTTATACATTAAACAATCATTAATTCAGACACACAAATTCAGGGTTTATGATCACTCATACCCCTTCTTTCCTCCCTTCTTCTCTTTCTCCCTCCCTCCCTCCTTCCCTGCCTCCCTTTATGCTTTCCTTCTCTCCCTCTTTTCCTCCCTCCCTTCCTTCCTCCCTTCCTTCTTTCCCTGCCCTCCTGCCCGCCCTCCCTCCCTCCTTCCTTCCTTCTTCATTCAATAAACCTTTAGGCAGCACTCCTTAAGCGTGAGTCCAGGCACTGCAGGGCAGCAGTGAGAAGCCATCACTCCCGGGCCTCACTGGAGGCAGTTGGGCCTCATCCTTGCACTCTCTGTAATTCATCTTGCAAACATCTGCCCACTCTGCTCTGTCCAGCCTAGAGGACAGACACAGGTTCACTCTGTCCAGCAAGAGAGAAGACAGATGAATATCCAGGACACTTTTCTTCTTCAGAAATATTAGCTAAGAGCTTAAAAACTTCATACATTCCTGTAACAAATTCAAACACTACTTTGTATGAAAGCAAAACTAACTTGCCAGAGATAAGCAAGAGGAACAGTTTGGTGTGTATTCTTCCAGATTTCTTCCTATGAATATGCAAAGACATATTTCTTTATATAGACATTTATAAATTTATATTATGTAATATAGAATATATAAACATTTATATATTTATATTATGTAATATAGAATATGTAAATATAGGCCGGGTGCAGTGGCTCACGCCTGTAATCCCAGCACTTTGGGAGGCTGAGGCAAGCAGATTGCTTGAGGTCAGGAGTTTGAGACCAGCCTGGGCAACATGGTGAAACCCCACCTCTACTAAAAATACAAAAGATTAGCCAGGCGTGGTGGCCAACACCTGTAATCCTAGCTACTCAAGAGGCTAAGGCAGGATAATTGCTTGAACCCAGGAGACGGAGGTTGCAGTGAGCCGAGATTGCGCCACTGCACTCCAGCCTGGGTAACAGAGAAAGACTCTGTCTCAAAAAAAAAAACAAAAAAAACATATATATATATATATAAAAATTTATTTATATACTCTCTATATATGTATACACACACATTCCCAAACATCCATATATGTGTCTATATAAATCACACAGTTTTCTTTTCATTTTTAAATAAAGTTCTGCAACTTTAGTGTTTGCTGTTCTGAAGCAAAGCATACAAATGTGTGAAGTGCTGGGGGTCACAGAGGACAGTGCCAGTGCCAGTGCTGGGATGAGGTGGCCCTGAGGGTGGGGTGACTGTGGCATCCTTACCATGCCCCTCACTGGGATGGCATGGTTTCCCCCAAGGCTTCACTGAGGTGGCGCTGCAGCCGGCCTCTGACCATGACAGGATTTGGCTGGGCAGAGACGTGAGAAAGGGGTGCCAGGGGGAAGACAGGGCAGAGTGAAGGCCTCGGGTGGGAGAGGCAGCCGTGCCCTCGGTGGCGCGTCCTCCACGTGGAAAGCTTCCCCAGATGGTGGACGGGCCAGTGGTGCCCAGACTCATGGCTTGATTCATGCACATCCCTTTCTCCTGCCTTCCTTCAGAGGCCCCATGCAGTGGCCCCAAGCATGCCCCACAACAGCATCTGGAACCAGCCACATTGTGGAGAGAGAAATAATCATTGGGGTCCCGAGTCATCATGGAAACAAATGCTGTACTTGAACACTAAGGAGAGAGTTGCATGTGCAGAGCCTGCGTTGTTTATGCTGTGAGAAATGACTTCATAGGCTGAAGGGTGGGGCTGGGTGGGGCTGGCTGGGCCTCAGTGTCCTCTGCCTATTCATTGTCTAGGGGGCAAGTCAGCCACACGCCCACTTCCATGTGTGGTTGGCTTGAAACGACAACTGGTTTCAGAAGATGAGACACCTTTACATGTGGGAATTTACCTAATGCTAATCTGGATAATTAAGAAAAACCCAGCCAAAATACCCTGAAAAGATTCAGAAGGAACTACTGCTGATCTTCGTGAACACAAGGGCATATTTCTGCATCTTATTCAGATGGCACTCCCAAAATAACTGGTTCAGGGGCCTCCCAGGTGGCCAGTGGCAGGGGGCAGGTGCCTTATGAGGTCCTGGTCCTGACAGCCCAGCCTCGGGCACAGATTAAGCCATAGACACCCTCAAACCCTTCCATGCTTGGTCTATGGAGATGTAGCCACATTCCCTTCGCGTATGACTCTCTTCCCTTCTCTGGGTCTCAGTGTTGCCCTTTGTAAAATGAGGTGAGGGTGGGAGGGCAAGAAAAGGCCATTACAAAACAAATCATGAAATAAGGAAAAGAATCACCAAGAATTCTTTCCAATCTGATCTTATTTAAAAGCAAAAAACACACTCCAGTCCCAGCTACTCGGGAGGCTGAGGTGGGAAGATTGCTTGAGCCCAGGAGCTCAAGGCCAGCCTGGGCAACATAGCAAGACCCCATTTCTTTCTTTTTTAATTTTTTTGAGACAGAGTTTCACTCTTATCGCCCAGGCTGAAGTGTAGTGGCATGATCTCAGCTCACTGCAACCTCTGCCTCCTGGGTTCAAGCAACTCTCCTGTCTCAGGCTCCAGAGTAGCTGGGATTACAGGCACCTGCCACCATGCCCGGTTACTTTTTTGTGTTTTTAGTACAGACGGGGTTTTGCCATGTTGGGCAGGCTGGTCTTGAACTCCTGACTTCAGGTGATCCACCCACCTCAGCCTCCCAAAGTGCTGGGATTACAGGCATGAGCCATCGCGCCCAGCCTTAAGACCCCATTTCTAAACACATGCACTCACAAAACAAAACGAAACAAAACCCAAGGGGAAACCAGATCAGCTAAGAACCTCTAAGCTGCCCTAGGTTCCAAGCCTCAACTCATGGCCTTGTCCTGATATCCCCTCACCCTATCCCAGTACACTGTGCCTACCTACCTATGTATTTTACCTTCTATCCTATACACACACACACACACACACACACACACACACACACAGATCCACAGAGTCTTGAGCTGTCCAGCTTGTGCCTTGGTTTACCCATCCATATTCTCATGTACAGTGACTTGAGACCTCAACCACATCATCTAGACTGTGGTACATCATATCTTCTCCCTTGTGCCCCAAGCTGGCATGGCTACCTGACCCACCTTTGAGATCATCAACAGCACAGGCCACCCTTGGTCAGCCATGCTGGGATCATTCCTGGAATCAGACAACTTCATCTGCAGTTGGGTGTCCCTGTCTCTGTCCTATCCATCTCCTCTCCCACCACAACCAAGCTCTGACCCAGACCAGTGCTCTCTGCCTGGATGACTCCTCCACTGGCCTGCCTATAGCCTTTGAACAAGCTTGTTTGAGATGCTTTCCCCCCTCCATTCATTCTGCTTTCATCTAAGAGCCACTTCCTTAGGGGAAGCCTGCCCAGATTCCACTCTTCCAACCCAAGTCAGAACTCAACCACCTGCCCCACCCCTAACCAGTCCCACAGACCCTGTACCAGCCCCAGCTGAATGCCATGGCCATCTGTGTACATATTAACTTCCAGCTCTTTTACACTGCATTTTAAAACACTTAAAACTGACAATAACCTACATAAAGTACGGTTACAACGCAATACATTTTTCTATATTTATACATGCTTGTATGGGTTTAGGATACAGATGGGTAGATCAAGGCACAAACTGTGAAGCTAAAGACTCTCTGTGGTTGTCCCATATGTGTTGGGGAGGCGGGACTACCTATAGGTAACATAGACATTGGGGGTAAAGAAAGTAGACACATACTCAGTGTCATGTTGTGGGGTTAGGAGGTCTCAGGACGAGGTCTTGATCTCCTAGATGAAGATATAGAACATTTTCAGCACCCCAGAAGGTTCCCTTGTACCCTGTTCTGGTCTCCCCAAGGGAATTGCTATCTTGACTACTAACAGCACAGATTAGTTTTGGCTGTTTTGAATTTTAGGAAAATGGAATCTTTTGTGTCTGACTTCTTTTCCCTGCAGCTCAGTGTTTGCGAGATTCCTCTATGTTGTTGCAGGTGGTGTGGGATTCTGTTTTGTGAATACATCAGAACTTACTTACCCATCCGCTTATTGAAGGGCGTTTTCAAGCATTTTTGCATAGGTGAGAGATCATGCTGAAAGTGCAACTTTAAAAATCTTTTTTTTTTTTGAGATGAAGCCTCATTCTGTTGCCCAGGCTGGAGTGCAGTGGTGTGATCTCGGCTCACTGAAACCTCCACCTCCTGAGTTCAAGCGATTCTCCCACCTCAGCCTCCTGAGTATCTGGGATTACAGGCATCTGCTACCACGCCTGGCTAATTTTTGTGTTTTTAATAGAGATGAGGTTTCACCATGTTGGTCAGGCTGGTCTCGAACTCCTGACCTCAAGTGATCCACCCACCTCAGTCTCCCAAAGTGCTGGGATTATAGGCGTGAGCCACCGTGCCAGGCCTTCTATTGATATTTTTTAAGTCGGCCGGGCACAGTGGCTCACGCCTGTAATCCCAGCACTTTGGAAGGCCGAGGTGGGTGGATCACTTGAGGTCAGGGGTTCAAGACCAGCCTGGCCAACATGGTGAAACTCCGTCTACTAAAAAAATAAAAAATAAAAAAAAAATTAGCTGGGCGTGGTGGCACATGCCTATAATCCCAGCTGAGGCACAAGAATCACTTGAATCAGAAGACAGAGGTTGCAGTGAGCCGAGATTGTACCACTGCACTCCAGCCTGGATGACGGGAGTGAGACTGTCTCCAAAAAAAAAAAAAAAAAAACTTATTAGAAGACAAGGGAAGAGGCTAAAAAAATCTTGATAACTTAATGGCTTCTTCATGCTCTATTGAACTGACTGCTATCATTTACTTCTCCATTCTCCCATTGTCAAACATTTCCATTATCCATAATTATCAGGAATATTCTGTGAATATCTTAGTGGATCAGTATTTAAGGGGATCCTCATTAGTTGTTAGGAAAGAGTCCTAGAAGTGGCTGAAGAAATAACCTTGTGAGAAGACTCTTTAGACATAAGACCAAAGTGCTGAAATGAAGGTTGCATTGGTTTGCAAGGGCTGCCACACCAAAATAACACTGACTGAGTGACATCATCCACAGATGGCTAAGACCAAAGCAGGGTTGGGTTCTGCTGAGGTCTCCTCCTTGGCTTGCAGGTGGCTGCCCTCTTGCTGCCCCTTCATGTGGTCCCTGTGCACCCCTGGGTCTCTTTGTGTGTTCCGGTCTCCTCTTCTTACGTATTAAGAACACCTGTCAGATTGGACTGAGACTCTCCATAGTGACCTCACTTTAACTTAATCACCCCTCTATAGGGCCAGCTACAAATACAGTCCCATTCTGAGGTTCTGGGATTTAGTACTTCAACATATGAATTTTGGGGGAACATAATTTAGCCCATAACAGAACCCCTTCCTCAGAGGTTGGAAATGTCCCCTGGTGTCACCAGATTTGGGTGCAGTCCTCTCAGTTCCTTCTAAAGCTGAGCTGTATTTTGGTGTGAAGACCTCTCTCTTTCCGCTTCACCCCTGTGTTCATTTATCAGTTTCTCATCACTTCACTGTCAATCAATCTAGAGATTCTTAACCTTGGATGCACATTGGAATCACGTGAGTGCTTAAGAGATAATTGTGGTGTCTGAGTCCCCACCCAACAGATTCTGACGCCATTTGTCTGGGGGTGCAGGCTGGGCACGGGAGACTTTAAATCTCCTCAGGTGGGCCGGGCGCGGTGGCTCACGCCTGTAATCCCAGCACTGAGGTCGAGGTAGGCAGATCATGAGGTCAGGAGATCAAGACCACCCTGGCTAACACAGTGAAACCCCATCTCCAGTAAAAATACAAAAAATGAGCCAGGTGTGGTGGCGGGCACCTGTAGTCCCAGCTACTTGGGAGGCTGAGGCAGGAGAATGGCATGAACCCGGGAGGCGGAGCTTGCAGTGAGCCGAGATCACGCCAGTGTACTCCAACCTGGGTGACAGAGACAGATTCCGTCTCAGAAAAAAAAAAAAAAAAAAATCTCCTCAGGTGGTTCCAGTGGTTCCGAAGTGAACACCTCCAGTCTTTGATCTCTCTGTTTCTTTTGCCTTTTGTAAAGCATGAGACAGGGCACAGGGGCTGTTTAATTACCGTCTTCCAACGTTCATTAAAGCTTCATATTCCAAAGCCTGTTTTTAACTCCTTTAAACAAGTTCATTTTAAAGCTTGGCGGTAATTTGGCTCTTTTGTTAAAATTAAGTCCTTAAAGTAAAAATTAAAAGACAAAATGGAAAACCACTGGGCATAGAAAATCCACCCTGGGTTTAATAGAATGTCTTAAGTTGTGGACTCGAGTGAGACTCTTGCTGCTCAGTGGGGGTGGCGGGGGAGCTTGCTATACATTGTGCTCCTTGAGGCTTAGGTTCTGTGGAAGCTTTTACAAGAAGAGGATAAAAACTAATTTTCATGAGAGCCCTGCTTCTGTGGTGGGGTGATTAGGAAACTATTGTGTTGAGTTTGGGCTCCTCCAAGTTAGCGCCCCAATTCTCAATGTTTGAAACAAAGCTTTAGAATATTCTTCCCATGGGTGAATCTTACAGACTCACTGAGCTAAGGAAGTCAGAGACAAAGTACCCATTAGATGATTCCATTTATATGAAGTTCAAGAATAGGTGAGGCACTCCTGTGTCCCTGCGCACACTGCTCATCCTGCCTGAGATGACCTTCCCAATCTTGCTCACCTGGAAAGTTGACTGTCCTTCATATCACAGCAGAAAAGCTGTTTATCTGCCTCCAGGATGGCCTCAGTCATGCCCTCCACATGTCACTATTCGTTTTGTTTTCTGAGACAAGGTCTCACTCTGTCACTCAGGCTGGAGTGCAGTGGCATTGAGTATGGCTCACTGCAGCCTCGACCTTCCAGGCTCAAGAGATCCTCCCACCTTAGCCTCTTGAGTAGCTGGGACTACAGGTATGAGCCACCACGCCTGGCTTTCTTTTTTTTGTTTTTTAATAGATGGGGTCTGTGTTGCCTGGGCTGGTCTCCAACTCCTGGGCTCAAGTGATCCTCCCGCCTTGGCCTCTCAAAGTGCTGGGATTACAGACGTGAACCACTGTGCCCAGCCTACTGTTTGTTTATGTGTGTGTTTTTGCTATTATGTTATGTGGTGCTTTCTTGGGGGAGCTACTGTGTGTATCTGCAGTGTCTGGCACAGTGCCAGGCATTGAGTAGGCCCTAAAACACGTGATTTGTCACTAAATTGTGTTAGTTTATTCCTTTTTTTGTTTCATTTAAAAAAATTGAGATGGGGGTTTCACTCTGTTGCCCAGGCTGGTCTTGAACTTCTGGGCTCAAACAATCCT
Organism: Mandrillus leucophaeus; assembly: GCF_000951045.1. Classification (NCBI taxonomy): domain Eukaryota; kingdom Metazoa; phylum Chordata; class Mammalia; order Primates; family Cercopithecidae; genus Mandrillus; species Mandrillus leucophaeus. The sequence continues at coordinate 496,865 of NW_012110130.1, forward strand.
TCCACCTCAGCCTTCCACAGTGCTGGGATTACAGTCATGAGCCATTATGTCTGGCCAGAATTGTGTTAGCTTAGAGTGGGAAATGGAGAGCTGTGACAAGACATTCTTCTGTTACAGTCATTCATTTGTTCATAATTATATTAAGCAAGATGGAGAAACAAGTGATTCAAATGCCTCTTTGGGAAACACTCCCTTGTTCAGGATCTGCAGGCACAGGTATGGACAGTCCCCACCTCCAGAGCAGACAGTAGAACGGCTCTATAAAACAGAGGGATGAGAGTTTGGGACTGAGGTGGGGCAGTGCTGGAACAATGGAGGGAATTGACAGGGAGAAGACAGAGAGAGTGGGTAGGCGGAGCTGCAAGGACAGTGGGAAGGTATGCCCAGTGTCATGTAACCTGTCCTTGTAGCCCCTAAATCTTCACTGAAACTCCTGAATCCCATAAAACATTTGATGGGAGTGTATTTGTGTGTGCAAGTGTGAGCAAGCATGTGCATGTGTTGTGTATGTGGCAGCATGGGTGGTGCAAGTGTGCAATGTGCACGTGTACATACTTGCGTGTGTATGAGTGTGAATATCGAGTGTGTATGAGTACAGAACTGAGAAGAGTTCTGTGCTTCCTGCCTGAACTGTCTCAGGGGTGAAGCTGAGGCAGCATGTGGGCGTCATGAGGAAGTAAGCCTTGGTATCTCAGAAATCACACACCAGAGGGCTGGCACCAAACCTCTGAGGGACCAGGAGCCTCCAGCTGAACTGAGTCACACGTTTCTGGAGCGCCCCTTTGGGAGAGCAGGTCCTGGCCTACCCACAGGCAGGGCCTACCCACATTGAGAAGCCTGAGTCTCCAAGGGATTGGTGTTCAGGACTGATTAGCAACATCTCCCCTGGGATTTGACAGGAGGTTTGCCCTTCCTGGCCTCTAATGGATGCCAAGCAAAACGCTGGGCTTTTGGGATACAGAGATGAATCAGATCCTGCCCTCAAGGAGCTCCCAGGCTTCTGTGGGAGGCTGAGAATGTAAAGAGACAATTACAAGCCAGTAGCTAAGGGCTAGGATAAGGTGGTACTCAGAGGCTGGGGGGCAGAGCTGAGAGACACAGTGATGATACCTGCAGCAGAAGGGAAGGGAGTTTCCCGTGGAAGGGAGTTTCCCCGTGGAATTTCTGATGGGGTTTGGGGAAACAGTAGAAGGAGGGCATTTCCAGTAGCCCCTTGGGAGGGCAGACATCCTATAGGTGCAGCTCAGGCATCTCAGGACACCCCCACAGCTGGAGGGAGACTTTCTCTGCCCCTGTGCTCCTGCTGTGTTTGGAGCTGGAAGACGCGGTTCAGACTCTGAAGGACTCTGAGCCCCGTCTGATCTCTAGTGTTGTGTATGTTGTGAGCCACTGCAGGTGCAGGACAAAAGGCCACACATAATTTGCATGGGATGGAGAACACATTTGCAGTTTCCTCCTCTCACAAATTGGAAATTTCACTTTCACAGCCTTTCTTTCCTCATCACAACCACACCAGTTTCGTCACAGTACCGCAAGAGTCTGTTGTCACAGAGAAACCCCAGCTTTCCTCTGTGGTGTTTCTGCCTCACTGGCCTCTAGGGCTCCAAAAAGTTCAACACCCAACCATAGATGTCCCCTCCTTCAGGTCTCCTCCAAACTCTGCTCCCACGCCCCGGTTCCCCACCTTGTGGAAAGAGTCTCACACTGGGGTCGGGCCTGGTCACTAGTCCTGGCTCTGCCCCCAACTCAGTATGGGATGTGAGGCTCTCTCCAGGCCTCAGTTTCCCCATAAGTACCAAGAGTATTCTAGACTTGATTATCTCTTAAAGTCCTCCAAGACAACAGTGACTTTCTGATCTTGAGAGTTTCTTTCTCCTGGGAACCCCAAGATAATCTATAGCACGTGCTGGGGGCTTGGCCCCTGGTGGCCTGGGAACTTGCTTCCTTCAGGCATCTTTTCTATTTGCTCTGCTACTGCTCCCCGCTCCCTTCCCAGTTTTCTCCTGTCCTCAAGTCTGGTTCCTGCATCTCAGAGTTCATTTGCTCCCTGGTCCCTCATAACTCTGTGGGAGATGCTATTTCAGAGGTGCTCAGTCCACCACACTAAAGGAGGGGATGGGAGTCAGCTTCCTGGCCCAGGAGGGAGGCCTCTTCTCAGTCCAGCCCCTCACTCCCATGCCACAGCCCAGCTCATGCTATGCCCAGAGAGTCTTGCAAATAGCTGCAGAAGGTGCCTGGAAGGAATAAGGCTATTGAAGCTCAATATTTAAACACATTTTTCACTCCCTCCTAACTTGAAGTTTGCAAATTGTTTTCTGTTGACAAAGTGTGGCAGAGAGGGTGAGAGGGTTGAGGGGGCACCAAGGTCTAGGTCTGGCCATTATTCTGACTTGATGTATGACCACATCAAGCCTTTTCTCAGTTCTTGCCTCAATTTCCCATCTGTGAAGTGAGGAGCAGAGGAGGTGAAGTCGGGTGGGCTAGAGTGGACTAGACAGTCCTTTGGCCCTTTGCAGCTCTAACACGCACCAGAACTTCAAAAATCCTGCCATGGCTGAGACTCTTTTGCAAGACGTTGCTGTGTGCACAGCCTGGCTTGCTGATGGGAAGGGAAGGCTCGTGAAAAGACAAGAACCCCCTGGAGCATACAGGCAGGCTTCCATAGCCAAGTCTGCAATGGGAAATCCAGAGTGACCCGGGAGGCCTAAGTTAGTCGAGGAGATAAAACCAGAAAACTCCCCTGAGCAGCCAAGTGCAGGAAGGTTGTCAATGCAAATCAGCAGGAAGCGATGGTTAGTTGGGTGCAGGCAGAGGAGACAGGTGGCTGGTGACCCATGACTTCTCCAGGATGATGGTGGGTCCTGCAGGCCCCCTGAGACTTGGTGTGGAAGATGAGGCAGGGTTGTGAAAGGAGGCTGAGGTGGAGGCGACTTTGACAAGCTCTCCTCCCAGAAAGATTAACCAGGGGAGGCTGGCAGACAAGAGGGCACTGGTGGAGGAAGAGTGAGTGGAGCCTGCAGATGGCTTCTAGCTCAGGGAGGTTCCCCATTCTGCTCCAATCTCTGAAGGCTTCCTGGTGGTGGGGTAGAGGTGGAGAGAGGAGCAAGGACTTTTCTGAAGGATGCAGTTAATTGTGAGGGACATTTCTAGTATCTGGGGTTATTGGAATTCATACAGGCTCGGAGGGAGGCTCTTCTCAGCCCCTGGTCCATGCTGGCCGGATGTTTGGATCTCCTTCACAGCACCATGTTAAGTGGCTCAGCTTTTTGTTGCTCACCTCCGGGGACCAAGAGCTGTGTGTGTCCCAGACAACCTGTCCCACTGGTGGAAACTCCAGTCTGGAAGTGTTTCTTCACACCAAGCCAAAGTCTGTGTCTCTACCCGTGGGTCTGACCTGACGTCGGTCCTCTCTCCTCCCCAAAACAGAGTGGTTTGCATCAGCATTTGGCACAACCTACCCATAGATATTCAGTCTGGTTATGTCTACGGTAAACTTTATGTAAAAAGTAGGAATAGATAATATAAAACTATAATGCACAAGAGTTACCTGGTAGGCCTGGTACCAGGTTCTAGGAATTCTAATTTGGTCAGCTTCTGTGTCAGTTTGCCAGTCTGTGTCTCAATTTCCATATTCGAGATAAAGATCATTGTGATGTCTAATTCTGTATGTCAACTTGGCTAGGCTATGATGCCCAGTTGTTTGGTCAAGTGATAGTCTAGATGATGCTGGGAAGGTATTTTGTAGATGTGATTTATCAGCTGACTTGAAATAAAGGAGACTGACTTGAGAATCTGGGTGGGCCTCATTCAATCAGATGAAGGCCTTAGGGGCAAAAGCTGAAGTTTCCCAAAGAAGGAATTCTGCCTTAAGACTAGCAGACAGAAATCCTGCCTGAGCTGCCAGCCTGCTAGCCTGCCCTACAGATCTTAGACTGGCTAGCCTACACAACTGGGAAAGTTTGAATAAATCTCTACTATTAGTTCTGTTTCTCGAGAGAACCCTGACTGATGTAACCACCTACCATGTCTGTTCATATCTTTTAATTCCTTGGAAATAAAAGCAATTTATGAGGACTATTAGAAAAGTGCTAATTTGTGCAGTGCTGTGTTAATCTAAAACACATCTCCACGCAAGTGACTCATCTCCCCTAGTCAAAATCCTTGATGGTTCTCTGCTGCCACCACTGGCATTGTGTCAGTTGCTTTTTATAAAGCATTATGCAAGTAGTTAATGACTAATGTATACATATCTAATATATATACACACACACACATCTAATGCAGAACTTTTTTTTTTTTTTGAGATGGTCTCGTTCTGTTGCCCAGGCTGGAGCACAGTGGTGTAATCACAGCTCACCACAGCCTTGTTCTCCTGGGCTCAAGTGATCCTCCCACCTCAGCCTCCTAAGCAGCTAGGACCACAGGTGCAGGCCAGCAATCCCAGCTAAGTTTTAGAATTTTTGTAGAGATTGGGGTCTTGCCATGTTGCCCAGGCTAGTCTCAAACTCCTGGCTCAGGTAATTTTCCCACCTTAGCATCTCAAAGTGCCAGAATCATAGCCATTATCTGGAATCAGAAGACTACCAGAAGAAGGGCTGAGCCCAACCCCAAGAGCTGGAGAGATGGGTGAAGAGGGCTATGCACTGTGCCTGGCCTCACTTTAATTCTTGCAAGAGACAGAGATATTATCTTCATTTTAGAGATGAGGAAAATGAAACCACACTCTTTAGCTTGAAATTCGGAGCCTTCAGTGATCTTGTTCATTTACCTCCCTCTATTACCCTCATGTGAACTAGAGTCAAGGGAAATTATACTAGACCTTCTTACTTAAGTGTCCTAGGTTATCCTACATCCAGGCTGTTGCCTCTACTTGTATTCCTCCTGAGATGCATTTCCTCTTATCCTAATTATTAAAGTCTTCTTCATGCTTCAAGAGCTAATTCCAATGCCATCTCCTCTGTGAAGTTTTCCTGGGTCTTCAACACCAGTGACACTAGAAGTGACCTCTCTCCACACACACAGTCCCACATGAAGGCCTCTTTGTAACTTAAGTTATACTCATCTGTTTCAGGGCTTCTCTTTCCTATCTTAAAATGGAAGCTCTCTGAGAGTAGGAAACAAGTCTGAGAGATTATGACAGATGACAACACTGAAACCCATGCAGTTTCTTTCTAAAGCAGTGAATTTTGATTCAAAACACAACTAGGCCTCCTGGACTAAACCTCTTTTTTTTTTTTTTTTTTGAGACAGGTTTTTACTCTGGTGCCCAGGCTGCAGTTAGTGGCGTGATCCTGGCTCACTGCAACCTCTGCCTCCCGAGCTCAAACGATCCTCCTCCCTCAGACTGAGTGGCTAAGACTACAGGTGTGTGCCACCACAACGGTTTTTTTTTTTTGGTAGAGACATGTTGGCCAGGCTGGTCTGAAACTCCTGGGCTCAAGTGTTCCACCTGCCTTGGCCTCCCAAAGTGCTGGGGTAACAGGTGTGAGCCACTGTACCTGGTCTAAACTTCTCTAAGAAAGTGTATCTGTGGTTTTTTGAAAGACCAGGGTTGTTTTTCTCTGGCATTATTTTGGTGGACTTCTATTTTCTTTGCTCTTATCTTCCATTTGAATGACAGGCCCTCTATTGATAATTTAGAAAGCTTACATCTTGTTTCATCTGCCTGAGATTTGACAGAGCATAAAGGCAAGCAACACCAGCAAGCTCTGTAACCCCCAAAGCCTATAATGCGAGCCCCACATTCACTTCCCTCCTCTCCACCCTTGAAGCCACCTTTCCAAAGGAGCCACTGCAAACCTTTCCATTTGGAAGTGCAATCTCCCAGTCCAGTTGACTAAGTTGTCCAGATAGTTTTGGTTGTCCCCATTTTGGTAACATCATTCAGAGGACAGTGCTGGGGACCAGTGAGTTAAATCCATTTACTTAAACCTAACTGTGTTTGGCCCCATGCTGGGCCCTGTGAGAAAGAAGAAAGATGACATGGCCTTTATCCTTTCTATCAACAGATATCTGAGCCCTTACACACCAGGAGCCATACTCTTTGGAGCACTTAACTCACCTGTACAGTGTCTATCTTCTCCGAAGGCTTAGAAGCCCCAGGAGGGCATAGATAACACCTGTCTAATTCACCACTGTACCTTGAGTTCAGGCAGTGCCTGGCACATAACAGGTATTCCATAAATATCTGTAGTGGAACTGAAAGGGTTTCCATCTGTCTCACCCACTAGAGAAAAAGCCAGAGTTCCTTAAGGGTAGGAAGTCCTAGATGTCAGCACAGGACCTGGCTCAGGTCAGATGCTCAACAAGTGTTTACTGAGTTAGCTGAATGGCCCTAGGTCCTGTGGAGATCCAGCATGGGTCACCCTGGCCAGCACACAGGTTGTGGTGTGAACTCTGGGTTCTTCGTGGGTTCTCATTTGCCTCTGGCTTTTGCTGGGAACCGCAGGCTTTTGCTGTCTTATGTGACTCCCTTCCCTTACTTGTGACTTAAGAGATTAAACTATTAATGGTGTGGAAACTAAAAACAGACTCGTCTCCAGGAGGTTGCCACAGAATAGTTTTGTTTTGTTTTTTTGAGACCAGGTCTCACTGTCACCCAGGCTGGAGTGCAGTGGTGCAATCATAGCTTACTGCAGGGGCTCAGGCAATCCTCCCATCTTGGCCTCCCAAGTAGTTGGGAATATAGGTGTGCACCACCACACCTGGCAAATTTTTAAGTTTTTTTGTAGCAATGGGGTCTTACCATGTTGCTCAGGCTGGTCTCAAATTCTTGAGCTCAAGCAATCCTCCCACGTCAGCCTCCCAGTGTTGGGATCACAGGCATGAGCCACCGTGCCTGGCCTTATTTCTTATTTATTTATTTTTTTTAATTTTTTTTTATAGAGACAAGGTCTGTGTTGCCCAGGCTGGTCTTGAACTCCTGGGTTCAAGTGATCCTCCTGCCTTGGCCTCCCAAAGCGTTGGAATTACAGGCCTGAGCAACTGCGCCTGGCCAGAGCAGCCATTTCTAAGCACTTAAGGCTAGGTGCATGCTCACAAAGGGACGGTGAGGGGATAAAACTGATTTTCCCATCAAAACAGTATCAAATTGAGGGATATGTTCATTATCAAGAACATGATACCTAAAAATGATCACAACCAACCATCATGGCGTGCTTATATAAAGTCTCTAGACTGTGCACAAGCCACATCTACATGACTGGTTGGGGAGACAGTGGCTCATGGGGCCACATGGAATCAGAAGACTACCAGAAGAAAGGCTGAGCCCAACACGAAGAGCTGGAGAGATGGGTGAAGAGGGCTATGCACAGAGCAAGGAGATTCTCAGAGGCTGGGTCATGAGAAGGCAACCAGGGTGATGCTTACAGCAAGGGCTCACCCTGTTTACCTGGATACAATGTGGCATAGCTGGGGAGGCTGTGGACTTGCTGCGTGGCTGTTAGATTGAGGGGTGCCCACAGGGAGGCAGTGCTGCACACTGGCCATCAAGGATTATTCTTGAGTGATACCAAGGGCTACCAACTACCATTAGAATCACAGAATACCAGAGTTGGGAGGTAATGAGAATCCATCTAGGTTAATCCTACCACTTCCAACTTTATAATGAGAAAGCTACGGCCCAGATAGGGGGTCTCAAGTTGTCAGAGCTTCGGGCCCCTCTCAAAATGGCATGATTCCTTATGAGAGCATCTGATTAGTAATACTGTTCTATGTAAGACTAGTACACTGTTCTATGTAAGACTGAGCTATACTTGGGAGGCATATGTGGACATTTATAAGGATTATTCACTAGTGTGTGCAGGACTGAACTCCTTGAAGCACGTAACTCTGGGCAGGAAGGACATGATTCTGGTTTTCCCACAGGAAATCCTTTCTTCACATGTGTACTTATTGTCTCCCCTCACTTGGGCAGCCACAGGGCACTTCCAGAGAGACTCCAACCTCCCCTGGCTCCCTAACACCATCCTAGTGGCCAAGAGGCTCTCCTTTTCTATTCCCTCTGGGGGTCCTTCCATGTCTCCCTATGCCCCACACACCTATTCCATTGTTCTTGGAAAAAGCTTCTCCATCAAGGTGGACGATACCATCTCCTCAGCCTGCTCACCTGTCTCCACTGACTTGTCCCTCTGGATCCATCCCTTCCCACTTCCTTGATGTGAGTGCCGTAAGTTGAGTTTTCTTTAGTTCTCCAGCGTCCCTCTCTCTTTCGGCAGCTTCCTGTCAATGTCAGCCTCACTCCAGCTAGTGTTCTGTACTGTCAGCCTTTCACAGGCAAGGGTTTAAAGAGACAGACACACTCTCCTCTTCGTAGTTGCTCATTCCCTCCTCAATGCACTGCAATCTAGTTTCTTGGCTCACTGCTATCCTGGGACTCCTCTGGCAAAGGTCTGCCACTAAATCTGACAGGTGCTTTCCAGTTCATGCTCTTACCCAACACACATTTCACAAACTGAAGTATAAGGATATACATAAGATAAGAAATTATCATTAAGTTAAAAAAGTCTTGAGGAAGGTATAAATCAGAATGGAAAGTCGAACAGAGAAAAAAAAAGAACATATGGAAGACCGCATCCCCCAATAAAAGCTTGGAATAAAAACAAAAGTGCAACTAGGCAAAGCAATTCTTATAGTTCTTGGGGTGGGAATGGGTTGAATAATGTTCCTCCAAGAGATATGTCCAAATCTTAATCCCTGGTACCTGTGAATGTGACCTTATTTGGAAATTCGGTCTTTAGAGAGTAATTAAGGATCTTGGGAAAAAATTGCCCTTAGATAATTTTAGTGTGGGCCAGAACGCCAAGACACAGGGAGACACAGAAGAGAACCCTATGTGAAGACAGAGGCAGAGACTGGAGTTATACAAGCCAAGGATTGCCCAGGCCCACCAAAAGGTAGGAGAGGCATGGAAGTAATTATCTCAGCACATCAAGAAGAAACCAACTCTGTTGACACCTTGATTTTGAACTTCTGGCCTCCAGAACTGTAAGAGAACAAATTTCTGTTGTTTCAGGCTACCACTTCGTGGTATTTTGGGAGAGTAGCTCCAGAAACGAATACAGAGTGCATCCTTGCCGTTTCACAGCTCCACGCTTCAAACACATAGTTCACTCTCCTAGAGGGGCTCTTACCCTTTTTGCTAAGCTGCAACACTTTTCTTCTGTTATAATGACCCTTTGGGAGGTCCTGCCCAGTCTCCCCTCTCTCTAGCAGGACCAATCATGCTTCTTTGGTGTTACCATCATACCCATATCTCTCACTGCACTCCTCACCTCTAAGACAAAATACTGGTTTTCGTGTTTGTCTCTTGCTTGTTAGCCCTTGAGGCTTGAGATTTCTCAAGCAAGAATACTACCTGATGCAAAGAAAGTCCGTAGCCTGTGTTTGCTGAATAGCTCAATAGAAACACCAAAGAGGGAAGGATTAATATTGTCTGGGAGTGGTCATAAAACTGGAAGAGGATATTTTGGGTAGAGGCAATAGCATAAGTAAAGGCATGGAGGAGAAGCATGACCTATTCAGGAATTAGTCATTCACATGGTAGGACTGGAAGGGTGAAGGAGATAGAGGAGAAAGAAGAGCCAAAGAACTGCAGAAGATGAAGCATGAAAGGCTTTAAATTTTAGGCCAGAAGTTAGACTTCAGCCTGTAGACAGTAGTTTCCGAATGTTGTACATGTAGTTATCACCAGCATGCCTCTTAGATAAAGGTCCTACTCACAGGCTTAAGAGGTCAGTGACCTCTCCCTGCAAGGCCCCTGCAGGTGGATACTTGCCTTATGATCAAGTCTTCTTCTTGGCCCCACGTGGACAAAGCAGGAAGTGAAACTGAAGATGGCCTATGGACTACCGAGCCTACCTCACCTAGTTTAATAAGAACAGTCCCAGTTCAGTGAAAAAATATTAAATGTTTCCAATAGATTACCTATGTGAAAGTAGACTTTGTCATATGTACATACCTGCAAAATGATCACAAGATAATAAACATACAGTTGGTCTTTGGCATCCTAGGGTTCTACATCCATGGATTCAACCAACTGCAGATCAAAAATATTTTAGTCAGGGAGCGGTGACTTATGCCTGTAATCCCAGCACTTTGGGAGACAAAGGCGGGAGAACTGCTTGAGCCCAGGAGTTTGAGACCAGCCTGGCCAACATGGTGAAACCCTGTCTCTACTGAAAATACAAAAAATTAGCCGGGTGTGGTGGCACACACCTGTAGTCCCAGCTACTCGGGAGCTGGGACCACAGGCATGTGCCACCACACCCGGCTAATTTTAGTTTTTGGAGAGACAAGATCTCACTAATTTGCACAGGCTAGTCTCAAACTCCTGGACTAAAGCAAATCTTTCCATCTTGGCCTCCCAAAATGCTGGAATTACAGGGGTGAGCCACCGTGCCTGGCCAATCTTTTTTTTTTTTTTTTTTTTTTTTACTTTTAGTAGCAATGAGATCTTGCTGTGTTGCCAGGTTGGTGTCCAACTCTTGAGCTCAAGTATTCTCCTGCTTCAGCCTCCCAAAATGTTGTGATTACAGGCGTGAGCCACTGTGCTCAGCCCCAAGTACCTTTTTGTAGGAAGAACTGCTCTGAGATTACGGCTTTAGCAAATGATACTGGTGTTTCATTCCTATCTCCAACCCTCTGTCAGGGGGCTGCCTAAACCCAATTTATCTGGCTTAAACAATGACTAACTAAAAATAAAATAAAAAAAAAAAGGATACACACACTACAGCTCCATTGCCCCTTACTAGGGCAACTCTGAGGTGTGGCCTACACTCTTTCTAGCATTCTCTGTGAGTTTGAAAGTTCCTCTTTATGGGATGTGACTTGATAAGCATCCAGCGTGGCTTCCTTCTCTTCTTTTCCCTGTCTCACTCCTTCCCACTCCTTTACTGGGTTTTCGTGGAATAATTTCCCAGGAAATCATTTTAAGAAATAACTTAGGCCGGGCACGGTGGCTCACACCTGTAATCCCCAGCACTTTAGGAGGCCGAGGTGGGCGGATCACGAGGTCAGGAGTTTGAGACCAGCCTGGCCAACCTAGTGAAACCCCCATCTCTACTAAAAATACAAAAATTGGCCGGGCGTAGTGGCATGCACCTGTAGTCCCAGTTACTTGGGAGGCTGAGGCAGAAGAACTGCTTGAACCTGGGAGGTGGAAGTTGCAGTGAGCTGAGACCATGCCATTGCACTCCAGCCTGGGTGACAGAGTGAGACTCCATCTCAAACAAACAAACAAAAAAGTAACATACATTAAATGAACAGAAAAACTTTTGGCTCAAATCACACACCAGTCAGCTTCATCCTGTGATTTACTGCATGGCACTGTGTAATAAATCACCAAAATATTGGTGCTTCTTTGAAATGCAAAGTCCAACTGTAAGATCTAAGGGACTATGTTGGATTTGGATCCTGGTGAGGGATCCTACAGCCTAATGACATTCTGACCCAATTAAATGTCCCATCAGATTACTCTCCAACTCTTTCCTCCTCTCACTAGCTGAATCCTTTTGTTCTCACACCACAGTTCAGTTCACAGTTTATCTTGCCAGGGCTCATGCCATAGCCTGGCACTCTAGCATTTGTTTCCACGATTCCTAAACTATTAATTTCCCTCAGCTGGCTGAGTCTCCAGTGGCCCGGATCCTCCATAAAGTGGTCCAGACTGTAGACCTTCATGCCATGGAACCAGTGTTCCTTATTTCACATGAATGGCCATGTCCAACCAATCTCGCAAACACTGGCAATATGATGAAATGCAAAGCCTTGTAAGACAAGGGCACATCCTGTTAGACGTGGGAAGGCAACATGAACTCTCTCCCGAGTGAACAGAATTCCTTTTGAGAAACAGGTTGAGGTTTCACCTAGGGATTCTCAACCCCAGCACTATTGACATTTTGGGCCAGATTAATTGTGGGAAGCTAGTCTGTTCATTGGAGGATATTTAGCAACATCTCTGGCTTCTACTCACTAGATGCCAGCAGCATCCTCCTTTTGTTGTGAAAGCAAAGCATGATAAGACCAGGGGATCAGGATGGCCATAAATAAATGAAAGCCTCCCTTATTTTGTATGTAATGTTTTGTTGGCAGAAGAATTTTCAGTTGTTTTCTATGAGAAGCTTCTCTTCACATCTTTTAAAAACAGATTTTCCCTATATTGCTAATCCTGTCTCTCCTTACACAAACATATCCACATCAATCTTTTCACTGCAGCACTAATGAATAATGTTTCTTTGCTGCCCATCAGAGTGGCAAAGAGAAAAGGGAATGGCAATATTCCATGTGATTGTGGGAAGGGGGAGATGAATACTCACAAACTGCCAGGGACATATAAATGATTGGGGAAGAATCTGACTTGGGAATATAATTTGGCATCATGTATTAAAACTTTCATGAAATATATGTAAGCTCTCTGACCCTAGATTACATATTACCACAATTGAATAAATGCAGAAGATATTATGTAGAAGAATTTTTCAAAAATAATAAAAATTAGAAACAAAATGTTCAACAGGGAGCTGATTACATCATGGCACAGCCATAAAATAGAAATTCATGCAAAAATGCAGACATGTACTTGTTCCCAATGTAAGTGAAAAAACAGGTTACAAAACAATGTATATATAGGTATAGAAAAAAGTCTGAAGAAATAGACACTAATAATTTTAACTACATTTTTGAGTGAAAGAATCACATATGATTTGTCTTTAACATTTTCCCCCCTTAAAATGATTACATAATCTTTGTATAACAGAAAAATAAAGAGCCACTAATAAGTACTGCAAACAGCAAGGTCCATGAAAGCAAGGCTTTCCACGGAGAAAATGGGAGACTGGTTTCCCTGCTCTACTCTGAGAACACCAAACACAAACCAAGGTAGAACCCAAGATAGAAGCCACTCAAGCTGCTTCAAGTCAAAGTTGGGCCAGAGGTAAGATGTTTAGAATCTTCTCAATCCTACCAACTATACAGATCTTTACTGTTTTGGACATTTGCTTTTCTTCTCTTGTCCTTATCCATGTAAAGTCTTATTTGATTAATGGTTGAATCTATACATATTTTAAACTTCCCATTACTCTATGAAGAGTCTATATGTTAATAAACTGACTGGCTGACTCACCTTAACTGAACATTTGGTGCAAGAGCTGGGGGCAAGGGAAATGGAGAGGAAATGAAGCAGAGGCTCCTCCATGTTTCTGTTCTTCTCTTACCAGGAAATGAAGACTGCATCATCATGCCCACAGGTGAAGTAGCTCAGCATCCTTTCCTATCTGCATGTAAATGCATGGACCCAATGGGTAAATTATACCCTAGAACAAAATGTTTGTCTATAAGTTTTGGGGAAAAATAAGACAATGTGCAGAGACAAACAGAAAAAAAAAGTGCTTCCTTTCTCTCCTTCTCCAAACAATCTGCTATATATGCAAGAACCTAAAATAGTAATCCTATTTCTGCCCTGAAAGGAGATGACTTTGGATCAGAAGGGGCACTTGTTATACCATATGAGTAATAAGCCAAGTTTGCCTCAAGTCCTACTGGAGAATAATGCCAATTATCTCAAGGTTTTCCACTTTTATAAAACCTTTTTTTAAGGCTGCCACTTTGAGCAAGTTGTTAAAAAACCCTGGTTGCTTACTTTAGGGTGAAAACAACTCTAGCTATTAGGAAGCTATGCACCAACATATAATAAAGTTAGCTGAAATCTACACAGCAACAAGGAAAGTGGTAGATTAAACTCTCTGATCATATAATTTGCACTAACGCTGATTTGAGAGGACAGAATTCTTCCTTCCTCTCAGAAAGATGAGAGATTATTCTGCCAGAAATACAGGAATCTGCATACTTCCCAAAGAGTAAAATACAAATTTAAGAACCTGACATTATAAAACTGTCCTATTTAATTGATTTCATACCATTTTATTCTGGCAGAGAGCTTGCACTTGGGCAAAAATGGCATTTTTGACTCCAGTCTATAGGGATTTTATAATTTTATCCACCTGCCCAACACAACTATGCCGAGGCCGGGAGTGATGGCTCATGCCTGTAATCCCAGCACTTTGGGAGGCCAAGGAAAGAGGATCACTTGAGCTCAGGAGACCAGTCTGGACAACACAGTGAGACCTTGTCTGTACAACAAACAAATAAACAAACAAAACAAACATAACTATGCTCTTTGTCACTCAAACTCTCATTGTCTTTTTACATAATAAACACAGGTATTTACTCTCTTTCAGATATTTTATTTTTCTTATTCTGACATTAGGCTATGAGAAGTACAAAAGATCCACAAGTACAAAAAAATCTGTATAGCTTTGTGGTAGTTCAAAAAAATGCAAGAGAACAAAACAATTTTTTGAGTAATATTCATCACAGATCTGAGTGACAGTACGCTTGAAACACTGCTGTAAAAGTGGTAAAAAATGATTTCATTGTGATTATGTTAAAATTTTTGATGTCTCTTTCACTTGTTTAGGAAATTTGTCTTCTGACATTTATGTTGGATAGATTCTTTACCTGTATTTTGCTGAAGCTCAATTCCCTGCCTCTTCAGGGCTTCAATGATGACACTTTTGTTTTTATAGTCAGCTAGTGATGTTTTGTCCAAAGGAAGATTCTGACAACAGCTTCAGCGGCAAGAAAATCTGGATATAGATTTATAGTTATTGTCCTTTCCAATGTAAAAAAAAAAAAAAAAGTTGAAAAATGTTGATGACTTTTTCTTAGTGTTAATTTCTCTTCCTGCAAGGATTTAATTTCATACTCATGTTGAGGATGAATTACCTTTGATGTGGTTTTTTTTTTTCCAAAGTATTTTTAAAAAGCTTTCTTGAAAAGATGAATTCTTCTACCTATCCCTAGGATTCTGAGTAAAGATGACATATTGGAATAGGATAAGTCCAGGTTTATCTTTGTACTTTCTTACCTAATATCCTGTTGGACACAGAGAATTGAGATCTCCATGGATGTTCAGTAACTTTAGGAATGGCTGAAATTAAAAAAACAAAACCAAAAACTCACTTTATTTAATCATAGATAATAAACACAATGCCAGAAGGTTATAGACACAAAGGCCAAATGAACAATGAAAAGCCACATCAGAGGCTGCCTGACAGCTTAGGACTTTTTTTTCCTCTGCTTAATGAGAAATAAGTTATCATTGTCATCATCTTCCAAGCACCTCTCCTTTTTCTTCTGCTTGCCCCTCTTGCCCTCCTTGGGAGACTTGTCTTCTCTTGACATATGGTAATGCGATGAACGGTGAAAGAACTTAGAAGGCTTCTGGGTTTTAAAACTGCCAGTAGAAGAGTAGGGTTTGGGACCCCTGGGAAAATCCTCATCCACTTCACGATGTCTGTCAGCCCTCCTGTGCTTCTCCCAGTTTCTATTCTTGTTCTTCATCTCTTTTTGTGTTTCTTTATTTTCTTGAGGCCACCTGTTGCTTTTCCACGAGGCACGGCCCTTCCTTGTATCATGGTGGGGGTTCTCATTTGCTGCTTTTAGATAAGGTAGCTTGGATGGCTCTGGGATAACCCCATTTTTCTTGAGTACTGAAAAATATAAAAGTATTTTTGCATATTCAGCAGCTAAACAGTCCATGCTGAGCTTTCCTAAGTGTAAATAACTTAACAGACAGGGAAGTTAAGACATTTAAACATGTTAACAATATGACATCACTCACTAAAAATTAAATTTCTAAATTTCTGATTGCTAAAAATGAAACACATTCACAAATCCAATGATAGTTAATTATCCTTTTCAACAGTTTAACAAGGTTAAGCAATGGAGACGAGCACCAGTAAGAACAGTAATCGTCATGGCTTTGTGAAGAAAAGTCATGTCTGACCAATACAAGTTTCCCCAATGATGAAGACTCAGCCTTTGAAAATAAGGCAAAGCAAGATTTATAAAACAGCCTTTTGATGGTCTCATATGACATTTCAATTACCCTCTAAAGATAAGGCCTGGCCACAGTACTTTTAGGTGGATGTCAAACTGCCCAAGAGATTATTCCTCCAGGGTAGAGATCACTGGCTTTGAGGAGTGTGTGCGAGTGCATGTGTGTGCAAGTATCTTAGAGGTTTTAGTGATAAAGCTGATGTTATGTTTTGTCAGGGCTTGACACACTTAATACGTGTCTCTGAGGGTAGTGATTCTGATACGGGTAGGTGGGAGATGAGGTTACAGTGAGAGATGAAAACTAGCAAGTCAACAGAATCTTTAAAGATTAAAAAAGTGGCCAATAAAAACTTTTAGCATAGACATTTATTATAAAAATTTCAATGGATCATAGTGAACACCTCAAAGTGGATTCAGGCTACAGATGTCGATACGACTAGCTAAAACAAAAAAGCAAAATTGTTTTTCTCTGATTATAAAAGTCATAACTGCTCATTATAGAAAACTTAGAAAAAACAGAAAAGTATAAAGAACATAAAAAAACAGAAAGCACACATAATCCTTTAATCTAGAGATGACATTTTCATGCAATTCTTTTTAATCCCTTTCTAATTTGGTTGCCTAATCATAATTTACAACTACTATAACTTCTACATACAGTTGACCCTTGCGCAATGAGTTTGAACTATATGGGTCCACTTAAATGTGGATTTTTTCAACCAAATGAGGACTGAAAATACACCATTCCACAGATTAGAAACTTGTGTATATGAACGGCTACTTTTTCCTATACTCCAGTTCTGCAGCGTCAACTACGGGACATAAGTATGTGCAGATTTTGGTAAATGAGGAGGTTCCTGGAACCAATATCCAGGGATAGCTGTAGATGACATACATTTTATCTTAAATATGTAAAATATGCAGGAGCTGGGAGAGTAATTCCTCTACTTTCCTCAGAATTAGTACCTTCATTTTGGAAAAGTCTTGAACTAAGAGTCCAAAAAAGAAAAAGGCCAAAAGAGTCAGAAAATAAGGTATAGAACAAACTAAAAAATACAAAACTGTTTTGTTTTTAAAGCAAGAAAGATAACTTGGAAAACCACCTTGGAGTAACAAGAAATAACAGAGGTAGAGAAAACTTAAATGATAAAATATTAATTTGGTGATAAAGAACCATGTGTGAAACAGTAAATACAGAAACCATAGAGGTGGTTGTGAACTTGGAGCTCTGCTTGCACTGGTGGCCTATAAGAAATGACTTTTTCAGGGAAGCTCTAGGAACAAGTTAGCAGGAAAGCCTTTCCTTCCATAAAAAATACTGGAGAAATACAAATGGAAAAAGAAAATTACTTGTCAAACAGAAAAAAATCTCAAAGGAGCCTTTAAAAACTGCCTACACAGATGGATAGCAATATTTTCTGGACATTTCCTAAAATGATCACTGTAAAAAAAATTATTGTGATGAGACTGCAACATGGGATTATTTCTGAAGTGGGTGTTTGGTTTTTGGAGATCAAGAAAATTCCAGTTTCTTTGGTAATTATTAAAAATACTTTCTATGCTAACCAACGACCCCCAAAGCAGGCAAAGACAGTACAAACACAGAAATTTAGAAACTACTGCAAACGTGATCTAACAAGAAGTCTAGCAACATACCTTTTATTTTTTGTTTTAGTCTCTTCTCTCTCTCCTGAATTTCATATTTGTCATCATAGTAGCAGATGAATGGCGATACTGGAGATGGGTCATACACTTCTCTTTCTGGACATTCCTACAAATTGTATTTAAAATTATGATGTCACATGGTCACACTGTTCAAAAACCTTTTTGCAAGAGTCTGTAGGATGTTAATTAGAATGAGCCCCATATCACTGGTACCTCATGTGGTGTCAGTAGGACATGGTCCTTGCTGGGGTGCTGGGAGGGTCACCCAGCCCTAAACCACACTGTGTTATGATATTCTTTCAAGCTTGAGTTTTCTTCCCTTACTTCTTTACCTATGAAACCCTTCATATCTTTTTTCAGCCTTCTCTGCCTAACTCCTTTCACAGTCTGAGGTAGCAACCTTGCCCCTCTGTTGGTGGGTTTATGTTATTTGGCCTCATGTTAGTATTACTCCTTTGCTTGTCCATCACTTCCAAAAGGAAGCTTATTTTAACTCAACATTCACTGCTTATAGGGGTAGTGATTCTTATGCTGGGGGGTAGGTTGGTGGTAGGTTATGCCTAGTTTAAAACTGTTCCTAGGTCATTGTGAGACACCCCAAAAGAAGTTTCTCTTCTTGCTTCCCCCACCCAAGTTGAAATCCCTACTCTTGCTCATTTTCCCAGGACAGCTTCCTACTCTCATGACTCTGGCCTTCACACAGCTAGTATTTCCCAAATCCACAGTCTTTGGCCTGAACCACTCACCACATAGCAGGCTTTTGTTTATCATGATCTGTGACACATATCCATTCAGCATGTTTGAAATCTTTTCTTTTGGAACTTTCCCCTTTCTGCCTCTGCCATCTTGCCTAAAAGTTATTTTAAAATGTTGTTTCTTAGCTAAGTAATGAAAAACAATTAGAATATATTTTAAAAAGTAAGTGAAAAATCCACATAAAATTGAGCCAAGTCTGAACTAGCCAAGCTAGCAGCCAAACATTTAGGTACTTAATTTGTAGTTAAAAAATTATAAATCACTCCAAACACACACTTAAGTATAAAAAATAATTAAAAACCTATATTCATCCTTATATAAAACCATAACATTTTACCTTAGTTGCCTTGTTTTCCCCCCAAGAATAAAATATTACTGATATAACTGAAATCCTCTGTGTAAGTCCTTCCCATTTTGCGGTCATCTCCTTCCCTTTCCAGAAGTTACCACTGTCATCAAGTTGAAGTCGGCCATTCTCATGTGTTTTTATACTCTTACTGACGAATATTCCAGTGAACAATGATATAAGTTTTAAGCTTCAGACTTCATAATTTTTATTTGTTTTTTGTAGAGGCAAGGTCTCACATTATGTTACCCAGTCTCAAACTGGCAGCCTCAAGAGGTCCTTTCAACTTGGCCTCCCAAAGTGCTAAGATTACAGGTGTGAGCCATAGTGCCTGGCCTTATTCAATTTCTTTAATGGTATTGGTTCAGTTGATTTGTTCTTCTTGAGTCAGTTTGGTAAATTTACATATATATTTTGGAGTTAGTTGCATTTTCAGATTTAACTTTATGAAGTACTGTCTTATAATTTAAAAACATTTATATAGTATCTTAAGTTACTTACACTTTCCACTCATTGTTTATTAGTACCTTTTCTTTTTCTTTTAGTAGTTTTCCCAGAAGTTTCTGTTGTTTTGAAAAAAATAGTTTTCAAATAATCAGCTTTTGGTTTTGTTGATGCTGTTCATTTTTCTATTTCAGTAAGTTTGCTTCTAATCTTTATCATTTCCATCCTTCTGCTATCTTCAGATTTATCTGTTGTGACTATCTGGATTATTCAGTTTTTTTTGTTGTTGTTATTGTGGGGAGAGTCCTGGAGATTATATGACAAACTTATATGGTAATATAAAGAAATGCTTTTGGCTGGGCATGGTGGCTTACGCCTGTAATCCCACCACTTTGGGAGACGGAGGCAGGTGGATCACCTGAGGTCAAGAGTTTGAGACCAGCCCGGCCAACATGGTGAAATCCCATCTCTACTAAAAATACAAAAAAAAAAAAAAAAAAATTCGCCAGGCGTGGTGGCACATGCCTGTAATCCCAGCTACTTGGGAGGTTGAAGTAAGAGAATAGCTTGAACCCGGGAGGTGGAGGCTGCAGTGAGCCAACATTGCACCACTGCACTCCAGCCTGGGCAACAATAGCGAAACTCTGTCTAAAAAAAAAAAAAAAAAAAGCAAATTGTGATTATGCAAAGGTAACAGAGGTCCTGATACACTCAACTAATATTCATTTCAGCAGAATCTTTAACTCTCCCAGTCCCTGTTCCCCCTTTCACACTCTCCTGGAGTAATCTTTGTATAGTGACTACTGTTGTCCTTGCTTCCCCCAGCTAGAGAGCGAGTGAAATTAGGGAAGGGTAATGTCATATTCACCTTAGATCTAGTCTTTCACATGAGGAATGCATTCAATAATAATATCTGTAAGGCTGGATTTCTGGACATTGAAAGGGAGGAGGTCCACAAACATCTTTAACCACCTGCATAATTCCCCATTTAGGTCTTATATGGTCTAGACTGATGTGACTACACAGAGCTATATCATACTACAAATGTTTTCCAAAGCTAAATGTAAATTATATTTTGATTATCCACATCGCTGGTCCCCTCCATTAGCACAGACAATTGATAGTTGGCTATATAATTTATCTACTATTCTGGATTAGCCACACCAATGATCTTCTTCATTAGTGTAAATAATCTAGAGTTCCTCATCTATGGCAGTCATGAGGCTGCCAAATTTGCTTTATTGCAAATTAAAAATTATCTAAATCTAGATTTTAGGGATAAATTCCACATGCTTTTAACATATTTCCTATCTGCCTTAACAGAAGTGACTAGTAAGCATCCAACTATAATTGTTTTTCTTTAATTGAACAAACATAAATGCTAAAATTATACCCCTCTGCTTTAAAGAGGTAAGCAAGCATAAATTGTACATCTATGTGATTTGTGCGGTAATGGAAAGCTTATGTGAATACGTTCCCTAAAGGTGTCGACAACATCTGAATGTTTAGTAAAGAGGAATGGACAGAGCAGTAAAAGATCTAGAGATGATAATTCTGTAAAAGAAGTCTTCTTGGCTGGGTATGGTACCTCACTTCTGTAATCTCAACACGTTGGGAGGCCAAGGAGGGAGGATTGCTCTGAGGCCAGGAGTTTGAGACCAGCCTGGGCATCATAGTGAGACCTTGTCTCTACAAAAAATAAACAAAATTAGCTGGGCACAGTGGTGTGTACCTGTAATCCCAGCTACTGGAGAGGCTGAGGTGGGAGGATCACTTGAGCCTGGGAGGTCAAAGCTGCAGTGAGCTGAGATATGCCCACTGCACTCAGAACCCTGTCTCAAAAAAACTCTTCTCTACTTTGTGCTGAGAGATTTCCTGTACAACTTCTCCGCTTTGGAGATAAAGAAATGGGACCAAAGAGAAAAAGTGGGTTGTTTATGTCACATGGTTGAGTCCGTAGCAGAGCAAAACTGGAACTGAGGCTCAGAGCTCATCCTGGCTTTCATAAGCTATGTCTCATCCCCACAGGTGCTGCTGCCCCAATATGGAAGATAAAATTTATCTGTTTATGGATTCTGTTCAGTACTTTTCTTCTCCAGTTGCCCTACAATGTAGGGCTCCAGTTCCCAAGATCCACATCAGTGATGTGTCATAGTTGGAATTCAAGTGGTAACCTGCAATACCACCCACCCCATCCCATTGCTCATACTTCTCATTTTGGGGATTCCCAACACTCTGCATGCTTTCTGCTTCCTGATGCCAGATCTGGTTTGATATTAGTTTATCTTGGTTTCTAGGCTACTAGAAGCCTACCTGGAGACTGGGAATAGTACATTCCTTTCTAAGAATTTTCTACTTTCTGTGCCACTGCCTTTCCTCCACTGCCTCAAGATTCCTAGAAGTATGGGCTCTGAGCCTATTCTTATTACATCCTTTTTCTGAAATGAGCTGCTGCTGTTTCATACTTAATGTGGCATTTGCCTAGTGGCCTCATGCCAAGTTCTCAACGAGAAGCTTCTTCTGCTTTGACGTTTCAGCATCTAGAACACACACAGTTTGGCCTTTTCAGTTGGGGTTAGGGAATATGTTGGCTGGATAGGGAATCTGGGCATCTGTGGGGTAGGTGGGCAAGTCAATGATGCAGCATCTGTTTTTTCACCACTGAATGCCAAGGTTTACATGTATGGGATGTAGACTTAACTGAACATTGTACCAGGGAAAACTGGAGAACTAAGTAGAAAATCTAAAATCAGGCCAGGCACGGTGGTTCACACCTGTAATCCCAACAGTTTGGGAGGCCGAGGCGGGTGGATCATCTGAGGCCAGGAGTTTGAGACCAGCTTGGCTAACATGGTGAAACCTCATTTCTACTAAAAAATATATAAAAAATTAGCTGGGTATGGTGGCGTACACCTATAATCCCAGCTACTCGGGAGGCTGAGGCAGAAGAATTGCTTGAACCTAGGAGATGGAAGTTACAGTGAGCTGAGATCACATCATTGCACTCCAGCTTGGGCAACAAGAGCAAAACTCCGTCTCAAACAAAAAACAAAAAACAAACAACAACAACAACAAAAAAAACACAATGAAAATCTAAAATCAGTCGGGCGTGGTGGCTCACGCCTGTAATCCCAGCACTTTGGGAGGACAAGGCAGGTGGATCACCTGAGGTCAAGAGTTCAAGACCAGCCTGACCAATATGGTAAAAACCCGTCTCTACTAAAAATACAAAATTAGCTGGACGTGGTGGCAGGTGTCTGTAATCCCAGCTACTTGGGAGGCTGAGGCTTGAACCTGGGAGGAGGTGGCAGTGAGCAGAGATTGCACCACTGCACTCCAGCCTGGGAAACAGCAAGACTCTGTCTCAAAAAAAAAAAAAAAAAAAAAAAAGAAAATCTAAAATCATGCTATGGCTGTGTCAAAACAATTGTGTTTATAAGAAATCAAGAGAACTGCTATCATACTGTTGACTATCATATTTGTCTGATTGATTTTATCAGCTCTATTAGTTTTATCTCAACTTGTTCATGTACATGTAAGATAATTAGAGGAATACGCTCTGATAGCTTGTTACTCTAGCAGGGAGGAAAGGGATAAATCAGTTGAAAATATATTAAGTCTTACTTTAATGTTTATTAAAAAGTAAGTAGTTAGAGTTACATTCTTTTTGAGTTCGTCTTTCAGAAAACACTCCCTGACAACAGAATGCTTTATGTCCAAATGTCATTCAAACTTACGTGTCCATAATGGCCTTTTTGTGCGCAGTGATAGCAATATGCTAAGGCTGATGGTCTTGAAGGGGTCTTCGGCTTTTTGGGTGGTCCAGGTTTGGTCTGTAACATGAATATTTGTGAGAGTTTGTTGACGTTAGAAGAAAATTAAAACCTCATTCTTTCCAAAAGACTTTATAGGTAAGGGATTCCTTAGAAGTTTCTTAGAATTTGGTATGGAGACCTGTATTCAGGCAATTCCATATATTAAAGTATATAACATGGTAAGAACAATTCTTTTACTCTTAATGTCAATGTGTGCTTTCCTCTCCTTCCTCCCTCCTCATTCCATTCGGCATTGTGCCAAGTACTGTGTTCAGTATTCAACACAGTATAATGGGCCAGTAGAACATGAGAGGCATACACATAATTACAAAACAATGTCAATACAGTGACAGTAGTATGTACAAGGCATTAATGCAGTGGTGAGGGGGGACTCCCCCACCAGCGGATGGGGTTAAAGAGGGGTCAGAGAAAGTTTCCCTGAAGGTGTAAAACTTACATTTACTCTCAAATGAGGTGTAAATCAAATGGGAGAATCTTAGGCAGAGGGAGCAGAATGAACAATGACATAGAACTAAAAAAGAGCATACATGCTGCCAAAATATGACATACATAGCCAGGTGTAAATGGAAGACAAGGCTGGAGAAAGCAGGGCATAAGAATGGAGGGCCTTGTAAGTCAAGTAAAGGAGCAGGAGCTTTACCCAGTTTTAAGTGTTGAAGTTAGGACAGTTAGAGTTGTAGTTTGGGCCAGGCACGGTGGCTCACACCTGTAATCCTAGCACTTTGGGAGGCTGAAGTGGGCGGATCACGAGGTCAGGAGTTCAAGACCAGACTGGCCAGCATGGTGAAACCCCGTCTCTACTAAAAATACAAAAATTAGCTGGGCATGGTGGTGTGCACCTGTAGTCCTAGCTACTCCAGAGGCTGAGGCAGGAGAATCACTTGAACCTGGGAGTCAGAAGTTGCAATGAACCAATATCGTACCAATGCACTCCAGCCTGAGTGACAAAGCAAGATTCCATGTCAAAAAAGGAAAAGAAAGAAAGAAAGAAAAAAAGAAAGAAGGAAAGAGAAAGAAAGAAAGAAAAAGAAAGAAAAAGAAAGAAAGAAAGAAAGAAAGAAAGAAAGAAAGAAAGAAAGAAAGGAAAAGAAAGAAAGAAAGAAAGAAAAGAAAACTAGTGTCGCTTGGTCATTGAAAAGATGTGGGCAATGACGGAAAGGAAAAATCAGGATGCCTCCATATTTTGAACTTGGGTGAGCAATGACTGATTCAGAAAAAGTAGAAAAAGACAGAGGAGCAAGTTTAGAGGGAAAGTTGATGAAGACAGTCTTGGATATGGAGTATCCAGGTGGGGATCTCCAGGAGGCAGTTTCTATGTAGAGACAGAAGAGTCTGAGCTGGAGAGTAGATCTGAAAGTAATCAGCATAAGAGTGAAGACTGAAATCACTAGAGTGGACAGGATCACCATGGAGAGTGTAAGAGTGGCTGTGGGCTGAGGAAGGAACCTGAAGACATCAATGCTTAAGGGGCGGGCAGAGGAGCCTGTGAAATGGACATAGAAGGGAAGGTAAAAGGATGCAGAGACATAGGAGAATATAGTAACAGACCTTAGAGAGTTGTTTTAAGAAGGACGAACTGATCTATAATGTCAAATACAGCAGAGAGGCCTAGTGAGATTAGGACTGAGAAACACCCATTCAAAGTGGCAACTGCTCAGATAACCTTACTGTGAAAATTCTGAGATATTCTAGAAAGAGTAAAAGGCAGCAGGATGAACAGTAAAGTGATGCATACAAAGGTGGTAAAATGATAAAAAGAGCAAAGAAATCATTACTCATAAAAGCCAGGATCTGTGAACTTAACCCGGAATTTTTTTTTTTCTTTAAAGCCAGGTTACTTCCAGTGAGCAGAAACAGCACACAGGATTTTAGCATAGCTGCAATTTTCTGTTAGTTCAACATGGCAATAGTTAACTTGTGTGTGTACTACATAACTAATTTATTCTTTTGCACATGTATTTTACATACTTTTCAGTATGTATATTAGATTGGTGCAAAGGTAACTGTAATGGCGGTTTCTGCCATTTAATAGCAAGAACCTCCTTTGCACCAACCTATTATTTCAGAATAAAAAATGTTTTAAAAAATTCAATGGAAGTTGTAGGAGAGAGAAGTTACATATTGAGAAGCATCAAGGGGCAGAATAAGATGAAGCAGTACCCAGGAAGGGGATTTGGTGGAGTCTGTTTATAGAATGGGAAAGACTTGAACATCTGGGAAAGACAGTGGAGATGGAGAAGTTGAAACCAAAGGAGGAAAGGAGATGATGGACACAGACCTCTGAGGAGGTGGTGGCTGTAAACAGGAGGAGAAAAACCTAGTCCCTGCACACCCCCATGCTTTGGGGAGACTGGAAGAAAAGTTAAGGATCAGCTTAAATGTGGATCACTTTATTTCTTAGGTTGTTTATTGAGAGTCCTTAACAAAGAGTGCTAGTCTGCCAACTAATTGGTTTTTTTTTTTTGGACTCTGTTGCCCAAGCTGGAGTACAGAGGCACAATCATGGCTCACTGCAGCCTCGACCTCCCAGGCTCAAGCGATTCTCCCAGTTCAGCCTCCCAGGTAGCTGAGACCACAGGGGTGCACCACTATGCCTGGCTACTTTAATTTTTATATATATATATTTTTTAAATTTTTGGTAGAGAAAGGGTCTCGCTATGTTGCCCAGGCTGGTCTGGAACTCCTGGGGTCAAGGGATCCTTTCACCTTGGCCTCCTAAAGTGCTGAGACTGCAGGCATTAGCCACCACGGCCAGCCCTAATTTTGTTTTTTCTTTGAGACAGCGCCTTGCTCTGTCGCTCAGCCTGGAGTGCAGCAGCACAATCTCAGCTCACTGCAACTCCACCTCCTGGGCTCGAGCAATCCTTGGGTTTCAGCCTCCTGAGTAGCTGGGACCATAGGTGCATGCCACCACGCCCAGCTAATTTTTGTATTTTTAGTAGAGATGGGGATTTGCCATGTTGTCTAGGCTGGTCTCAAACTCCTGGGCTCAAGTGAATTGCTTGCCTTGGCATCCCAAAGTACTGGGATTATAGGCGTGAGCCAACATGCTCAGGTCCCCTAATTTTATTTTTAATGTTGCAAACAGGTGGTTTGTAAAGGTTTTATTTCCTTGATATAGGAAAATAATAGATAGGTTATAAAAATATTCTTCAGGTCGGGCACGGTGGCTCATGCCTATAATCCCAGCACTTTGGGAGGCCAAGGTGAGTAGATCATCTGAGGTCGGGAGTTTGAGACCAGCCTGACCAACATGGAGAAACTCCATCTCTACTAAAAATAAAAAAAAATTAGCCCGGCGTGGTGGCGCATGCCTGTAATCCCAGCTACTCGGGAGGCTGAGGCAGAAGAATCGCTTGAACCCGGGAGGCGGAGGTTGCAGTGAGCCGAGATTGGTTGCAGTGAGCCGAGATTGTGCCATTGCACTCTAGCCTGGGCAACAAGAGCGAAACTCCATTGCAAAAAACAAAAACAAAACCCAAACCCAAACCAAACTAAACCAAAACAAAAAAAACTACTTCAAACAACTATACTTTCAGCTCTTATTCCCTAAAATGAGAAACTGTAGCAAAACAATAACCTCAACAATCTTTTCTACTGAAAACAATAAATGAAAGCTACACAAAATGGAATTTACAACCTCAGGTATTATCAACTGGGATATAATAAAAATAACAAGGGTTTTATATTCTGCAATTAAAAATGGGGTTCATAAATTAAGACTAGCTAAAAGTCATTAAACAGAGTTTTTTTTTTTTTTTTTTTGAGATGGAGTCATGCTCTGTCATTCAGGCTGCAGCACAGTGGCACGATCTCGGCGTACTGCAACCTCACCCTCCTGGGTTCAAGTGATTCTCCTGCCCCAGCCTTCAAAGTAGCTGGGATTATAGGCACATGCCAGCACACCTGGCTAATTTTTGTATTTTTAGTAGAGATGGGTTTTTGCCATGTTGGCCAGGCTGGTCTTGAGCTCCTGACCTCAAATGATCCACCTACCTCAGCCTCCCAAAATGCTGGGATTACAGGCGTAAGCCACCGCGCCCGGCCTAAACAGAGTTTTAACAGGTATGCATATAAGCCGTGTATCACTTATTGCAGTGGTTCACAAATTTCTTCACATAGAACACTGTGAAGACATGAAATTATTAAGCAGAAATGATTTTCCACCCACAAAGATAGCTATATATTATTTGATGTGACATCAAATTGCAGCCACAAGCATACATGGCTTAAGAGAAATAAAAACAAAAGAGATGGTGTCATAGATGTGAAGGTAGAATGGATGTTTCAAGGAAGAAACCATTAAAAGCTACTGATGGGTTATACAAGATGAAGACTATGAAATCCACTGGACTTAGTAAACAGGAAGTTGTTGGCAAATAGAGAAACTATTGTGAGTAGTTTCTTTTGAGGGGTAGAGGTACAAGCCAGATTGTAATGGATTTATTATAAGTAGAAAGCTGCTGAAGAACAGAACATAGATGACTTTTCCAAGAAATGAGGTTGCGTATCCAAGAAGGGAAGGGGACAAGTAGAGCAGAATACAAGTCGAAGGATGCCTCCATCAGTGATATTTACCAGAGTGCTGGGCCCATGGCATGAGTGTATGCATGCATTCCTTCATTAATTTGTTCAAAAAATAATTACTGAGTGCCTAATACATGCCAGACATTGTTCTAAAATCAGGTAACTGAGAAGTGAGCAAGATAAAAATCATTGCTCACCTCTCTAGTGGTGGAAGATAAACAGAGTCAATAATATACAAACATACAAAATATTAGCGAAAAATAGTATGCAAACAATTAAAATAGTTATGTGAATGAGAATCACTAGTGGTGACTTAGATTGACTTTTTTGGGGAAGCCTCAACCAGGATGGTCCTTTCTTATAACAAGAAAATCCTGGTATGTGATGCCTGGGGAAACACCACTCTTGGCGTAAGGCATGGGGAACGAGTAGTACAAAGCCCTAAGGTAGGAACAAACTTACCATATTTGAGGATTTGAAAAAAATACCGGTAAATTTGGAAGTGGAGTAGGTGAAGGAAGAGTGAAAGAGGAGGTTCTAGAGGACAGGGAGGGACTAGATCACTTAGGGCTTTATAAATCAGGATGAAGAATATCAGATTTGTTTTAAGTGGCATGGGATGCCCATGATGGGTTTGAAGCTAATGGTAGGCAATCAATAACTAGTTGGTAGCTGTCAGCAGGGATTGTGATGATAAAAAGGATCATCTACTCCCCAAATAATAAATGCTTTCTGAAAAGGTCTATGTTCACAATTTTTTCTATTTATGTTTGTTTGTGCAAATATAAGACATAACTTATCTTTTAATTTAATTTTTTTTAGGAGATGGGGGTCTTGCTATGCTGCTGAGGCTGGTCTCCAACTCCTGGACTCAAGCAATCTTCCTGCATTGGCCTTCAAAAGCACTAGGATTATAGAAGTGAACCACTGTGTCCAGCTGGTTTTACATTTTTTAATGGCTAAAATAATAATAATCACCACAGAATAGTTTGCAACACATGAAAATTACGTGAAATTCAAATTGTAGTGTTTACAAATATTTATTGGAACACAGGCACACACATTAGTTTATAAATTTTCTATGGTTGATTTCACGCTATAAGGATAGAGTTATAACAGAGACCATATGGCCTGCCAGGCTAAAATATTTACTACCTGGCTCTTTATAGAAAAAGTTTGCTGACCCATGACCTAGAACATAGGAAGTGCTCAATAAACAAACAGGTGGTGAATGAGTAGGTATTAAAGACTTCAAAAGAGAGTGGAAATAAGTTATGCACCAATAAAGGTGGCAAAAGTAGATACAAACACTGAAAATCTCTGCTACTAATTGAAGACACGAGAAAAAGTTTCATGGAATTTTTCTGAATTTATTTTATTGCCTAAATTTGAGGAAATAACAGGTAGTTCTCATGTATTTATCCCTTAGTAGGAATTTTTAATTCAAAGGTTACTGAGTTCCTACTTTGTACAACACATTGTAATAGACACCGTGAGGAATACGGAGATAATAGACAGAAGAGCAAATATAGTAAAGATTTTAAAAGACGAAAGCACTAGGGAGGCTGAGGCCTACAAAATGGAATTAAGTGTGCATCAAATACATATTTTCTACTAAAAAACTGCATCAGCACAATTTCTTCTAAGATGCTGTTAGGCCACAGCCTGAAAGAACAAATCATATGTGTTGCTGCTATAGAATGAATCCTAAATGAGTTATTTAGATTTTAAAGAATTAAATATTTTACAACCAATAACATGCACATGGCATACAATTTAAAAGACACTAAGAGATATGGTAAGAAGTCTGTCTCCTACTTCTGTTCTCACTCAGTTCCCCTTTCCTCAACAGCAACTACTATTACCAGATTCTTGTGTTCACAAAGACAGTACAGGCATATACAAGTGTGTGGATATGCGTATGTACTATATATGCACACACACATAATACAAAGAGATATATTTGGCTTATTCAAAGAAAAAGCATGAAGAAAAGGATTTTAAGGACTGGGGGCACTCAAGGGCAAAACTGGCAAACTCTTCCTAAGACCCAGATGCTCTGATAAAATTTAGTTATCAATGCATTTTGGGATTATGTTCTAATGTGGGCTCCACTATTTACTAGCTATGTGACCTTAGTCAAGTTATTTACATGGTCGTTCCTTCACTTTACTCATCTGTAAAATGGGGATAATAATAGTAAGAGTGCTCCCTCATTAACACTGCTGTGAGGCATAAATGAAACTTACTCATCTTACATAACAACCTATCAGTAAAACCTGACCAGGTGACCACTTCCTCTTGATACAGACTCTTCATTCAGCTTCCCAGACAACATGCTCTCCTAGTTTTCTT
Organism: Mandrillus leucophaeus; assembly: GCF_000951045.1. Taxonomy (NCBI): domain Eukaryota; kingdom Metazoa; phylum Chordata; class Mammalia; order Primates; family Cercopithecidae; genus Mandrillus; species Mandrillus leucophaeus. Next base: position 526,691 of record NW_012110130.1, read on the forward strand.
CCACTTCATCGGCTATTTCTTCTGCAGTCTCCTTTGTTGGTTTCTGTCCATCTCTCTGTCCAATTACACTGCAGTGCCCCAGGGTTCAGTCCTTAGACTGCTTTTCTTCTCTATTTAATCTGCTCTCATCTAACAGTATAGATTTACATTAACCTTTACCCTTGCCATTCTAAAATTCTATCTTCAGCCTTGATCTCTGTTAACTCTACACTCAAGTATCTCTACTAGAAAGTCTAACCGGCACCTCAAATTTAGTTAGTTAAAATCAAATTCTGTTCTTCCCCCACTCCAAATATGTTCCTCCCAAAATCTTTCCCATCTCATCGGCAACTTTATCCTTACAGTTGCTTAGGCCAAAAATGAACAACCTTAACTCGTCTCTTGCTTATACCTCATACCCAGCCCATCAGCAAAGCTTGTTGGCTCTGCAAATACATTCACCTCTTTCCACTCTACCAGTACTGTCCTGGTTCAATTACTCAACTCTCATTTGGATGATTACAAGAACATCATATCTGGTCTCTTTGCTTCTATCCCTGCCCTCTACAGCCTACTCTAAACATAAGATGATCCTTATAGCATGCAAATCAGAACATATCACTTTTCAGCTCAAAACTCTAATTAAAGTTTCTCATCTCAGAGTAAAAGCCAAAAACTTTACAATGGCCTGTAATTTTCATCTTCCCACCTCTCTAACCTCATCTCCTACTACTTTCCCTCACAGCAAGCCTGTCATGCTAGCCTTTTCACTGTTCTCTGAATACCCCAGACAAACTTCCACCTCAGCACTTTGCACAAGCTACTTGATCTGCCTGGATCACTCTTCTCCCAGATTTAACATGGTGCACTCCTTCACTTCCTTCAAGCCTTGGCTCAAATGTCATCTTCTCAGTAAGGCCTTCCTGACCTATTTAAAATGGCTAGCTCCCTCCAATCTGTACTCCCTATCCTGCTGCACTGCCATTTTATTTTAAAAAGACCAACCAAACAAACAAACAAACAAAACTCCCCATGGCACTTATCATATCTGATATACTATAATTTTACTACCTATCCACTCCCAACTCCACCCCCAGGCTAGGAGAAAGTAAGTTCTGTGAGGGCAGGGATTTTTGTCTGGTTTTGTTCACTGCTGTACTTCAGCTCCTGGAATAGGGCCAGGCATATAGGAGTAGTTCAGTAAATATTAATGAATGAATAATGAGGTAATGCATAAGTAAAGCACATGGCCTATAGTAAGCATCCAATACAATTTAGCTATTGTTAATAAAAATTTGCATACTTTGGGAAACTATTAATTTTTTATGTCACTAAGGGAAAACCTATAAAATCATGCTTAAATATATTAAAAAGCTTGAATAAATTAATAATACAGCTTCCTTATTGTCTCCCCTTCTTCACACTGAGAATGTGGTATATACTCTGACAAAATCAGGAAAGAATTAGCAATGCAAAGTGAATAGGAACTCAGTCTTATAGTACCAGGAACAAAGAGATCCTTCTTAATCGAGATTTTGAAAGCATGTTTCATGTTGATACTTCTTATTTTAAAGGAATCTCAAATTTAACCCCTGAAAGAAATGTAAACATGTGGATGGGATGTTCATTCATCTGAATAATGTCACTAGTTAAAAGCTTCCATTATTACTAATAAAAATAGCAACAGTATATTGTGCTATGAAATTCTAAACTGTTTCACAATAATTAATTAGTAAATGACATGACAAACGCTATCTACATACTCTCATTTTAATAAACTATCATGTACTAGGGCTTAATAGGAATGAAATCAGCCTAGATCTTACCTAATTAGAGAACATTTCTGTATTAGAATATAGTACTGAAAACTCAATAGTGGTTTCCAGTGGACAAGTTTTCATACTATGATCTAACAAAAATCTCTAAGCTATTTAAAGTGTCAGAATTAGAAATTTGTGACTCAATACTTATGCCTTGGAGCATGTCTTTATTTTTAATTAACAGTAAAGGTCCAATTTAAAGCAGAATGAGTCAACTGATTAGCTCTAAGTTCAGGGTTCTGTCATACATGCCTGTACTGCTGACAAAAAGTTAAATGCAAGGCAATGAATGTAGTTTTTGTGAACTTTTTAAAGTCAAAAAATTTATCTAAAGACTTTGACCCAATGGATACCAAATTAACTACTTATAAAAGCAGGTCTTTTGTATTTCTTCTTTTTATTTTTTATTTTTTGTTACAGACATTTAAATAATCTATATTTGTAGGGTGATATCTTGGAGATTACTTTACTATCAATATATAGAAGTAATAACCTGGTAGATAGCATTACCTATGAAAGGTCCATCCCATCTGCTATTCTTGCTGAAAGCTTTTCATGCACCAGTAAACTCAGTAAATATCAGAAGATAAAGCATAAGCCTACCACGCCACGGATTTACTCCTAATGTCTCCTCAAAGTGCAGCCCGATGCAACAATTACAAATGATTTTCTTCTAATGTCATTTTACATAACCCTTTTTTCTGCATGAGTAGTTAGTGTGGAATGAATGAATGAATGCCATTAAAACAGTTAATCATTATCTGGGACACTGGCCTTACTCCCTTCACTACTAGGAATCTCCATGACAAAGGCCAAGAGCTAGAGTTGCCTCAGTGTCCTATTTCTAACAGTAATTTTTTATGCAAATGAACCTGCTGGGCATCTCCCTCTGTGACCTTCAGCTGCCCTTATCTAAACTGACTTTGATCCAATGAGGGCTTGCATCTAGCTGAAGCTCATTACTATATAGGATATGTAATCAATTTCACTAATTAAAGGGTATTTTCTATTCTGTGAATGCAAAATGGATTTATTTTTATAATCACACATATGCTTAAAGACTACACTATGTGTTTCTATTTATTAATCCAGTTTGCTATATGAACATGTATTAAAAAGCAAATATATTAAATACCTGAGGTAAATGCATTCATAACCAAATGTAACACTGAGAAAAGTAGAGCTTGGCTCCAATCTTACTGACTAAATCACATGTGCATAAGCATCTCTTCAATCAATATGATTTTCATGTTTGAGAACAACCTTATTCTCTCATATTTCCAAATCAATTTATTCTTTCTATAAACTCACTAATAGGACAAGCTTTATCCCAATAGTCATGTATCTAAAAAACCTAACCCAAGTAATCAAATAGGACTTCTCAAGAAAATGTTACCCCAAACCAAAAGCTTGTCATCATATTCAAAGTCTATTAGTTGAGGTGACGTAATAGCATCATTTTGGAATTTGAGTAGAACAAAAGTTTAAATTTAAAATATACCTTTCTATTTCAAGATATTGCTTTTCTTTTCTTTTCGAGACAGAATCTTACCCTGTCGCCTAGGGTGGAGTGCAGTGGTGTGATCTTGGCTTACTGCAACCTCCACCTCCTGGGTTCAAGCGATTCTCCTGCCTCAGCCTCCTGAGTAGCTGGGAGTATAAGCACCCGCCACCACGCCTGGCTAATTTTTGTATTTTTAATAGAGATGGGATTTCACCATGTTGGCCAGGTTGGTCTCAAACTCCTGACCTCAAGTGATACACCTATCTCGGCCTCCCAAAGCACTGGGATCACAGGCGTAAGCCAACGCACCCAGCCAAGATACTGCTTTCTACTAGCTACTCTAGAAATCAGACATACTTTTCTAAATTTTTATTTCATTTTATAAAGAGTAGTCAGGGAAAGAAGAATGTATACTTTCCCTTTCCTTTGGGATTGTTTAAAATATGAACACCAACAGAATTGTAATTAGTATATATCCAAGGGGTAGGAGTGGGTCTGGAATATCTGGGGCCTAAAGGAATCAAATAAAGAAACCTAAAAGTTAGGCACACTGTTTTATAATGAACTGAATCAAAGCAGAGGCTGTGAGACAACAAAGATGATGCTGTATTACAAAAAAGCCAAAAACTGTTCCCTTTCCTCCCTTTAAGGTGTTTTTCTGAGTGGATCCTCACACCTAGGACCTGAACTCTAGGCCTACTTCAACTGTGGTTTTGGACAAAGTCTTCCATTTGTATACTGTTCTGGCAAATATTCACAGTATTAACTTCCCCTTCAGGAATACTAGGAGGAATTTTCTCCAAGCTAATGGCTTTAGAATTATTTTAAAATAGTGTTTCCTCTATGAAGTTTTTACAGCTTTTATTTTTTCTTCGTGAAAAAACAGAATTCCCTGTATTCTAGTGGACATTGTTACTAATTTTCCTCACATGTTAAAAATGGCATTAAAAGTACCATGTATATCATATATACATAATATTTTTATGTGTTAAAAAACTATGTCATGTACCCAACAGACTCCCAATCCATTGGGTAATTCCTTAATTAGGCAGATTTTTGAAACATGTATTATGTACACAACAGACCGGAACGCCTCCTTTGGAGCATTTTCTAGTCTATCGGGTGATTACATCATTAAGCCACACATGCTACGTAGAAAAAATCCTTATGAAAATTCATGAAAAAATGTACAGCCCATCATTAGCACGCAGCAGACATGTATGCTTTTGATATTTTCTCTGCTTAAAAAAAAAAAAACAAAAAAACACAACTACATGAAGTAATTAGTCCAGGTCATGAAAACATGGGAAAGGTACCAGACACTGGTGAAAATAGTGAAAATAAAAATAGTAAAAAAAAATGCATCTCTCATGGTTTACCTGAGAGTAATTTGCCTTACTGGAAAAAAGATTCTTAAAGAGTGTTCATTTGAACTGCAGAATAATGTGTGTTGCTTTAGTTATTTGATATTTCCTGTATCTCTGTAACTTCCTCCCTACTTCTCTTTTGGATACACTGAAATTTTAAAAACCAATGGGTTGAAAGGTTGCGGATGATCAATCATTCAAGGCCTTGCACTACTTTATGTTTGTATACTTATGTCTTCATTTTATGTAGTCAAGAGTGCAAGGAATTACATAATTATATCTTTTTCAGTAAATCAAAACTACATTAAAGTAACGTAAATAGATATAAAATGTTGGCATAACTTCCAATAGTGAAAGGGTTATATCTTCACAACATTAACCACTATGCAAAATCTAAAATATAATATATTTGAAGACTAAAAACAAGCATGAGTTTTATAAAAATGAGCTATTAAGCTTTTTAATTTATAACCTTTCTTTGTGTAAATGGGACACTCCCCCTGTCAAAACAACCCCACCAACAAAAAGAAAACCTCAGTAAGCAGAGAACAATGAACATATGCAACACAGTAAGGATCAGAGTAATTCACTTCCTGAATGCTCCAAATCTTTGTGGCTTAAAAACCATCCCAATTTTCTCTAAAGGTAGTAGCATTTATTCATTGGGCCATAGCTAATTTTACATGGAATGCAAAAATGTTAGTTTAAGTTTAATATACCACCCTATTTAAATATTTCCAATGTAGCTCTCAAACTGCAGAGCTATCCCTCTGTCTATTTTAATTTTAAAGTAAGTTAGCAAAGGCTTCCTTCTTAATCCCCAGAGACTACCTACATAGTGACACAAACGCACAAATTTATGACAGCAACATAAATGCTCTTCTGAAGTAATGTGCAACATTAAGTGAAAATCGTTTCCTGGAAAGATATTATAGGTATCTATATTTTATTTGCCATCTTAAACATATCTGAGTCTTTATGGCCTTATTTTAAAAATGTATTTCCTTTTTATATTTCCTGGTGCAAATGGACTGCATAAATAAGCAATGTGCTATGAGGCTTCAGACCAGCCGATAAAACCTTTCAATTTTCATGCCAGCTTCTTCTTTTGTAATTCAAATCCGCCTGGAAACTGGCAGCTCTGAAAACTGAAACAAGCACTGCCACAAATACCTTGTAATGCTATCGACCTTGTCTGCCCATGCAGTGAGAAAGGGGGATGCGTATGTGTCTGCAGCCATCCAGATAACACAACTCATTTTTTTTGGGGGGGTGGGTGGGTGGGATGGGGTGGGGATAACAGAAGCCAGCCCCAGACTGTGCACCAAAAGCAGTCATTACCAGGCGAGCTGGAGAATAAGTCTCTTCAAAATACACAGTGCATTTAAAAACCATATATGAGGCTGAGCCACTGCTGTCATTACCAATTTTAATTTAGCTCCTTCAGTTTGCCAGCCAGATAAACTCTTTAGTGCTGTTTTTTAATCTATTTGCCACATTTTATGTTTAAGATTATAGTAATATGGACAGAAGAAGGAATCACTTTTAGGGGAAATAAAGAAATAGATCCGCTTATCGGCACCCATCAGAAAGTTCATTAATCAGCCAGGCTTTGTGCCCTCTAAATTGAAAGGTTAAATAATCCTCTCAGGAATATTTCTCGGCCCCTCCGCCAATTGTCCGGAGAGGAGCTGCCATTCATAGCATGCGGGATCGGTGACAGGGTATCTTACCACTGTTTGGACCCCAAACAATGATGGACAAATGGCTTCGTTTACAAAGAAACCATTTAGTACGTGGATGGAGAAGGACCACAAGCTTTGATGCAGGATGGAGGGATGAAGGCATGGAGACAGGATGTAGGGTGAAGGGACAGAAAAGAACACATAAATGTGTAAATCTATGGACATTTTATCTGAATGTTTATTGGGTTAGACTATAAAGCATAGGAATCACACTAATACACGTCTTCCAACCATACGAAATGCTTAACATATTCAAATCTGCTTCTATATTTTGCATGTGATTGTACATGAACCTCAACAAAAAATTATAGAATAATAGAATCATACCTCTATTATGTTTATTAGCTAATACACAGGGGATCCAAATAAACCCCAAGATTTTCATTTTTACCATAACTCCACATGACTTACAACATATGGCCCTCCCACCACCTGCCATCCCAACTCTGCTTATTCCACTGTAATACTCTTAACCATGGGTCACAAAGACAGGGAATTCCACAGCTGCAAGGACCTGTTAGAAGGGGGAAGTAATGTTCTTTTGCTTTTACAATATGTTCCATCTTAGCCTCTGCTTGTCTTAAAACAAGGAGCAAACATGAAATAGGAATGCTCTTTGAAAGAATACAAATTGCATGTACTGATAAAGTGCTTAAGTTTGAGTTGCCTTTTTCACTGGACCTATCTGAGAATACAGTTGGAAGTCTGCAGAACTGACCCAGCTCTTATATCACTACATTTTGCTAGGAAATCAGGCTGGTTTTTGGCATTAATCATGTGAAGGCATAAAGTAGTTTTACCTGAAGTGCAAAAAACTGATACACTATTTTGTTTCATTTCTTATCTGATTAACATAAGCCCTCTACCCCTAGCAGAAAGATTCTAATTGGGGTATGTTTACGTTTGGGTGAATTTTTCAATTTCATATTATTCTCATCATTTGTATAGAGAGCAAATATTTATATAATTTATTTGCTTATGATAGAGAACTATATTCAGATGGTACTGAAGTTATCACTTAAGAATCATACATTTATTAATATATATTTTCAAAGTGATATTGCATTTTTCTGATACATATTTTATACAGTCATTTTCATTAGGAAAGGAAGTAGCCTAAATGGAAAAGAATAAGACAAGTATAAATTATTAGAAAATGAAAACTGAGGAAACAATTTTGTCAACAAAAGATTCACTTCAATAAACATAAGAAGGAAACATTCTTAGGAGACAGAGTAAAGAGGTCCTTAGGAATCTCCTAAGGTTGGGCAGAAGGCATTATAATAATCTGAGTTTGGGACATCAGTCCAGAGGCCACCTCTACAGGTCTAAGATGCCTTTGGGTTTGCCATAGTACAGCTTGCATAGTGTTTAACACGCTCTATCTGTCAGGTATTGTACTTTACATTTATCATCTCATCATATACTTACAAAAATCCTACAAGGCATTATCCCCATTTTTCAGATGAAGAAATTGTTAAATATTTTAACTATGTTTGCACATTTAGTATATGAGGAAAGACTCAGACTCTGAACCACAGTCCAGTCCCAAAGCTGGCATTCTTTTCTCTACTATGATTAAAAAAAAAATGCTACCTAGTAATTTCCTCAGAAATTTGCTTGCCCTTCTGGCCCAATTGTATAGCACAGTTTTCTAAGGACTTTGGTAAAAACAGGGAGGAAATGTACAACTGTAAACAAAGGAAATGTGAGAGAGCCAAGAAAACAAAATTGATATTGTATAAACAAAGTTAAGACACAACCCAAAACTTAGTTCTCCTAACTGAGTAAGAATGTGAGGTAATCCACAAATCAATATAAAGGAACATATTTTTGTAAAATGGATGCATTACAAAATTGTAAAGATGATCTTATAATTTATCAAATTGATTCAGTTCTACATGATTATTGAAAAATGAATGAAAATTATCTAGTAGCTTTATTACCAGTTGATACACACATGTGCATTCCTTTTACAAAGCTAATACAAATTTCTAAACACTCACTTTAAATAATTCTTGTTTTGAAATGTGAGCTATCTATGTACTGGTGTACCAATTAAGGTGAAGTTCTAATTTAATCCCAAAGACATTAAACATTTTTTTTGTTAAATGCTTTCTAAAGAGGTAACATATTTCTTCATTTGTTTTCGGTATTTCTTAAACACCAGAGCTGTTGGTCTTGGAGGACCATTGCACCAACCTCAAAATAGCTGGAAGAAAATACTTATAAATGTACCAAAAAAACCCCACACATAACTCCCTTGAATTTCTGATATATAGGGATCAAATGACTAATAAATTTTAAGTCTAAAATCTGACTGATTTTTAACAATAATTCATTAACTTTTAGTCACTGAAAAGACTGTGCTTTTGAAACCTTAAACTTAAGTTTATCACTACAACTTATATCATAACATAAAATATAACACTATTTCAGAGAGACTGTTCATGTTAACAAGTCAAGGAATCTTTTTAGGAGTCTTTTCCTGCAGATTATTCAAACGATTGATCCAAACCCTTAAAGGTTATGGTTGATTATGATTGTAACTAATTGATTCCTAAATACTTAAGACCTTTAGGAATTACGGTAATCTACCATGTTACTCACATGCATGACTACCAAAATGAATGTCTAATACAAATATCATTGGTCTAGTATATTTTATCTACATTTACTGTTGCACTGAAATGTCCAGAAAAGACTATGGCAAGTATGATCACTTGGAATATAATTAATAAATGGCATGAAACACCTGTTCAAAGCACATATGCGAAATAATCACTTGAATATGCTAAAGTTATCTACATAATACTTCTACACTCTTTATGTGTATGTAACATGACAAAGAATTGGCATCGCTCAACACTTAAGATTTAAAAACTATAATTTATTATATAGTTACTGTACAATGATAAACTATTAATTTTGGAAAATCTAAGACTATTTGTTTATATTTATATTCATTTTTGTTATAATAGGGTCACTCTTTCAAAGTGCAGAGTTACAAGTAAAAAGAAATGTAGCTTTGCCCCTGAGCAAGGATGACACACAAATTCATGAAGTGTTCCATTAATTTTTTTAAAGAAAGAAATGTAGTTTTCTTTGAGATTATATGAATACTGTGGGTTTTAAAAAGGATTTTTGAAGTGTTATATATGTTAAAATAAGAAGCACTTAGAAATGAAATTTAATTACCACAGTATTTAATAATCAAGAATAAACTGCCCCTATAATGACTAACTATAATTCCTTTTTAAGTAATGCCGAACACACGAGGAAGAGAGGAAAGGGTAATAAAAAAAAAAAGTCCAAACGTGATGCTCCATTTGTCATCCTCAGGATAAACATTTGTTAACAGATAAGAAAACAGATGACCACAACAAGTACTTCTTTACATTTTTAAAACAGAAGTACAACTTTAAGGCCATATGAGAAATATTTAAGTCCTAAACATACTGGTCTTTGCCCCTAGCCACTAGGGGCAGGATTAAAAAGCACAGGGACTTTTTCCGTCAAATAAAGAAAGGAAGTCACTATTTATAGTAGAACTTCAGATTCAATTATTTGATTATTGAACAACATCTAATATCTAAAAATATGAGCCAAATTCATGATGACTAATGAGTAGGTCATTAAAGATATTTAGAAGATGGCAAAAGCACAGCTGCTTCTATGCCAAAACATTTATGATAAATCTTTCTTAAATTGTGTGAAGGCTGCATACTTCTCATTGCTTCATTATCTGAAACACTTAAATCTACATTAGGATTACCATCATAAAGTACTTGATATTATCTAAATATATTAATGCAAGGAAAAAACTGCAAAATACGCCATATTGATTTCCCATTTAAACCAAATTAGTATTTGCATTAAAATACTGAAAATCAAGTAACTTCAAACTTCAGAACTGAAGGAGTGAACACTTCAGTATTTCTTTGTAAAGAAGAAAATACTAAGGTTCTCTCAAGTGCTCCAATAAATATAAATTACACCTAAATCTAAATCATCTTATTCTATCTCCATTCAAAAATAAATATGCATACATGCAATTTCTAAGTATCTGTGGAAATGTTATGTGAGGAAAAATAACATATGCATTTATAATTCACAAAGTTCATTTTTCCCCCTTTCCTTTACAGTAGCTTTAGAAAATTGCCTTTTGATGATTTAGCAAATTGTATTTATTTTTAAAAGAATCTCATTTATTGAGATTGATAATTCCAGGTTTCATTTGCTTTGAAATTGCATTTTCCAATGATAAGTTCTGGGAAAATGTGGTTCCACATGCCAGTGAAATAAAGATTAAAAAAAAAATCAGTTGACTTACTCTGTAAATGTAGTAATTTATCGCTCCTACTAAACTCAAAATATGAGAAGATTGAAGTAAAAATTATTAGGATAATTTTAACAGCAATTTATTTAAGAACAAGACAAGTATTTAAATAACATAAAACTATTCATATAAATTTTGTATTTGAAATATCTTTAAAAATTTTAGTCATTCTCCAAATGTATTTTCTATCTCTGTTATCAGAGATGGACTATTACAAATTATCGATGCTTATTAAAAAAAAAAAAATTTGTTATTCAGACACCAAGAAACTCAAAAGATAAACCAGTCTGATTTATTTTGTAGTACTATAATGGAAAGATGGCCCTGAAGCACTACAAAAGAGTCATGTGCCTTCTGAATGATCAGAGCACAATCACGTTCACCTCAGTAGTATTTAGTACTAAGGGCATTTTAAATGAAAACTAAACCTCTGACAATTTGACAGAGATGTAATGTCTCAATAGCAACACCTGGTCAATCAAAACATTAAAACAGCAATACCAGATACAGAGGAAAAAAAACCTATAATTTACACAAGAGTATTTCTGGTTCTTGAGGAAGTGGGCAAAGTGAGTTGAACTACGAAAACAAAAGCTTCCAAAATGAACTTATAATGTATTAGCTTATGAAAAGCTATGTGTTAGGCCTCAAAAATGGTACCAGTAAAAATGGTGCTTAGATAACTCCAAAATCTAATTTTGGGGTTATTTAGCATTTTATAAGACAACAATATGTAACCAGTTCTATTATCTTAAACACACCAAAGCGCACACAGAGAAAAACAGACCTATCACTTGATATCTACTGTGCGGATGGGGTTATTATGGTTTTTACAGATCTGCTTATGTAGCCAAGGACCTCTCAGAAAGATATTTAGGAATCCCAACATATATCCAATTAACCTCGAAAAGAAAAGATTCTGGCTGACTTTTTGAATCTCTTCATTTCACATTTTAAGTTATTTTAAAAGAAAAACATTCCATATTAGCATTAGGCAATTAGAAAATTATCTATCCTATCTTACATCACAATCTCAGGATAAAGGCTTTTGCATAGATACAGTCTCAGAACCAAAACCACCCTCTTATTCCTTCTGGACTGTAAAACATAGTTCTAGAGTTAAACCCAAATCTGTTGACATTTAGGGGTACCCACTATGTAGTATGGCATAGAATGCTTTAGAGAATAACATTCTCACTCAGTATAAAACTCCAAACTGTGAAAACACAAAAAATACATTTCTAAATGGGTATTTCCAGGTAAGGACAGAAAACTAAGTGGCAAAATGAAATGTAATATTGTTACTTACGGTTTATAAGATATACTCTGACAAACTGTGGCCGTAAGCCTTTACTAGGCCAGAAAGGAAGGCAAGCACACTCACTTCTCTACTCTTCTCCATTTCCCAGATAACAAATATTCTATTTTTTGAAGTGTAAATTCTAGGCATTCAAAATATTATATATAAAAAAACAAAGCTTAATTCTTCTAAAGCAGTTACATTTGCTTCCTGCTTAAATCTTCAGTTGAAATAAAAGGCAGTAGGGTTTGAAATACATTTTAACAATGCACACAAAGAAATCAAATGCAAAATTAAACATAAAAGATGCATTGTGCTTTTCGGTTCTTAACACATACAGCCCTCAAATAGCAAACTCCTGGTTACTTTTTAAAGTAGATTAAAAACAAGATTAACCAAATGTCCAACTCATGTCAAATCATAGCCTCTACTAGTTAAAAATTCTGTTGGCTGTAAAACTCTGTTGGTGGCCATATTGGCCCAGGATTTTTAATATAAATGAGAGTAGAAATGACAGGGGGTGGGGGAAGGGACATTCTTTCTTGAATAGTTAAAGAGGGAAAATTTTTATCTAGAATTAGTTATTTGAAAGATGAAAAGGAACATTAAAAGTCAGCCTCTACAAAAATCTGAAAATGTAGCAGAAATGAAAATACAAGAAGTTATATTATCAAACATTTAAAAACATTCTAAACATTTTTGAAGGAGGTAAAAATATTAACTATTTGAGGAAATTATGTAATTGTTAAATAAAAACAATATTTTTTTCTTTTTTTATGGTCTCCAAATTGATAAAGACATTAAATTATATAATTTTAGAATCATTAAAACATAAAAAGATGGTGTCATCAGATGGTTGTTAGAATATGGATGTTTGTGTGTATGTAGTCTTTTTAGTTTTATTAGCATGCACCCTTTAGAATGATGGTCTTTAGCTTTTATTAATGTAGTCAAGTCTAGCTGATTAAAAAGCTATTATATTCATATACAGGTTGTTGAAGATATTTCATTTTATTTTTCTTGAAGTTGTTGAAAATAGTGAACACTTCTATAACTTTCTTCTTAGTTCTGAAAGTGTTTTAAGGAATTTTTTATTTGGAATATTTCAGAAGTCCACTAGTAACAATCAACTACACCACATTTCTTATATGTTTGAGAAACAATATTCTATTTAACCTACAGACTTTTTTGATTTTTAAAGAAAATGATTCCTGGGTGAACATTAACTTACTATTAAAATTTAAGTTGTTCTATAAATGATCTTCTAGTTGGGAGGCACATAAAAGCAACTGTAAAGCTCCCAAATATAAACATTTCCAAACTGGATACTAATCACATTTCCCATCATTTGGGATAAGAAATCTGACAATTTTGGTTAGAAAAAATAATTAATCAATGCTTAAGTGCAGAAAGCTCCAGAGTTTTAAGCAGACTGGTTGAAATGAATAAGTAGTAATAATTCTAACCAAGGCTTCATTACTTGGTCATTGCGCTGACTGACTCAACATTCATGTGTGAGGGCTACTAGGAGTCAATAGATGGCAGTCCATCGCCTAGTAAAAGAGCTGAAGATGACTAAAATCACCATGCATCTTGTTTTTATTCAAGGTTGAATATTCCTTCATTGCATACATTTGGATATTGTCCATATACTGATAATTTAAATACTTAACTATTTTATTTTAGAGACACTGATATATGCACAACTTCATAAACACGTTAGTTTTATATTTATACTTGCATAGTAAACTCATTATTAATTTCAACTTGATAATTTATAAACTGTGATGGCAACTTCAATATTATTTTTTAAAAATTAACGAGGATTCCAGATTGGAACAAAGTTTTCAAATTGAATTTGTTATACCTATAAATAGAATATATTGTAATTCCTTAAAAAGTAAATTTATTTTGTTTTCATTTATTTTTTCCTAATGATTCTTTTTAAAATTTATGTTTCTGAACAGCTAAAATATTAAGCAAACCATCAAATATCTGTTATATTGAAACAAATTTTTACCCTTTAACTACAGGTATATAAAAGAACACAGGTGTAAATAATCAAAAGAGCAGCTTTAAAATCATACTTCCTACACTTCAAGATTGGAATTGTTTAAATTAAGGGAAAAGCTGAAATAAATGCAATGTCAAATCTACAAGGATATTACTTTATACGGTTACAAAGAGTAGCTCTGTGATCTCAAAAAGTGTAACACATATAATTAGATTCTAATTAAGCTTAGGCTGTAAGGATTTCACTATGTTAGGATAAAAAACTGCTATATAAGCACAAACTTAATGTATTCAGATGAATTACATCTGTAACATGTATGTGTAACATACATGGGTATGTATATATTTTTGGGTATAACATGTTAACAAATCCTAATTTGAGATTTGAGGAATACTTGAGGAGTTACAGCTTTCTACTGAAAATCTTTAAATAAATTAAATGGTAATCACAAAGTGTGAAAACAAATCACCTTATATAATTTATGGCCTCTTGGGCCTGTAACAGACAGACAGGTAGTTTGAGTCTACTTGTTGGTTTACTTTTATTTCCCTAAGGAGAATGATAAGAAGAAAGTCATGTTTTGAAAGAACTTTGCCCTTTGTATTTTTACAAGCTGTCTTTGTGTAAACAAAACTTTGAAATATGCTAAACCTTAAGAAACAATGTTTAACAACTTTTAATTAATATATATTATGTTATATAACTGTAATAACTAAAAGAATAATGGTCTGTTGCTTCGCACAACATATTTAATACAGTAAAAGAAGTGAGTAGTAAGGCTATGGTGAATTATTGAAATGATTTAAGCTGAACAACATTAAAAGTAAACTAAATTCATAATATTGAGCACCAGTCAATTAGATTCTCTAGCAAACTATATTTTCTGCTTCTACTTAGCCTAAAATCATAATAAAAGGAAACCAGGAATTGAATCATTTGAATGGTATTAAGCAGATATTTTTATACATTTTGAATAAGTCAAGAAGGGCTTAAGGATATGACAGTTGAATTATTCTATATGAAATATACACTAAGCTTTTTCTAGGTTCATTGAAAAAGATGAGTAACTGTTTCAGTAAAGGCAATTGAAGATACTGTGGACTGAATGCTTGTGGACTGTGGATAATACAACATTTAAAGACACTGGATTATTATTCTTTAAGGCTCCCAGTATACTTTTACCCTTTAGTTTAATGAATACAGTCTGGAAGACTAAGAGATACCATGATGTAATCATTAAATGATGTGAGTAATAAAAAAATCAAATTCTTTTAAGAACAGGAAGATAGGGTAGGGGGCAGTGGAAAAGAGAAAAAGTATATTATTGCTTTCTCAGTACAAAAACTCTTCAGATGTTTATTATCTTCCAGCAGAAGATGCTTGTCTATATTTTATGGTCAGCAGTTCAGAGAAGGGTAAATAGGCTAGGTCTTGGGGAAAATAAAAAAGGTGTTTCTACTCACCGTTAGGTGATACTGCCTCCAGATTTCTGTGCAAGCCTGGAAAATAAAAATATTGATCAGCTGGGAGCATGAAACAAGGTACTTTACAGCCTGTTGGTTTTGGCATAACCCAGCATCCACCGGTGTCGGTCACAGGAAAATAAGAAGCTTAACAGAAAGGGTCTGCATTTCAGCTTCAAAAACCTGGCTAGACAGTTTAATTGAATTTTACACTGGTTTAACACACTCCCTGCCATTGTCAGAAAGCCAGTAACAAAGTTTTCTCTCTCTTTTTCTTTTCAGGTTAGAAGTTTTGGGCACTAAGATGTGATAAAGAGCCATAACTCAGTTAAACTGATAAATGAACAGCAGTGGCCAAAATCAACAAAACTCACCAAGTACACCTTTTAAAACAACATTTTGAACTTTGGTAGTAAGATGGAAAACAATTTAATAGTAACTGCTTTAAGAAGACTTCATTGTTATTATATATTTGTGACAGCTGTTGGCATCTTTTACTGAATCACTTGGTGCTAAGTCTTAATACTCTATAAGAAAGAGAATTAAAAACAACAAGAACAAAAACGACAGCAAGAAACTAAAATCCAAAATGTCACATCTTTCCATATCCACATCTGTAGTGAGATCAACTTAAAAAAAACCCCAAAACCTCAATAATCTTGTAAAAGATATACTTACTGAAACTAGAATAGGTAACAACAAAAGAACCAACCAAACAAGCAAATATAAACAACAGCAGCAACAACAAAAACAGTGATTAGAATATATTTTCTTACGAATACATATATAAATCTTCTTATGCCTAAATTATGACCTTGTTAAGGACACTTTTTCTAACCAAGCTGCTTATGTATAGTTGATCAGTTTACCATCTTCTCAGGAGCAAAGAGTATGTTGTTTCTAACTATATAAATGATTTGAATAAATTAAAACACCAAGCAAAGGAAATCGTGATTCTGAAAGTGAATGGAAATTTATAGCTTTTGTTTACAGATGCATGCCTAGAGTAAGATTGTCTGAAATCTTTGTAATTTTTGACATCTCCTGTGAAACAACTCCTTACTTGATTTGTCATTCCTCTTTCATTTATTTTTCAAAGTATTGATAAGACTAACAAAAGTAATTCATACCATCTGAAAATATCATGGGTATGACAAGAATTTAAGAAACAACATTTGAATGCCAATACCTCTACTGATTATACCACCATAAGTGATTAGACAAAAAAGTAGATATGTTTCGACTATGCTGAAACATATCTATGGTGAAAAATTTTATCCTTTATGCATTTTAAGATTAACTTTCCTGTGTAATTTCCTATAGACAGTTGTGTAGACTGCTCCTATAGGAAGCAGTCTATATAGCTTTCTATAGGAAAGACTGTTTAGTGGTCAGCTTTCCAGTTTTTATGTCAAATTCCTGGAAACTATAGTGTCTTACAAAACAAAAAAAAACCCACTTATTATACCCAGTCATTTCTGGATGAACAACGTTGATGAAAAGACAACCATTTTTAAAAAGTAAAAGGCTGATTCACAAGACAAAGATCATGTTAGTACCAAATGTAGCCACAAACTTTAGGTTACAAAGGTTCTTAAGAATATATACAAAAAATACCTATTTTTATAAACATGTATGCACACAAAGATCTAATGTACAATATATCCTTAAATATTCATTTCCTACCTTCTATCATAAGCTTTTTGCTGTGTACATATAATTTGAGTTGGATTATTGTAGAAATAAGCAAGCAGTTATTTATACATTAGTTATGGATAGTTCTTGATTACCACAGTGTCCTCAGAATAATACGGTTGAAAAATTGCAATCACTGAGTTGTCATACACTGGCAGAATGCCACTCTACCATGTGACCTTTTCTTGTGTTGCAGCAATTTAGTAATAAAAGAAAGAATTACTTGGTTTTTGAACAATCATCTGATTGCTCTGTACATGAAGATGATGCCCGATAGAGAAAATTAGTAGTGAGAGACATGAAACTTCTTTTCATTTATTAGACAATAGTATTATAATTTAAAAAAAACTCCTACTTGACTATCTCATAAGTATTTTTACTCAACATTCTCATGCATAGTTTCATTTTGCTATTTTTTGTAACACCTATTTACATTTGAGGTTAAAAAGTAAACAAATATTTTTCATTTCAAACTAGGTGCCAATATAAGGCACACACCTTTATTTGTCACTATGTATCATCAATGAATTTTTAAAACCTTAATTTTTATTTTTGCTTGTTATGGGTTCAACTTTTTACCATTCCCTAGTCATTGCATGTATTTTTCTTCTTATCAAATAGAATGCCACAGCACCCAAAGGCATATATCTACTGCATGGAAAATTATATACCTACTGCATAAAATAAAGTAATTTCTAAAGCAAGAAGCTTACTATTACCACTAACTTTGGTCTAGTTAAAAAAATATTTAAAATGAATTATTAGTCGGCTATGGAACTCATCTAAGGTGCAAATTCAACAAACTATGAAAATACAATTGCATTTATTGGTTACCCTGGTGATCTCACCTTACTGGCACTTAGAGGGATGGCAACCCAAAGGGCCTCCTCAAATCACACAACTGAAAACATACGAAGTGTACTTGTACATCTGTTTTAGCAATGTGCTACATTGTTTGCCAACTTCTGCCCAACTAGTTTTCCCGTCTATTGTATTTTATATAATAAACCATACATAAATAACTGAGTGTTATTATTCATAAAATTCAAAGATGAATCAACACAGTTTGCCACACCAGATGAATTGAGAGTTTATACTGTGCATTTTGACCCATATTGAATTTTATCAGGTGCTAATTATTGTTTTACGAGAACAACGGCTTAGTGCATCTGTTGTTTAATTCCCACTTCCCTATTCTCAAATGTGAACATCAAAGAAAATAAAACACTCAATCTTAAACAGCCCCTGACAGCAGACCAAGACTCAAGTGCTCAATAGACAAGGCCCTTGCCACCAGTTCTCATATTTCCACAACAATGAACAAACACAAAAACAGCACTAAGCGGCCTTTCCTCCTCCTCAGCTCCCCTTGGCCAGTTGTCTGCCTTGTACTAGAGAGAGCCCTTGAACGCAGCCCTGCTGGGAACACAGCACAGGAGAAAGGATTAGCCTTACTAACATGCTAGCATTTGCAAAAGGGAAGAAAAAAACCCCCAGTACTGTATTTGGTATATGAATAACCAAAATGTATGAGCTGACAAGAGACCAGGACAGGCCTGTGGCTCCCCGGGAGAAAATGTAGCTGTGATGAGTGACAGGGCTTTCAGGAAATATGTTCACAATCACAGACAGTGAAGGCCATGACCTAGATCGTTTAAGAGCTTGTCTTGTCAAATTATCAAAAGCTTCTTCCTCTCTGAATAAAGAGTGACATAAGTGAGTGTCAGAAAGCTGCAGGCTGACAAGCCAAGCATACAATAACAGAATGCACGTCACATACATGCTGAACACCGCCACTGCTAGCGGCAAATCTTAATGAGAGCGCGGCCAGCCCAGGAGACTTGGGTCCCTGCTGGCACAGCTACTCATCTCACAAAAATCCTTCAGCTCCAAGTCAGTTAGGCTCTGACACGACAACTACAATTACGAAACACAACTTTTTAACAGAATCCTCTGGTGCTTTGTCAAAGCCTCTGTTGTTAGGAGCTGGCCCCCTCAAGTCACTACAGCAAAACAAAAGATTTAATAAAACAAGCAATATTCATTGATGGTGAATAACATAAATAAAGAATAAAGCGAGTAATTTAGTTTAAAATTTGTTGAATGAAAACACATGGCAAGAAAAGCATTCCAGTCTCTGGACTCAACCACCATCTTAACTGTTCCACATGCACACAAATATAAGTTTGGGTGCCGTCATTAAAAAGAACGCCCCTACTCTGAAGCCTTAAGAGCAGGCTCTTGATAGACTTATAGCTACCAAGTCATCTGATTGTTCCGATACTTTTGTAATCACTGGCATATACACTGTTCCTCAGCTACACAACATATTTATGCATCCTATTGTACATATACTTTGAGTATACGTGAAATATAATTTCTCCTAGAAGGAAAATTTTGAAAAGAACATCCTAGCATTTGCCATCAGTCAAAATTCCACATAAAGACTGCTCTGAGGTCTGAAATCACAGAAATACACAATTAAGATTCAAGTTTAAAGTTACTGTTTTAATAATGCTTATTATACTTCTATTCTGCATGAAAATTTGCCATTCTTGATAAAGAGGAGCTACAAACATACAGGATGGCAATGTGTATAAAATCTACATATTTTTTTTTTAACCAATCAGTATGGAAAGCCATGCGTTGGTCTTTAACTCTAAGCTGCCTCCAAGATGAACCAGACTTCATAAAATCATCTTTCCGCCAAGGTCAAATTTTAATCAATCCCTATACTTTTAATCCTCTGTAATCAGAGAAACTGACAAGCTTAATTTTTGGCTCAAAGATTTTTCTCTTTGATATTCTCCTCTTAACTTAAATACAGTTATGAAGGCACAAAGTTTATTAGTAGATTACATTTCAAGGTTACTTTCACAAATAGTTGCTAATATTTGTAGTAAATCTGCTGACTGATGACCTAAGGTAATGTAAAGTAAAACAATGTAAGAGCTAGTAAAATGTAGCATGATAATGTAGCAGCTACAATCAGAAAATCCAGAGCAAAAATGGCTGGATTCTAATCCAGCTATTCACTATTTTGGGCAAGTTATATATCTCTGTGTCTCAGTTTCGTCATAGATAAAATGGGGCTAACTG
The DNA here is from genome assembly GCF_000951045.1 of Mandrillus leucophaeus. NCBI lineage: Eukaryota > Metazoa > Chordata > Mammalia > Primates > Cercopithecidae > Mandrillus > Mandrillus leucophaeus. The sequence goes on from NW_012110130.1 coordinate 547,016, forward strand.
TACCTCCTCAAAGGACTGTTGTGATATTTAGCGGGTTGATAAGTATAAAGTCCTTAGAGCAATGCCTGACATAGAGCAAGTGCTCCATTGTATTAATTATTGTTACGACAACATCAATTTGGCACTCCCCATACTGCTGATGCAGAAATAAATAATGGAAATACTGGCATCAATAAAGTAGCTGAAATAAATTAATCTACTGCACCAAGGTCAACTCTTGGATGTGCCCAAACCTAGAAGAAACTCACAGTTTAAGTGAGCTGTTGATGAAGACATAATAGAGGAAAAAATTAAAAAATGAACAAAATGAATAAAATATAGATTTTAAGAAAATTCAGAAACATCAATAAGCACCTACTATGTGAAATGTACTTATTTTTACATCCAGCTGAAGTCTACTCAATGTTTTTATTTGTTAAAAAAACAGAAAAAATACTGGATCAGATAATCCTGATGTATTTTATATTAAAATTCTGGAATACAAAAATCTTAAAATACCTTGGTCATTGATAAAAAAGAAAAGTACACTATTCTGAAAGTTCAGACAACTTTCTTTAATTTAACTCAAACTCATGGATTCCTTTTTTCTATGCTTAAACAATAATGGCCCCAGCTTCCTTACTGGCCTTTCCTCCTCTTTTGGGGAGGTTTTAAGATTAGTCAAGCGCAGTAGTGAGAAAGCGGGAAGGAGTAGAACAAGGAGTTAGATCTGCAACTGACTGTTAACAACCAAGTGAGATAATTCATTACCTTCAAACCAGACTTGTGGGCTGGGTAAGTGGACACCAGGGAGAATAACATGTAGAGGTAGATCCCTATAATTCTGGGAATCCATCTAAGTGGTTTGGTAGTGGATACATAGTCCATGTGCACGATGGATGGAAGAGGTCTTACTTCCTGCTTTCTAGTACCTTAACTCTTTCTGAGTTCCTGTCTTCATAACTTTCAGCTCACTCAGATATCCCATTTCTTAAAAAACAAAAAAATCCCCTAAAAAAAATAAAAACCTATGTTGGTGACATTCCTCCATTACAACTGCCATGAGTGATTTCATTGTCACTTTGGTATTGGAATAATGAAATCTGAGCGCTGACATCCTGAGAAAATTATAAACTAAGTCTGCAAAGGTTCTATACTATACTGTTTAAGTACACTAGCAGGAACCAGAAGTTTTAAACTAGACTCAAAAGAGGTAAACTAAAGGCAAATTAGTTTCACTTTATTTTATTTTATTTTATTTTTATTTATTTATTTAGAGACAGGGTCTTACTCTGTTGCCCAGGCTAGAATGCAGTGGTGGAATCATAGCTGACTGCAGCCCTGATCTCCTGGGCTCAAGCAGGATTCTCTGACCTCAGCCTCCAGAGTAGTTACGACTACAGGCATGGACCACAGTGCTTGGCTAATTTTTCATTTTTTGTAGAGATGGAGTCTCACTATGGTCCCTAGGCTGGTCTCAAACTCCTGGCCCCAAGCGATCTTTTCACCTTGGCCTCCCAAAGGCTGAAATTACAGGCATAAGCCATGGCACTCAGCCTGGTAAAATAATTTCAAAGTGAAAATTTAGAACTTTACTTATAAACCAATTATAGGCCAGGAACAGTGGCTCATTTCTATAATCCCAGCACTTTGGGAGACTGATGTGGGAGGATCACTTCAGGCCAAGAGTTTGAGACCAGTGTGGCTAACAGCGAGACCCCACCTCTACTTAAAAAGAAAAAGAAAAAATGGTGGCCGGGCCTGGTGGCTCATGCCTGTAATCCCAGTACTTTGAGAGGCCAAGGTAGGCAGATCACGAGGTCAGGAGATTGAGGCCATCCAGGCTAACACATGAAACCCCGTCTCTACTAAAAATACAAAAAATTAGGCGGATGTGGTGGTAAGTGCCTGTACTCCTAGCTACTTGGGAGGCTGAGGCAGGAGAATCGCTTGAACCCAGGAGGCGGAGGTTGCATTGAGCCGAGATTACACCACTGCACTCTAGCCTGGGCAACAGAGTGAGACTCTGTCTCAAAAACAAAAAAAAACCCCAATTATACAAAGTCCATCATAAATAACAAATACTTAATAGAGCAAATTGTTTAAAACCACCAAAACCAATCCTAATTCACCTTAGTCAACTACATTAAGCTCCTTCTACTTACAATCAGTGCCCTGTTATCCAGTTCTAAATCTCATGGAATGCTCTTGGGGAAATTTCCTTTTCCTCTTCTCCCAAGATGTTGATAGCATCCAGCATATGTCAGATACACAAATAATCATCCTTAGGTCTGATGTTGTAGTAAGACAATACCTTTTTTCTATAATTCCAAGAAAGGCAAAATACTTATAACTTAAATACATATAACTCTAACTATGCAGAGAACGTGTATAGTTAAAACTACAAAAATCTGATAATGGAAGCTAAAGGAGTTCTAAATAAACAAAGAGACATACCATGTTCATGGATTGGAAGACTCAATACAGTGGAGTCAACTAACCCTACAGTAGTCTATAGACTGAACACAACTGTAATCAAAATCCTATCAGAAATTATTATAAGTATAGACAAGGTGATTCTAGAATTATATGAAGGGGGAAAGGAATTAGAACAGCAAAAGTTATTTTGTAAAAAAATAACCAAAGTTGGCCAGGTGTGGTGGCTCACACCTGTAATTCCAGCAATTTGGGAGGCCAAGGTTGGCAGAGCACCTGAGGTCAGGAGTTCGAGACTAGCCTGGCCAACATGGTGAAACCCTGTCTCTACTAAAAATATAAAAATAAGCCAAGCGTGGTGGTGGGCGCCTGTAATCCCAGCTACTTGGGAGGCTGAGACAGGAGAATTGCTTGAACCCAGGAGACAGAGGTTGCAGTGAGCCAACACGGTGCCACTGCACTCTAGCCTGGGCAACAGAGTGACACTTGGGGTCTCAAAAACAAAACAAAAACAAAAGTTTAAGAAATCTCGCTACTTATTTTAAGACTTACTATAAAACTATAGCAATCAAGACCATATGGCCTTAGCAAGTAGGACATATACATACATCAGTGCAACAAAATAGAGTCCAGGAATCAATCCATGTAAATATGGCCAATTGACCTTTGACAAAGATGCAAAATCAATTCAGTTGAGAATGGAAAGCCTTTTTGACAAATGGTGTTAGAACAACTGGTCAACCATACGTAAAGAAAAAAAAATGAACCTTGATCTAAACCTCATATTATACAAAGTTTAACTCAAAATAGATAACAGATCTAAATATAAAAGTAGAAACATCTGAAAGAATACACAGGAGAAAATCTTCTGGCTGGCCATGGTGGCTCATGCCTGTAATACTAGCACTTGAGGCCAAGGTGGGCAGATCACTTGAGTCCAGGAGTTCAAGACCAGCCTGGGCAACAAAACAAAACCTCATTTCTATAAAAAATAGAAAAGTCAGACGAGCATGGTGGCACATGCCTATCGTCACAACAACTAGGAGGCTGAGGTGGTAGGATCACTTGAGCCTGGGAGGTGGAAGTTGCAGTGAGCCGAGATTGCACCACTACACTTCAGCCTGCGGGACAGAATGAGACCCTGTCTCAAAAAACAAAAACAAAAAACTTTGTGATCTGGGGTTGGGTAAAGAGTTCAAATTTATAAGTTAGACTTCATTAAATTTAAAAATTTCTGCTTTGCCTGAGAACTGTCAAGAAAATACGAAGACAAACTATGGACTGGAAAAAAATATTCTGAAATCACATACCCAACTGAAAACTTATATCCAAAATACAGACAGAACTATCAACAGCCAATGAGAAGAAAATTAACACTCTCATTAAAAATTAGGAAGGGATGTTAATATTTCACCAAAGAAGAAAGAAGGATGATAAGTGCATACATGAAAGGATATTCAACATTATTAGCCATTAGAAAATGCAAACTAAAACTATAATTAGATAGTATACGTCTATTAGAATGACTAATATAAAACTAGCAAATAGAGATTAATAGAAATAAAAAGTAGAAAACAATAAAACATCTATAATCCCTGACATAACAAGAGCAAATATTTTAGAATATTTTACTCCAAACTTTTCTTTTCTTTTTTTGAGACAGAGTCTTGCTCTGCACCCAGGTTGGAGTGCAGGGATGCGATCTTGGTTCACTGCAACCTCCACCTCCCGAGTTCCAGTGATTCTCTGACTTGTGATTCTCCCACTTCAGATTCTCCCACCTCAGCCTCCCAAGTAGCAGGGATTATAGGTGTGCGCCACCACGCCTGGCTAATTTTTGTATTTTTAGTAGAGACAGGGTTTCAACATGTTGGCCAGGCTGGTCTTGATCTCCTGACCTTAAGTGATCTGCCTGCCTTGGCCTCCCAAAGTGCTGGGATTACAGGTGTGAGCCACCACACAGGGCCCACTCCAAACTTTTTTTTTTTGATCTACCAATTTTTTATATATGCCTGCAATTTTTTTCTATTGGCTTATTAAAAAAAAAAAAAAAGGCGTATGTGAAATCCAGCCAGTATTGGCAGCTCAGGTGGTATTTGCCAAGCACTATACAGGTCTCTGATCAACTCATTTATGGAAAAGTTGTGAGACTATCAAGTTTTGGTTTGTTAAGAACAGGGAAAGAGTTACAATTACAGAGACCTGTGAAGAGCTGTTTTAAATCACTGGACATTGTTATCTATACCATTAAAAGACCCTTCCATTGTGCCAGATTCTTATAAGAATAAAGTTCTTGGCTGGACACATTGGCTCATGCCTGTAATCCCAGCACTTTAGGAGGCCGAGGCGGGCAGATCACTTGAGGTTAGGAGTTTGAGACCAGCCTGGACAACATGGCGAAACCCCATCTGTACTAAAAATACAAAAAGCAGCTGGGTGTGGTAGTGCGTGCCTGTAGTCCCAGGTACTTGGGAGGCCGAGGCAGGAGAATAGCTTGAACCCAGGAGGCGGAAGTTGCAGTGAGCTGAGATCGCACCACTGCACTCCAGCACCACTGCATTCCAGTCTGGCAACAGAGTGATACTCTGTCTCAAATAAGCATCCCTAAACCAGTAGCAGTGGGTAGCAAGGGTGATGAGAGGGTGAGAAAGAAGGCTTTGAGACCCTGTAACTTACTTTAGAAAATTTTCCTGCTACATTAGAACTGGTTTCTGTCTAAAATATAATGGGCTAAAAAAAGTAAAAGTTTAGAATAACACTGGATGAAATAATTTAAAAATTGAGCCATGTCTTCCATGATTACAGAGAGAATTATTTTTATGTTCTATAAAAGGCCAATTAGCTCATAATATTTATTATATAACTTGCTTGAGTTTCTTGAACTTCTGAAAGTAGTTTAGTATTGCTTTATTTTTATCAAGCAAACGATTAGTAGAATGCCTTACAACAAATGAAGATCACACTTACTATTAAACTGAAATCCTGCATAATTATCTTTTTACTCTCTTTTTAAAACAAATGAAACAATACAATAAAAATACGAATAAAGGCAAAACTAATTGCGTTTTTCAGCCCTCTTTTCTAACCTATTCCCAGTCTGATGAGGAAAATCAATGTTAAGAGCGTGGTATGTATTCTTTTATCCCATTTATCATTGTTTATATATGTACATATATACACACACAAGCATATACATGTAGATTACACAGAGCTCACTTTGTTTTTTGTTTTTTTTTTTTAACTGAAACATAATCATACTACAGGCATTTGTAAGTTTTCAAGATGAACTGTGTGTACCTTTTAGATGGCATGCCTAATTATTTTAACTAGTAGACAACTGAGGAAAACAGCTCTTTTTCAAGATGAATAACTGCTTATTGGGTTCGACCAGATCATACATAGGATTAGTACAAGATCATACATAGAATTGATTAGTACAACAAGATTATACATAGAATTGATTAGTATGCTAGCAAACAGATCTCTATAAGTAAGTCTTTGAATAGTTTGAGGTTAAACAGCTTTCCCAGTTGTGCATATTGCTTCACTGCTGTGTAATTTGACAGAAACTTTCAAAACCAAATCAGAAAGCTGTCTGGAATGTATACTTTTTTTTTTCTTTTTTTTTTAAGAGATCGGGTCTTGCTATGTTGCCCAGGTTGGACTTGAACTCCTTTGCTCAAGTGATCTTCCTGCCTCATCCGCCCACGTACTGGGACTATAGGCAACTTCCACCACATCCAGGGATCTATAAAGGTCAGCAGCACTGACCTTATTCTGTAAGATTTAGTGAATCTTTTAGCCTTAGGGTTGTTAACAAGGATCTTATTTTCACTCTCAATTCATAACTCAGATAATTATGTCCCAGAATTTGTTCATATTAGTGGATTTAATAGTAAAATTCAAGTCTACATGGACTTTTATACCTAGATTTAGTTTTAAAAAGATGTGGCATATAATAAGTTTGAAATTTAACAAATTCTTAGTGGCCTTCTGCTTTATATATCAGAGACTTGTGTCTTCCCAAATGTGATTGGACTGAAGAGTAAGTCAGTCCATTCCTCAGTGCTGTAAGATTCTCAGAGAAAAACTGAAGTTTATTTATCCTTTAATGCTGAGAGCTTATAAAGTTTATAAAGGCAGGCTAGAAGGAGACAATCTTTCTCTTCCTTTGATGAACGGTAAGGGTCTGAAGAATGGGAATTATCTCTATTTTCTACACACTTACTCTTACATTTTCTATAAAGACAAGATAAGCTTGCTAGTAAGCTGCTGAGTCCACTGAAAGTGACTAATACTAGACAAGGAGGTATGTACTATAGGGAGAGTTAAAAAGATTGGAGGAATTTTCAGGTTACTTAGAAATGGCTAGAAAGGAAACCATTTAGTACAATTTAAAATAAGAACTGGTTTCTCCTTCAAACTTTAAATGTACTAAGTTATATACTGTATTAGTCCATTTTCACATTACTCTAAAGAATTACCTAACACTGGGGTAATTTATGAAGAAAAGAGGTTTAACTGACTCAAGTTCCACAGGCTTAACAGGAAGCATGACTGAGGAGGCCTCAGGAAACTTACAATCATGGTGGAAGTTGAAGGGGAAGCAAGCACCTTCTTCACATTGGCAGGAGAGAAAGAGAGCAAATGAGGGGCAGGGTGCCATACACTTTTAAACCATCAAATCTCATGAGAACTTACTATTGCAAGAACAGCACGGGGGAAATCTGCCCCCATGATCCAATCACCTCCCACCAGGTCCCTTCCTCAACATTGGGAATTACAATTCAACTTGAGATTCGAGTGGGGACATGGAGCCAAACTGTATCATACGCCTTCAAGTTTAAAATGTAGACCATAATTATTTACATAAGGCCACATACATTTGCAACCATGAAAAATTTCAGATATTCATTTATTAGGTGGCTTGGTAACAGTTCCAATAAATTACTAATTCCTGATTTTGGGATTTACTCCCTGAACAATGAACACATACGCAATTTTCACTAACATTATCATGAGTTTTGTGTACATCAAGAGGATAGGAGACCTTCAAGTATAGAAATCTACTTAACTTTCTTGAAGTAGTCTGATCTCTCAGTTAAATAAACATTTGGTAAGCCTATACGACAATTGTGTAAGACAATCAATCAACTGCAGCCTGCCCTCTGGCTCCAATATTACCTATAAATAACATTAAAACGTTGAGAAAAGTGGGTAGAACAAAGTACATGTATCTAACCAAAGTCTCATTTTCCTCTTTATTTCCAAAGATAGTGTAATGCACACTGTCAGCAGAACTACATATTTATCTGAAGGTACATATCAATCTATCACAATAATATAATTCTAGCATTTTAGTTTTTTCAGAGATAAATTTTTATTTTCAAAATTATCCCCTTCATTCCTTCCTCCCATTGTGATTTTATACATCCTAGTTACTTTGTTGGGGAGGGGGCATTTTAATTTGTAATTATTTATTCTTATTTAGGCATTCTCATTTTCATTAAGTAGATCTGAATGTATCAGTGGTTTCTCTTAACTTCAAGTAAGTTTAGCAGGGAAATTAGTTTGTTCATGATTATTTGCTATCTGAATCTTAATTTTATCATTTCTTTAAAAAAATGTTTTCTTGTAGATATAGGGTCTCACTATATTGCTTAGGCTGTTCTCAAACTCCTGGTCTCAGGCAATCCTTCTGATTTGGCCTCCCAAAGGGCTGGGTTGTGGTTACTGGAAAGAGTCACTGCGCCCAGTCCTCTATATTATTTCTTAAAACTGTATGTGAATCTATAATTATCTCAAAATAAAAAGACACACTTACTTGGCTCCCTTCTTAGGTCTATGTTACACTTTCTACATTTTCTAGGTACACATTATCTGCAAGTCACTAAGTTTAGAGTCTTCTAAGACTCTTTCATTTATCACCACCCTGATGTACTTTCATATTACACTTTACACTCTTCTTAACACACCCACCTTTCCTATTATACTCTGAGTTCCTCAACGGCAGGGATCATGTCTTACTCATCTTTTTTTCCCCTAGTACTTGGAATACTGTCTGGCATGTAAGAGGCAACCAGCAAATTTTTGCTAAACGAACAAATGTAGAAAGTTTTTTGGGTGGTAGAACACTGGAGATGTTTTTGAATAAAGGTAGAACCGCCATTACACAAAATATTTGAATTAAGCAAGTCTTTAAATTCAAATCTTGGCTTAGTTATTCAGCTCAATAAGATGTTTCAGCCATTCTTATTTCTGGCCAGTCATATCTGAGTAAGACTGTGGAAAGGATAAGGGGAGGAAATTGTATGAATACTACTCAGTGCTCCTTGTAATAGACTAAAAATAAAATAAATACCTGTTTCTTAAATAACTACCTTTACAAAAATAATGCTCTAGTAACTGTCCATTCTGGATTCGACAAGTATGAAATGATTTGTACTAGATGCTTTATATTTCCTGCTGGAAATCTCCAAGTTTAATAAAAATTTAAATAAAAGACATTAGTTTTCAATTTTACATATGTATTTATTGAAGAAACATCATTAAGCACTCACGTGTATGTTAAAGACTACACAGTTTATACTGAGTTCTCCTTAAAATAAACTTTTGCACTGTGAAAAATATTGTAGTATATGGCTGATATGGGAGCATTTTTCTAGCATCAAAAAAGTAAAAAGGCCAGGTGTGATAGCTCACGCCTGTAACCCCAGCACTTTGGGAGGCCAAGGTGGGCGGATCACCTGAGGTCAGGAGTTCGGCATCAGCCTGGCCAACATGGTGAAACCCCACCTCTATTAAAAATACAAAAATTAGCTGGGTGTGGTGGCTCATGCCTGTAATCTCAGCTACTTGGGAGGCCGAGGCAGGAGAATTGCTCGAATCTGGGAGGCAGAGGTTGCAGTGAGCTGAGATCACACCTCTGCACTCCAGCCTGGGCGGCAGAGTGAGACTCTGTTTCAAAAATAAACATAAAAATAAAAATAAATAAAGGAATAAAGTGAAATATGTTCTATGAATTATTTTCTTCTACTGTATTAAAAAATCAGACTTTAAAAGTTAAAAGCACTGAGCAGGGAATTTGAGAAAAAAAATTGCTGAATAAAGCGAGAAAATTTAGGTTTGGATTTTGATTATATCTGACACTAACTCACTCATGCTTTAATAAAAAAGAGTGGCAATCTGAACAATTAATAAAGATTGCTGAAGCTGCAACGGTCTCTTGTGAGCAGTAAAGCTCTATGGTATCACAGAATTGGCTCTGTGTCTGAAAATCAACATGCTATACTGCTTTCTTGATCCCCAGGGGTTTTTTAAAGTGCTGAAAACCTAAGGTAAAATTTATTTTTGTTTGGAAAATATTTTTCCTCAGGTGTTTTATAATATATTGGTTTGTTTTTTTTTTTTAATTTTTTATTTTTTTAAAGAGAGAGTCTTACTCTTTCACCCAGGCCGGAGTGTAGTGATGTGATCATAGCTCACTGCAGCCTTGACCTCCTGGGCTCAAGTAATCCTCCCACCTCAGCCTTCTGAGTAGCTGGGACTACAGGTGCATGCCACCCTGCCTGCCTAATTTTTAAATCTTTTTTGGTAAAGAGTGGAAGTCTCACTATATTGCCCCAATGTCATGAGTGTTATATTAAGTTGCTTATTAGAGCTATAATATCTGCATATTTAAGAAAGAAAGTTGAGAGATCCTCTGAGCAGGAGATAAACTGATGATTCCTAGATTGCCAATATGCAAGCTTTCTCCACATATATTCATAAAGTACAGTATCATTTTAGCTTTTAGACCTTGGGCAAAACTTATTAACCTTGTAGTGTCTCAGTTTTTAGTTTGTAAAATAGGAGTAATAAATAGTACTTACACTTCATATCCTGCTTGTGAGGATTAAATCTACTGAACACCTACTATATGCTAAGGACATAGTGGTGAATGAAGCACTCCTCCAGCACAGTAAACATACAATTATGTATGGCTGTCGTTATCTTGGAAATGTCAGAGATAGCTCACAGAATTGCTCTGTGTGCAAGCTAAATGTATACAGACATTTAAAAATTCTCTGTATATTTAAAAATTGTTGGCAAGTGAGGAGAGAAACTATAGCAGATTCAGAAACAGGATTCTTTCCACACTCCAGGTTCTTATCTTCTGAAAGGGACTAATGATGCAGGTTGACTTTGGTAGGCCTTGAGCCATCTTTTTATCCTTCACCTCATAAAACTCTGGGATTTCAACCAAATACTTTTACAGAAGTAGTTAATCAATGAGGAATTTCCAACAGATTTTAGGAGAGAACTTTTCATTACAGAAAGGATTTGAATATGACTCGACAATTTTCACTACAAATTCTCTTTGCATACATGTATCTGGTAATCTGGCCAAACAGAGGTTTAGGTGTGTGACTATGGGAATATATAAAGTAAAAGGGCAAGTTTCTTTCCTTTTGTTTTTTTGGAAACTGTCTCACTCTGTTGCCCAGGCTGGAGTGCAGTGGTGCGATCTCAGTTCACTGAAACTTCTGCGTCCTGGGTTCTAGCAATTCTCATGCCTCAGCCTTCCCAGTAGCTGGAATTACAAGTGTGCACCATCACACTCAGCTAACTTTTGTATTTTTAGTAGGGACAGGGTTTTGCCATGTTGGCCAGGCTGGCCTCAAACTTGTGGCCTCAAGTGATCTGCCTACCTCGGCCTCCCAAAGTGCTGGGTAACAGGCGTGAGCCACTGCACCCAGCCTTGGAAGTTTCTCGATATTGTCAATTTATAAAAAGTTAGAACATCTATAGTTATTCAGGGTTTCAGAAATCCTCCGTGAATGAGCAGAAAGTCCAGTAGGTGGGAAGATGAAAATGACAAAGAAAGGTAGAGGATAGTATTGCCAGAGGGTATAAGCCTTAAATAAGCCGAAGATATCTATATAAAAAGGGTTGAGTAATGACTTAAAAGCAGCCATAGCAAGTGAGAAAGAGGCTGATATCATCTCTTAATTCAGGATCATGGAAGATGAGCAGCAAGCATCTGATAGGGTTGCAGAGGAAACAAATTTTCTGCGGAGGCCCAGGTTTCAAGACAGACCTAAAGCATGTACAGTTCCAACAACAAGGGGCCAGAATGACTCGGCTTCCATGTGAATTCTCATGAAGTTTCTGGGGTGGTAGAAGGACTATGAGCCTTGCCACAAGGAGTCAGTAGAGCCCAGGCTTGACTGGGCTGTGAGGGAATCCTATACCAGGTGGGTAGGCTACAAAGACCAGCATCCAGAACCTTCACCATGTAATTACAACAAAAATAGTCGATACTGGTAGATTTGGGGAAACGAGTACTGCCTTATCTGAAGCTGGTCACAGCCTAACCCTATTATATTTTATTTTTTGAGATGGGCTCTCACTATGTTGCCCAGACTGGTTTTTTTGTTTGTTTGTTTGGTTGTTTTAGACAGAGTCTTACTCTGTTGCCAGGATGGAGTGCAGTAGTATGATCTTGGCTCACTGCAACCTCTGCCTCCCGGGTTGAAGTGATTCTCCTGCTTCAGTCTCCCAAGTAGCTGGGACTACAGGCGTGTATCACCACGCCCAGCTAATTTTTGTATTTTTAGTAAAGACAGGGTTTCACACCATGTTGGCCAGGATGGTCTCGATCTCTTGACCTCGTGATCCACCTGGCTCGGCCTCCCAGAGTGCTAAGATTACAAGTGTGAGCCACCAGGTTTTAAACTCCTGGGATCAAGAGATCCTCCTGCCTTAGCCTCCTGAGTAGCTGACATTACAGGAGCATACCACGATTTTAACCCTATTTAAAAAAACTTACATTCACTGTGATTATTAATTCTCATTTTAGATAATAATTTAACATATATTAGGGGCCAAAATTAAGTAAAGAGGAATGGCCTATAGAATTAACACTCACAGATGATTATATAACCTTTTACAAGAAATTTTTAACTGTTCTGTAGTACCGTTTTTTATTTTTAAAAAATTGTCTATGATAATGTCTTACTCCCTTCTTTACCACAGGCAAATAAGACCGTATTTGTCAGAGCTCTTTGGAAGAAAACAGTAAAATAAACAGATGCTATTAAAGATAACTGCCAAACTAGAAAATCTTGCTAAGAAAATTATAATTGACAACTTAATGCAGACAACAACATAATGCTAGGACAATTCAGGATTTATCATTTTTAAGACTTGGTAAACACTGAAAAATAAGATTAAAGTACTTTGGAATGAAATGACAACTTCTATCTCTATATATAGCCTTGAGAATAGAGTATTCAAATTAATTAACCATATACCACTTTATTAATAACCAAAGAAATACAAATTAAAACAATAAAATATCATTTTTTGGTCTGATTAGCCAAAAATTTTAAAGACTGATAATACTTAAGGTTGATGAGTGCAGTGCTCATTTCTCTTAACACTGCTGGTAGGTAGATACGTTGATACAATCTTTTAGAAGAGCAATTTGACAATACTTATCCAGATAATAAGTGTACATGTATTTTAATTTCACAATTCCATTGATAAAATATGACTTGCCAAAACATTATTAAATGCACCACTGTTTGTTTAAAAAATGGGTAACAATTTAAGTATAAATTTGCTGGTGGAATCACAATAATAATTGTCACATTATTTACATGAGAAATACATATATATACCAAACAGTCACACTCTAATCTCTTTTAATCTGAAATTCATTTCAACAGAAAGCCATACTAATTTACTGAGCAAAAGATTATAGCTGTATTTCAGACATGCATTAAAAAGGGCTGTAAAAAAAAGACTACAGGTATATTTCAATATAAATAAAATTAGAAAAATGTTTCTGCTTTCGTATCATGACTTTGGGGAAGTACATATTAAAGTACTTTTATTATTTTAAAAAATAGGTAAGTAATGCTTTAAAAAAGAGAATGAGATATACTCCTTTCATAAATATGCCTTAAATGAATTAGAATTGCCACTTAGGTATGAGGATGAAAAATGACTTTGTATTGATTAGTTGTTAATATAAAATAAATATATGTTACTATGTAGTAAGAAACGCAATTAAGACCTAAAATGAAATACTCTTAATGAGACACTCATTGGGAGTTAGGGTAAACTGAATGTAGAAAGCTACATATTCCACATCAAAGCTGATTTACTTATTTCAATAGCCCTCTGGTCTTTGAAATTGTGACTAAACTTCATATACATTTACAACAATACAATGCAAATGGTGTCCAAAACAGCATTTTTAATATGCTGCAATTTAAAGTAATGGCTGCCTTGTCCTTCTTTCCTTAGACTATTAGAACAGCAAAATCATTAATAAGAAGAATCAGGCCAGGTGCAATGGCTCACGCCTGTAATCTCAACACTTTGGGATGCTGAGGTGAGTGGATCACCTGAGGTCAGGAGTTTGAGACCAGCTTGACCATGTGAAACCCTGTTGTCTACTAAAAATACAAAAATTAGCCGGGCATGGTGGCGGGTGCCTGTAATCCCAGCTACTTGGGAGGCTGAAGCAGGAGAATCGCTTGAACCTGGGAGGCAGAGGTTGCAGTGAGCCAAGATCATGCCACTGCACTCCAGCCAGGGTGACAGAGTGAGACTCTGTCTGAAAAAAAAAAAAAAAAAAAAGCTGGGCGCAGTGGCTCAGGCCTGTAATCCCAGCACTTTAGGAGGCTGAGGTGGATCTATCACGAGGTCAGGAGATCGAGACCATCCTGGCCAACATGGTGAAACCCCGTCTCTACTAAAAATACAAGAATAGCCAGGCATGGTGGCCCATGCCTGTAATCCCAGCTACTCAGGAGGCTGAGGCAGGAGAATTGCTTGAACCTAGGAGTTGGAGGTTGCAGTGAGCCGAGATCGCGCCACTGCACTCCACAGCCTGGGCAAAAGAGCGAGACTCCATCACAAAACAATAAATAAATAAATAAGTAAAATAAAAATAAAAAAAGATCAGAATAGGCTTCCTATAAACATTTCTAAATAACTGCTAATTGTGCATATATTTTCATTTAAATATGCATAAATAGGATGCGGTGGCTCACGCCTGTGATCCCAGCACTTTGGGAGACTGAGGTGGGCGGATCACCTGAGGTCGAGAGTTCAAGACCAGCCTGGCCAACATGGTGAAAACCCTGTCTCTACTAAAAATACAAAAATTAGCCAGGAGTGTTGGCATGCGCCTGTAGTCCCAGCTACTTGGGAGGCTGAGGTAGGAGGATCGCTGGAACCTGGGAGGCAGAGGTTGCAATGAGCCGAGATTGTACCACTGCACTCCAGCCTGGGTGACAGAGTGAGATTACATCTTAATAAATAAATATGAATAAATACACACATTTTACATGTTATTTATTACCTCTTTAAATTCAGCCTTTATTTAGCAAGCACATAAAGAAAAAGGGCTAGAATGGGCTTAAAATATTTGTTAATGCTATCTCTTAATACTCTCTCCTGATTCAGTAGGCTCCTTACACTGATATTTAGAGCACTGCTTTATATACATATTCAGTGACAAAAGGGACATGACTATCAATCTATATAGCACAGAGTAAACATTCTTTTAGGTATGCTGACTGATAGTTATAAACTTGCACATTAATTACAAACTTGCACACTCCCTCCAAAGCCTGACAAATTAGTTACATGCAGGATACTCACATCTGTATAGTGGCCGAGCATATGACATCGGTCACATTGTTTATCCCAGGAATGTCTGAAAAGACATGAGTGGTCCAACATCTTAGGCACAGGACAGTATTCACAAAGCGGGGCTGGACAGGAATATAGGAGGTGTCCGCTCCTGGAGCATAGGAAGCAGCGACGAACTTTCTATGTGGCAAAAAAATCATTAAAATCTCTTCAGTCTCAAAAGGTAGAAGATTAGTATTTCTTTTTCAATATAATCCCCAAAAAAATTATTTCTAATTTGAGACCTAATAAAGGTAGAATCTTGAGCACAACTGTTAAATCAAACAAAATGTCCAAAACACTGTATGTATACTGTTTGCCAAAAAGGCTTAGTCTGTACATACTAGCAGCTGGCATTTATTCCTTATGCCTCTTCTTATAGGAATATTGACAAAATGAAAGGTATGTAAGAGGGAAAGTAGAATGAGGAGCATATCTAGAAGCTAAGTCATAGGAGAAACAGATACAGAAGCTGTTTTGCCTGGAGAGGCAAAAACAAAAAAGGAACATGAGAGCTGTCTGAACTATTTGAAAAACAGTCATTTGGAAGAGGTAGGAGGAATGGAAGAAATGTTTGTTAAGAGCTAATTATCTGGTCGGGAAACGTCTAAGATCTTCAGTTCTGTGTTGTTCCAAAGGTTGATGTACCCTAACATAACTTACATTAATAAACATTTAAAAATGCCCCAAATTATAATTTTCTAACAATAAAAATTATCTCACAGTGAAATAAGCTGTCTTATGAAGTAGAAGGTTTGTAAGTGAAAGGGGTCTCAGGAATCATCTGATTCAATCTTTTCATTTTATAGACAAGAAAACGAGAAGCATAGAGGGTTAAATGATTTGCCCAACTAATAATGAGAAGTTAAAATTGATTCCACATTTTTCTGACTCCAAATTTATTATCATTTTTCCTACACTAGGCTGTAAGCTACAAGAAATTTAACACACATATTATAAAAAGATTTGAATTCTAAGGTTATAGGGTTTCACCCTTGAGATTTTTTTTTTTTGAGACAGTGTCTTGCTTTGTCACCCAGGCTAGAGTGCAGTGGTGCGATCTCTGCTCACTGCAAGGTCCATCTCCCGGGTTCACGCCATTCTCCTGCCTCAGTCTCCCAAGTAGCTGGGACTACAGGCGCCCGCCATCACGCCCGGCTAATTTTTTGTATACTTTTAGTAGAGACGGGGTTTCACCATGTTAGCCAGGATGGTCTCGATCTCCTGAACTCATGATCCACCCGCTTTGGCCTCCCAAAGTGCTGGGATTACAGGCGTGAGCCACCGCGCCCGGCCTCACCCTTGAGATTTTGAGTTTACATATGTGGAAAGAAGCAAGGCATATTTCACGTACTCGTGGTAAGGGGCAGTTCTTTGATAAATGGCCACGTTTGTCACAATTTCTACAGATAATGTTTTTGTTGGCTGAATAGTATCGCTGGGTCCATCTTCCAGGTGTTCGGTTATTAGCTATCTGGGCCTAAGCGGAAAAAAAAAATCAAGAATTAAAAAAATTGTTTCACTGCTAAATAAAAGCCATCTACTACTCTTGTTAAAGACAACTATAAATGAATAAAGATACATCAAGCTTCAAGTCAGTTCCATTACCTTGATAAAGAAAGAGAATTATTAGTTACATCTGTTCAACTTAGAACCTAGCCACAGGGGAACGTCATGATCTCTCTTGTTCTCTTAAAAAGAGGCAGAGGTCGGGCGCGGTGGCTCATGCCTGTAATCCCAGCAAGTGGGAGGCCAAGGCGGGAGGATCACCTGCGGTCGGGAGTTTGAGACCAGCCTGACCAACATAGAGAAACCCCATCTCTACTAAAAATACAAAACTAGCCGGGCGTGGTGGCACAGGCCTGTAATCCCAGTTACTTGGGAGGTTGAGGCAGGAGAATCACTTGTGCCTGGGAGGCGGAGGATGTGGTGAGCCGAGATTGTGCCACTGCACTCCAGCCTGGGCAACAAGAACGAAATTCCATCTCCAAAAAAAAAAAAAAAGAGGTAGAAAAACATAAAAGGAGGTGCCATAAAGGTAACTCTACTGCTTTTTGTCTGCCCCTCCCGCCTGCTGAGTCTTTTATACTTCTCCATGTGATTTTTTTTTTTTTTTTTTTAACCTTTCTCTACTTACGTTTCAGATCTAGCAGGGGTACTGACACGCATCACTTAGACATTGCGGCAGCATTCAGTCAAAGCCACTGCTGACTTCTTTTCTTTCTTTTTTTTTGAGACAGTTTCATTCTTTTGACCAGGCTGGACTGAAGTGGCGCAATCTTGACTCACTGCAACCTCCGACTCCCCGGGTTCAAGCGATTCTCCTGCCTCAGCCTCCCGAGTAGCTGGGACTACAGGCACCCACCACCACACCTGGCTAATTTTTGTATTTTCAGTAGAGATGGAGTTTCACCATGTTGCCCAGTCTGGTTTTGAACTCCTGACCTCAGGTGATCCACCCACCTCAGCCTCCCAAAGTGTTGGGATTACAGGCGTAAGCCACCATGCCTGGCCAGCCACTGCTGATTTCTATAACTGAATGTACACCATGTTTTTCTGAATGAGAGGCCTGCTTAAATTTTGAGTTAGGGAATGGTGTTTTTATGGCTTTGTCTTTTGTGAAGTTAGTACAGCTACCAAATATATCCCTTCTTTTGAACAGCACAGGGTTACTGCCTATAAGACTGGGTGATAATTTCTATAAAGGAATGAGATAATTTCTTTCCACTGGAGTCCTTTTAAGATCCATTCTGCCTACAGAGTGACCCAATTCTAACTGTCCCATATTCTAATCTAAATCTAGGATCTTGTAAGAGAATACCAACAATGTATCTCATATGGAGTATCTAAAGAGGAATTGTAAATCCCAACCATGCTTTAGCTTGCTTGGTAGAATTCCACCTTTAAAACAGTTTTCATCTTTTATTTGTTATTTTGCTGAACTGGCCAAGTGGACCACAATACAATCTAGCTATCTCCCAAAACCAAGTTATAAAATTATTCTCTTTTTGTAGCATCTGCCACAATTAAGGCTAATAATTGACAAAGAAAAACACCTGCCACATCCTAAAAATAGACTAACCATTTCCTTACACTGAAGAAGCAGTTATTTCCGGTGTTGATCTTTTTAGTGGTACCAGGCCATATGGGCTGAGAGGACTCACCACAGGAGAGAAGAAACAGAAAGGGAAAGGGGACTGGATGATTACAGCTATTAACTCACTGACAAAACTCAAGGCTGAACCAAGTTTTTAAAGAGTTAAATCACTCATATGCTAAAATCAAATGTGTTCTTATAAGCCACTTAAATTTATTAATGTTCCAAAAGTTATCATAATAAACTATGAGGCAAAGGAAATTATTATTCTGAATTTTAAAAATAATTTGATTTTACCTCAATGTCTTTGTCACTGATGAACCAGTTTATACCATCTTCTCCTACAAAACAAATAAAATATTACTCAACCATGGCACCTTTAAAGGACTTATAGATTGACAACAGATTACACAATTTATGAGTATTCAAGGTATAGTGAGAAATGTTGAATACCTGAAATTCTTATTTTGGCTTTGTTATTAGTTATATGGCCCTGGACAAATACTTAACCTCTCTGAGTCTCAGTTTTCTGACCTGTGAGATGGGATAACAGTATTTGCCCTATCTGCCTAAAAAGTCCCGTGAGAATAAAATAAGGTATGTGAAAATACATTGAAAAGCATCAGACTATATACAAATACTAAAAAAAAAAAAAATCAGTGAAGGGCCCACAAATCCAACAGCAGATACAGACTGAAATCTTAACTTATTTTATCTGACTAAAGCAGAGAGTTGCTACAACTCTCCCATACCTCCAGGAGGACCCACAGGAGGGAGATGACTGACACTGGGCACTGAGACATAACAAAAAAATTGTGTAAATGAGATCCTTCTGTCCTTTGACTCCCTAAACTACCCCCTTTTGTTAAGTTGGTATATAGCCCCTTACTTCTTTTTTTTTTTTTTTTTTTTGGAGACAGGGTCTTGCTCTGTCACCAAGACTGGAGTACAGTAGTACCATCTCGGTTCACTGCAACCTCCGCCTCCCAGGCTTAAGCAATCCTGCCGCCTCAGCCTCCTGAGTAGCTGGGACTATAGGAATGTGCCACCATGCAAGGCTAATTTTTTGTAATTTTTTCGGTAGAGACAGGGTTTTACCATGTCACCCAGGCTGGTCTCGAACTCCTGAGCTCAAGCGATCCAACCACTTCAGCCTCCCAAAGTGCTGGCATCTGTGGTATGCCACAGGAAGAGGCATAACCCCTTACTTCTATAACCCTCTAAACACTTCTTTAGAGTTAGTGATATTGAGTGCTCCAGAAAGTGTGAATAAACTTTGTCTTTTCTCCAGTTAACCTGTCCAGTATCAGTTAACTTGCAGGCCCCCAATTTGAACTCAGTTTAGTAGAGGAAAAGTTTTTCGATCAAATATGAGTATTAACTGTGTCCACTAGCTTTGCATTCTACGTACTTTCATTATAACAATAAAAAAATTAGACTCTGAATAATATCTCACTAATAGGGTTAGGTTCTTAGCACTGTATTTTATCACATCAAAAACAGCAAAATAAAGGAAAAAAAAAAGGAGGCCAAATATCCAGAAACCACTGACCTTGTGGGGGAAATAATCCCCCACATTTTTTTGTGTCAGCTGTTTTCTTTTCTTTCCACTGTCCTTTCACAAACGTGCAAATGGCTGCTATTCCTTTGGTCCACCCATGGCCAAGGGGGAAGGGACCTATGACTAATGCAGAAGCTAAAGTGTTGACAAAAGGACTGAAAGATCTTTTTCTCCCTTTAAAGCTAAGATTTCCTCTGTCCTCCTACCTTACTACTTTCCTCTATCTGAAAAACACAAATCAAGCTTGACTTGTTTCTTTGAAAGGCTTTTAAAGAGACATAAAGTAATCTACATTTTCCCAGGCCTACCAGGAGTAAGTGTCTACAGACATATTTTTAAATAAAAAACTTTTCTAAGAAAACCATGAGGCTGCTTTGGGAAAAGACCAATCCATAGGTATGCAGAGATGCTGTGCTGATGATTATTTTGTTTGTAAAATTTGGAGGCTGTATCCATGAACTGAGAATGGAGAATACATTAAATAACAGCAGCTTCTATTCCTTCATCAACCATCCACGCTATTATTCTTTCATTCAAAGGATCCATGTATGGAGTATGCTTTGCTATAATTTTCAGAGCTGCTTTTTGTATCTCAATGTCTTTCATCATTAAAATTCAAAATGACCACTTGAAATTATGTTAACTATAAGACTGACTTAAAATTGTTCTTAAAAAATGAAATATAAGACCAATGAAATGCAAAATGGCAACTGTTACCACTCTCCAAATTTACATGTAAACAGAAAACAGTGAAAAAGGAAGGTTTGAGAGAGGAAGATTGACTCCATTCAGATTGCTTTAACATTTCTGTGGAATTCAATAACATTCTTTTTTTTTATTATTATTATACTTTAAGTTCTAGGGTACATGTGGATAACGTGCACATTTGTTACATATGTATACTTGTGCCATGTTGGCGTGCTGCACCCATCAACTCGTCAGCACCCATCAACTCGTCATTTACATCAGGTATAACTCCCAATGCAATCCCTCCCCCCTCCCCCCTCCCCGTGATAGGCCCCAGTGTGTGATGTTCCCCTTCCTGAGTACAAGTGATCTCATTGTTCAGTTCCCACCTATGAGTGAGAACATGCGGTGTTTGGTTTTCTGTTCTTGCGATAGTTTGCTGAGAATGATGGTTTCCAGCTGCATCCATGTCCCTACAAAGGACACAAATTCCTCCTTTTTTATGGCTGCATAGTATTCCATGGTGTATATGTGCCACATTTTCTTAATCCAGTCTGTCACTGATGGACATTTGGGTTGATTCCAAGTCTTTGCTATTGTCAATAATATTCTTATATACCGTTGTCCCTCAGAATATATGAGGGATTGGTTCCAAGACTACCCTGGTAGATCCAAATCCTTGCACACTCAAGTTCCCGTCAGCCCTGTGGAACCTGCACATATAAAAAGTTGACCCTCTGTATATGTGGGTTTCACAGCCTATGAAAACTGTATTTTCAATCCATTTTTGGTTGAGAAAAAGTTGCTTATAGACAGACCTATGCAGTTCAAACCCATGTTGTTCAAGGGTTAACTGTACTAACAACTCCTCAAAAAGTTATGTCATATTCATATTCTTACTATGGAAAATTTATCAACAAGTATACAAATTAAGTTTCAACAATAGATAAAAGCAGTATTTCTCAAGTGGTATATGAAGCAAAGACATCACCAGGAACATATAAGGCAATTCTTGTCCCTGCCATGGCTCCAAGGTTCCAGTTTTGATTTGAACCCAGTAATGACAGCAGCTTCCTGCCCTTGATCTTTACCTATTCTGTTTGTGTCTAAACTCAAAATCTCACCCCAAGGAAAGCTTTGTCCACGGCAACTCCTCAGAACTTCCACAAACAGCAAATTCTTCAACTTGTTAAATTCTGGGTATGGTACTTGATAGAAAACTGGCTTCTAGAGTTAACTCTGCCACTAATTTGCTGTGTGGTGTTGGGCAGGATACTTAAGATCTCTGGGTCTGTATGACAACTGGTTAGAATAAATGGCATCCACGGTGGCACCTTCTAGTACTAAATTTCTGATTCTAATTTTCTCTCATTACTGGAATCATATACATTGTCACGTAGTGTAATTTACCTAAATTAAATCTTCCAGACCTTTGCAACTAGCACAAGGTAATTTGCCTTAAAGAGGACTTTCCATGGGGCCCAGAACACTCATCTTCCATGTGTCCACCACCCAACGCCATAGAATGTTAAATGGGACTGCCCTAAAGTGTAAAATTAAGACTGTCCTAAGAATGCCTGTCCACAACTTATAGCTGCTTTATAGGGTTGTTCTTGTTGATAACTAGGATTGTGATTCTATTCAAATTTCAGAGCTGTGATCAAAGCAGTAGCTGATAATTCTTTCTTCATATGAAATCAACTC
The DNA here is from genome assembly GCF_000951045.1 of Mandrillus leucophaeus. Classification (NCBI taxonomy): domain Eukaryota; kingdom Metazoa; phylum Chordata; class Mammalia; order Primates; family Cercopithecidae; genus Mandrillus; species Mandrillus leucophaeus. Next base: position 569,170 of record NW_012110130.1, read on the forward strand.
TGTTTAACAAACATCTGTTGGAACATCTATAATGAGCAAGGTGCTAGAGGGTAAAGAAAGAGGAAAAGAGCTTATAGCCTTAGTAGAGTACAAGGTGACAAATGAAAGGAGAAAGGAGGAGTAAGAGAAGGCCAAACAAATGCTATGGTAAATTTAGAAGAATGGATAATACCTCAATTTTAGGGAGAAAAGGAAAAAAGTTACAGAAGGCAGGGCTGTAAAGGAAACTAATGAGGTGCAATTTACACGTAATAAAATGTACCTATGTAAAAATAGAGTAGGATTCAATTGACAAATGTATACACCTGGGTAGTCACTATGAAAATCAAATGTAGAACATTTCCATCATCCCAAAATGCTACTTTGTGCACATGTGCAGACAGTCCCCCACCTAAGGCAACCACTGATTTGCCTTCTCTCAGGATAGATTCGTTTTGCCCATTCCAGGACCTCACATAAATGAAATTATACATTATGTACTATTTTGTGTCTGTCTTATTTCCTCCTGAATATTTCTGAGATTCATCCCTGTTATTGGGTATCAGCAATTTGTTCATTTTTTTTATTACCAAGCAGTATTCCATTGTATGGATATAACAATTTGTTTAGCTATTCATCTGGTGATGATATTGATATAGTTTGAATATATGTCCTGGCCGAATCTCATATTAAATTGTAATCCCCAAAGTTGGAGGTTGGGCCTGGTCAGAGGTGACTAGGTCATAGGGGTGGACCCATAACCTATAGTCTTATTTTTTTACACTTTCCCCCCAACTGTGGAACTATTCTGCTATCTTTATTACACATACATACAATTACTGCACGTTAATTATGAGAAACATCTTTATATGTACATGGTGATCCAGAGTCTATAAATTGCTTTAAATATACATTTAGTCTTCAGAGCAACCCTGTCCATTATGCTTATACTAATGTGCACTTTTTTATGTGTGTGCTTGCCAACATAGGGCAAAAAAGGGCAATTTGTATTTTGTGGGAGATGCAGTGGTAATTTAGCTATTTACTGATATGATTGCATTCACATTTCAAATGTTCTGGGGAAGAACATGGGCTAGATTTCTGAAAGATAGAAGCTAGTTCACCCCATGCTTTAGTTATACTTAGTCTGCTTATATTTGGCTGTGTTAGAAGAGCTGAAGATCACCATTCCTTTACTAAGAGAGTAGCTACAGATAATTACAGAGCTGGTTATCATAACCTTTAGGGACAATCTGACAGAAGGCAGTAGCTAGTAAAATGTATTTCCAAAGATCACCGAAGATTATTGAGACAGAGGGCTCAGTTCAGCATATCTAGTTGGTTATCTACAACGCAGGTGCCAGAGACTAAGAATCATTTCCTCAGCCTAATTTCCATATAGCTCCTTCCTATAAGGAAGCCATAGAGGCCTTACATTTTCCAGATACCCTAATTTGTTACATCTAAAATTGTAAAACTCATTATTATATTTCACCAAAAGGTAGGTATGATTCAGCATACAATGAACAACAATATTCCACAAATCAGTGGTGAATTTGCCACTAATGGTGATTTAAGAATGTACCTTAAAGAGTGAAAAGTTTCCATTTAATAGTGTCAAGTTAATTTTCAATAAATATTTACTGAATCTCTCTCATGTGAAAGACATTTTTGGAGACAGAAAGATGTCTTAGACATGGTGCTTGCCCTCAAAGAATTTACCACATAGTAGAATAGTATGTGCTATCTAATGCTACCTAAAAAGCATTACTGTGTTAAATAACCATGATAATTGAATTTTTAACAATAGAAGGCTAATTTAATTAACATCAAGCTTTTAAAAAGGACAAGAAGCATATACTCTTTGGGAAAATGAGCTATTTAAAAAGCAATACTGAATTCTGCCTATGAGAAATTAACTTATGATGACTACATCACTAAAACCGTCTCCCATATGTAAGATAGCTTCTAAAATAAGTGTGGGCCAGATGCAGTGGCTGACGCCTGCAATTCCAATACTTTGGGAGGCCAAAGTGGGAGGATTGTTTGAGCCCAGCTCAGGTAACATAGTGAGACCTCATCTCTCCAAAAATAACAACAACAAAAACCCACAAAAACTAGCCAGGTATGGTGGTGCATGCGTATAGTCCCAGCTAATCTGGAAGCTGAGGTGGGAGGATGGTTTGAGCCCTGGAGGTTGAGGCTGCAGTAAGCCAACATGGTGCCACTGCCACCACCGCATGCCAGCAGCCTGGATGACAGAGCATGACAACCTTCGCAATAAATAAAGAAATAAATAAAACTAAGTGTGTAGGTCTGTTAGCAACTGTTCTATCCCCAAATAATCTGTGTGTCTATACACTATAGACTGTGAGCTCATGGTTAGAGATTGGGAAAAAAAGAAACAATAGCTGGTATATACCTGTAATCCTTAAGGAACCAATACTTTGGATTTTCTAAATATCTATTCCTGTACTTGCATCATAAAACCAAAACTCTCCCTGATCTGAGATGGCATTCTTTCAATGCTCTAAAACATAGTGAAATGTTAAGAAAAACAAAGAAAAAAGGAAAAGTAGAAAAGGTTGTAAATAACTCCCACCAGTTAACTTGAGGTTAAGTAATTTGGGCAGTTATATCATAAAAGTAATAGCATAAAAATTATTGTCCACACTTCCTTTTCATACATCTTTTTTACATTTGTAATATTTTAAAACAAAAGGTCATGTCTGTAATGTGCTTTTCCAGTTCTGTACTTTTGCTCATGGCATTCCCTTGATCTCCAACACTGTCTCCCTTTTTGCCCAATTTTCCACCCAACCCAGTACAATTTTCATGATTGTGAACTCTGAATATCTTTTAAGGCTCAGCTCCTCAAAATCAATGTATTTAGGTTGGTGCAAAAGTAATTGTGGTTTTTGCCTTTGAAAGTAATGGCAAAAACCACAACTACTTTTGCACCAACCTAAAATAAATAGAAAATATTCAGCAGTCTTCTTACTTGACCTCTAGGAGGCACTTACAATTCTCCTGGCTGATAGAACAAAATGCGTTCCTATCTCTCGTCCCTCTTTGTGGTTTCCTCTTCAATAGTTACTTGGTATACTCCATTCTTTACCCATTTTCTTCTATAATTTTTCTCCCAGTTTATGTCATATATGCCCATAGTGAGAACTACCAAATTTGCTTCTCTAGTCACGTCTTTTCTTGGATGTCTCACAGGTATTTCAACAAACTCATAATCACTAAAATGGAATTATTTTCTCTTCCTTAAAAATATACAAACAAAACCCCTACTTTCCTTCCTTGTATGTCTTCTATCTCAATGACTTGCACCATAGTCTGTTTCCCAAACCAGAAAGCTCAACTCAGGTTCTCTCTCACTCTTCATATCAAATACTATCAATAGGGTATCCAAAATAGCCTCAATGCCACGATTTTAGCCCAGGGTCACTTAATATCTTACCCAGATTATTAAAATATCTTCTGACTATCTCTGTTATCACACCCTGCTTTTCATTCCACTGCTACTGAAGTAATTTCTAAAACAGAAATGTGAATACATTCTGCCCTGAATGGTCCCTTGCTGCCTACAGGATACACATAAAATTCCTTTGTATATTATACAATGTGCCTTTCATGATTTGGCCCTTACCTGTTTCTCTTGCTTCATTTTCCTGGTCCCAATGTTCCAGCTAAACCTAATAATTTCCCCAGTTTCCTGTTGTTTTCTGCAGCTATGCCTATACATTTATTCTCTGAAACACCTGAATTCACCCCCAATTCATCCCTTGGAATTGGGATATGGCCTTCAAGTCCCTACTCACCTCCACTGAAGTCTTATCTGGTACCCCTTCAAAAGCAGTGATGATCACTCACAACTTTGTAACATCTGGACTTTAACTGTGTAATTTCTATCTTTGTATCTTCCAAACATCAAAGCATGATTGCTTAGTTACCATAGGTATTCATATTTACTGAATGAATTAATAACATTTCTATCTGCTTGGATTCCCTCTAGTAGTAGAAGTATATTCTCCTTCAGTCATAGTCTGAAAGCATCTCATCTGTATTTTCAAGGATCCTGGGCACTTTTAAACTCTATATTAAGGGCTATGTCAATAAATATTTTATTTCCCTCTCTGTATTAAAGTGCTGTATGGACTGAGACCACATCTATTTTATCTATCCAGTTATCAGCGTAATATCTTGCATACTGTGAATAACATCAGAAAATAAAATTGAAAAGAAAAAGCAAAAAAGGAAACATTCATATGGACAACTGTATGAATAAGTACTGTTCTGAATTGGGGCACATAAGCCAGTAAATAATTTAATGAACTGTCATTATATAATAAAAATTCAGTAAGACAGTTCTCTTTGTTTAGGGAAAAAACTTACAATTTCTGTAATAACCAGTTCTTAAGAATTAAAATGGACTTTAAAAAATAACCCTGCCATTATTGAAATAACACTATGGTAGAAATAGAATCCACATGAAATAAGATAATTGCACGTTTATAGATAATCATGCTTGTACCTAACCAGTGTTTATGGATTAAAGATCACACAAAGCTGCCAGATATTTATGTCATATCCTTTCCTGAGCCTAACTCCACTACACGAGATAACCCCTTGGGATCTTTCTCACTTCTAATAAGCAACTGAAACAGCCACAGATGAAGTTACTATTCCCAACTTCATCAGCAGCATCTGTTTTCAACGGAAACTTTTGAAATACACACAATGCCACATTCAAATCCCCTGAGGGCTAAGCCACTTTATTCACTTGCATTCTTCTGAAACTGCTCCCTTTTTCTGTCTTGGTTTTCTCAGATTTATACTTTTCAATTATAACATTGGTCACAAAACTGTTTTAGTCATTAAAATTTTTCACTGTATAAGTGGCAACAGTTTAAATAAAACACATTTTAATAGCAGAATTTGCAAGTAAAGCATCAAAATGTTCACCTTATTTTAAATCATATTAAATTTACCAGAAACAATTTTTTATTTTTAACGTGTGTGTAAAAGAAATGGGGATTTCTTTTTTTAGAGGTAGAGGAGGAAGAAGAAAGAGGAAATAAATACAGGTGCTTAGCAGAGGGTTATACAGAGCTTTTGCTAAGTTATTAGTCATATTAAGGCCTTTGTCTATAGAGAGAGAAGGCCTCATCTCCCATTACCTCTGCCCCAAAAGTGCAGTCAATGAACAACCTGGCTTACAAAACATTTATTCAGAAATTTAAAATGACCCTCAAATCATACTAAGAACAGAAATGGGAAAATTTATCAACAGAAACAGTCAATGTAACAAGATTATGGAAGTTGTTTTTTCTTCCTTTAAATATATCGAATATGGATGCCTGTTCCCCACCTCCAACGTTCCCTGAAAGGCAAAAAGAAAATATACCACATGTATATTTATCTGTAAAATGACAAGCACAAATAAAACCCATTTAAATCTAATCAAGAAGCTACTTTTAAAAAGGTTTCTAGGGAAGATATAAAGGCTGTATAAAAGTTTCTATCTATCTGCTGATAGCTAGCAATCTGGAAGCTACATTCTTTCAGTTATCCTATTATTTCTTTTAACAATTCCTTGTCTACTTCCTGACTCCTCTTCTTCTCCGGTGTCTGGTTCTCTGCTTACTTGCTCCTTGGTGAAAAACAAGTCCAAAACAACTTGCTTTTTTCCTATAATTTTTTTAGGTCAGATTTGCTTCAAATCTTTCTCCCGACCTTAGATCAAAAATGTTCAGGCTCACACTTAAAACTGTTTACAGGATATATCACAAATGTTTCTATTACATTCATTGCAAGCATAACATATCCAAAGCACAACCTACCATTCTGACTCCACTTGAAATGGGCATAAATACATTCTCCCGTATTGCTATGAGTGCTGCCTCAAAACAGAGGTTTGTTTGCATCTTAACCTAACACTTTGCTCCCATTATCCAATCAGAATAGGTCTTAAAATTCCACACTATATTCCTTTAAAATGTCTTTCCAAGCTAGTACTTTGGTTCCCTTCCAGTCATTACAGTTGTTCATCACCTGAGATCTAAGACTGTTATTTTCCCTGTGCCTTCAATTTCATTTGATACATACCAGTGAGATTCTCTTTAAATCCAGTTTCATATTTTACTATTAATTCTTATGAAAGTAATACACATGGATTTTAAAAACTCTAAAAATACTAAAATACCATGTAAGAAACAATACCAGTTCTCTCCTCCTCATGCCAGCTCCCATTCCCAAGAGGCAACCACTTACACCTCTCGCTATTTCTTTTGGTATTTACTTGAATATTTCTAAATCATGTTCATTCTGTTTTTTCTACATATCTAATTTCTAAATTCGTAACAAAAGAGGATTTAATTTTCTTATAACACCCTATCTGAATTTCTTCTCCCTCCATCCTCAGGTTAAATTTATATTCAATTTATATAATGACTATGTAGTGAAGTACCTTATTTTTCTTCTTACACAACATTTTAATTTTTCTGAATTTAACAGCAGTCTAGTTGTTTCATTTACTTGGCCTAAGAAGTCTACTTACTACCCTGTCAGCCACCAGTACTTCATCTCTCCAAGTTTAGTCATCTTCACATCTCTAGTGCCTTTTCATTATATTCCACTCCTTTATACTAGGAAAAATAGTTTTCACCATCCACTATCTGGGTCCAATGGGACCTTTTAATAAACTAAGTCATTTCACAATTTATAGAAGAATAAAAAGATAATGAAAAAGAATTTTATAAGACATTTTAATAAGAATGTAAAGACAGCAAATGCATATTTTTATTCGATAAATATACCTGAAATATGCAACATGTGGAATGCAACTACTTATCAATTATCATGCATGAACTTAGACGACATCTGTTTAAAAATACTCATATCAGATTTTAAATACATTTCTTTTTTGCTTAATAACTGTAAAACATGGCCGGCATGGTGGCTCATGCCTGTAATCCCAGCACTTTGGGAGGCAGAGGCAGGCAGATCACCTAAGGTCGGGAGTTCGAGACCAGCCTGCCCAACATGGAGAAACCCCGTCTCTACTAAAAATACAAAATTAGCTGAGCACAGTAGCGCATGCCTGTAATCCCAGCTACTCGGGAGGCTGAGGCAGGAGAATAGCTTGAACCCAGGAGGCGAAAGTTGTGGTGAGCCAAGATTGCGCCATTGCATTCCAGCCTGGGCAACAAGAGCGAAACTCCATCTCAAAAAGCGAAATTCTGTCTCAAAACACACACATACACAAAAAAAAACTAAAACATTTTCACTTTTAGATTCATAAGCACCAATCAGAATGATCAATTGAAAAAAATTTTTTCATTTCTTTATCTATTTCCTTCTAATCACCCCTGCATACACACCTGCCTTCAGCATTTGCCCATTTGATAAAAAGCAGATCAAGTAAATTTTGATGCACAAATATCATAAAATATAAAAAAAAAGTCAGTCATGTCCTTATCAAAGCAGGATGATTCAGATTCCTGTCATATAATATTATGTAATAAAGAACGTTCTGTTGAATGAGTAACTATATGAGAATACTCTACTCTGTTTTTTTACACAGAAATACATCATTCACTTATCAGTTCTTGAGTTTTAGAAAAAACATCTACCACATCCACTGAAAAACTGTAGTCTGAGAATTATTTAAAAGATGAAATTCATTACATCATTAGGGTCTACCTGTCTCTTTGCATTCATCTTCTGATTCATCTAAAAACTGTGAAAACATGTTTAGTCAATTTCTTATTTGCCATTTTGTGTGGAAGATATAAAATTGTGAATTCTCAGCCTTGTTCAATGAAAGTGAAAGAAGATTATAAAGACAGTGTGTCTCCAGACTTCTACTGTACATTCTTGAAAGATGATGCAATACTTTAGGCAGCACAATAAAAGTGAAGGATGATGTAACAGTGATGATTTATGTCACTCCTGCATTATCCTTCTAGGCAATTTCATCCTTCTATTTTTAAAAAAAATTTAGTCTTCTTCAGCACAGCTGGGAATAATGAATAAGTAATGACAAAATTATTCCTAGGATGATGAAACAGTATAGTTTTCCAAGGTATGGCAGGAGGCCATGAGGTATCTTAGATTTATAAAAGGGTCCAATGTATGAAGAAAAATAAAACTCTTCTCTAGTCTTTGGAAGACCTTTAAGAAAGAATAGAAGTATGTCCTATCAATTCTTTTTTTTTTTTGGAGACAGAATCTTACTCTGTCGCCCTGGCTGGAGTACAACGGCCCTATTTCAGCTCAGTGCAACCTCCGTCCGCCTCCTGGGTACAAATGATCCTCCCATCTCAGCCGTCCAAGTAGCTGATACTACTGTGATGTGCCAACACACTCAGCTAACTTTTGTATTTTTTGTGCAGATGGGGATTTGCCATGTTGCCCAGGCTGCTCTCGAACTCCTGGGCTTAAGTGATTCACCTGCCTTGGTCTCCGAAAGTGCTGGGATTACAGGCATGAGCCACTGCACCTGGCCTCAATTCTTACAAATAGTTAGAAACGTCAAAATAAAAAAAAAAAACCTCGGCCAGGCGCGGTGGCTCAAGCCTGTAATTCCAGCACTTTGAGAGGCTGAGACGGGCGGATCGCGAGGTCAGGAGATCCAGACCATCCTGGCTAACACGGTGAAACCTCGTCTATACTAAAAAATACAAAAAAACTAGCCGGGCGAGGTGGCAGGCGCCTGTAGTCCCAGCTATTTGGGAGGCTGAGGCAGGAGAATGGCGTGAACCCGGGAGGCGGAGCTTGCAGCGAGCTAAGATCCGGCCACTGCACTCCAGCCTGGGGGACAGAGCGAGACTCCGTCTCAAAAAAAAATAAAAATAAAAATAAAAATAAATAAATAAATAAATAAATAAATAAATAAAAACCTCAAACTAAAATTTGGTCCAGTAAACCTGATGGTATATTCAGGGTTAAACATTACAATTATTCCCAATATTTACCATTCGTTTATTATTCAACAAATACTTATTCAGTTACTATGTTGCAAGCACTATCTAGATGCTTGGAATATACATATCAATGAACAAAATAGACATTGCTTTCCTTGATAGAACTTATGGTCTAGTGGGAAAGTGAAACAATTAAAAACCAAACATATTAAATATGTAAATGATGTATGTTAGAGAGCCATAAGAGCTTTGGAAAAAAGAAAAGGTAGAGCAGGGTAATGGAAATTGGGTATGGGTTACAATTTTACATAAGGTAGACAGAATATCCTTCATTGACAATTAAGCAACAACTGCAAGGAGATGGAAGAATCAGTCATGTACTTCTGTGGTAAGAGCATTCTAGACAGTAGGCAGAGCCAAAGCTACGTTTTTAAGGCAAAAATATTCCTGATGTGTTTAAGGAACGGGAGAGAAGCCAGTATGGCTAGAGTGCAGAAAATGAAGGGAATGTGAAGATAAGATTACAGAGGTATTGGTTTATGAAGGGCTTTGTAGGCCATTATAAGGATTTTGACTTCTACTCTGAGTGAAACAAAAAGTCATAAGAGTAATATGATTTGACTTATAACTCAAAGAATCACTACACTGAGAAGGAAAAATAGACGGGAGGGTCAAGTATAGAAGCAAGGAGATCAGTCAGAATGTTACTGCAATAATTCAGTACAAAAAGGATAGTACCTCTGACCAGGGTGGAGTACTGGGTGTGCTGAGAAATAAAGGAATTCTGAATATAATCTGGAGGTAAAGCTAATAAGATTTGTTGAAGAATTGGATATTAAGGTAAAAGAGGCCAGGTGTGGTGGCTCATGTCTGTAATCCCAGCACTTTGGGAGGCTAAGGCGGACGGATCACAAGGTCAGGAGTTCGAGACCAGCCTGGCCAACATGGTGAAACACTGTCTCTACTAAAAATACAAAAAATTAGCCGGATGTGGTGGTAGGCGCCTGTAATTCCAGCTATTTGGGAGGCTGACACAGGAGAATTGCTTGAACCCGGGAGGCAGAGGTTGCAGTGACCTGAGATGGCACCACTGCACTCTAGCCTGGGCGACAGAGCGAGATTCCATCTCAAAAAAAAAAGTAAAAGAAGAACACAGTAAAAGATGACTACCAGGTTTTTGGTCTCAGCAACAAAAATGATAATTACTGCAACTAAAAAATGCAGAGGAACATGTTTTGAGGGAAAGATGAATTTAGTTTGGACAGGTTGGATTAGCAATAGGATTAGAATATTCAAATGAAGATGTGATACTGCTATTTGATACTGGATTATGAGTCTTAAGTTTCAGAGACAGATCTGAACTGGAAATATAAATTTGTCAATTGTGGCATGGAGACGGTATTCAGAATAGGACTGAGCGAGAGTACCAAGGGTTTGAGTGTAGCAAAAGGATAGAACATGAGCAAGAATTTAGGAGTAATCAGTGAGGTGAGAGGAAACTTGGTGGGGGAACAGGTCAGTGCCCCATAAACCAACTAAAGACAATGTATTTATCAAAGAAGAGGTGTTATCAATTATAGTAAATGCCACCAATAGGGCAGGTAAGAAAAAGACTGAGAACTGACCCTTGGATTTATTAGGGAAGTCACTGGTGATCCTGTTAAGAGAAGTTTGGGTGGAATGGTGATGCAAAAACCTGGCTGGACTAAAAAGAGAACTGAAGGAGAGAATTCAGTCAGGGGCAGTAAACAGACACATGTTGGATCATTCTGATCACAAAAGAAATATTCATTCACCATAATGTGGTACCCTATCTCCTTAAAAGTTCTACTTTCTATTATGGCAATACATGACTTGGTACAGAAGGAAGATTTGTATATTAGATAGATAACAAGCCCCCAAAGCTACTTGGGTTTCAATTTAGCTCCAGAGAAAATATATATATATATATACACACATACTTTTTTTTTTTGAGACAAGTTCTCACAATGTCACCCAGGCTGGAGTATAGTGGTGCAATCATGCCTCAGTGCAGGTTCAACCTCCTGGGCTCAAGCAATCCTCCCACCTCAGCCTCCCAAGTAGCTGGGACCACAGCTGTGTACCACCATGTGTGGCTAATTTTTTATATTTTTGTGTTATATGGGGTTTTGCCATGATGCCCAGGCTAGTCTCAAACTTTTGGGCTCAAGCAATCCACCTACCTCAGCCTCCCAAACTGCCTGGATTACAGGCATGAGACACTGCACCCAGCCTCCAGAGAGAATATTGACAGAAGTGTCTTTAAGTACAAATGGTTAAACAGTTTTTTTTTTAACCATTTAAACTCACACTGTGTTGACTTTCATTTCCAATACATATAATATGTCCTGATAAAAACCAGAATACTTTTAAGGAGCAAAAGAGCTGTAAAAACAAGAAAAACCTTCATACTTGTTACATATTTAAAAAAATTTAACAAACACCATTGATCAAATGTAATTAGGACTAGCTACATAAAATGCAAAAAAGGTATTTTTTATGTATAAACACATATTATATGTATATACACAGAGAAATAAAACAGTTAAATAGTTTCTACCTGTTTTTGTGTACTTCCTTTTCAGATATTATTCGCTTAAGAGTCTTGGCCTCTGTTACTGTCTAACTGGAATTCACAAAACTCAATGACTCATGGTTTTCAAAGCTTAGGCCAACGTTTGCAGAACAAAGTTGCTTTGTTATTATAGGTACCAATGTACCTATAATAAGTATTACTGATTTAAAGTTGAGATTGCCAGAAAGCAAGAAGGCATGAGGGATTGGAAATTATTACATAAAACTTTATGTTAAAAGGAAAACAACTTTAAAAAAACCTCATCCTAGTTGATTGTGTGCTTTTGTACAAATGTTCATCCTAATTTTTGAATTTTAATGTATGATACCTCAAAGAAAATATGTACAATACATAAAGAATGTTCTTTTTCACATCCCCACTAACAGACTTTTCTAGAGAAAGAAAACCATGGCTGGGCATGGTGGCTCATGCTTGTAGTCCTAGCTACTTGGGAGGCTGAGGCAGCAGGATTGCTAGAGCCCGGGAGGCAGAAGTTGCAGTGAGCAGTAATTACACCACTGCACTTCAGCCTGGATAAAAGACAGAGATGCCATGTTTGAACAATGGGAGAGAGAAAGGGAGGAAGGGAGAATAGGAAGGAGGGAGGGAGGGAGGGAAAAAATCAAGATTAAATTAATAAAAAAAGGATATAGGACATAAAAATAGCTAATACATATAAAGAGCTTATTATGTGCCAGGTACTAAGTTAAACATTTATGTATTTTTCTTTTCTTTTTTTTCTTTTTTTTTTTTTTTGAGACAGGGTCTCACTCTGTTGCCTAGGCTGGAGTACAGTGGTGTGATCTCGGCTCACTGCAGCCTCAAGACTCCCCGGCTCAAAAGAATTCTTGTGCCTCAACCTCCCGAGTAGCTGAGAATTCAGGCATGCACCACCACACCTGGCTAATTTTTGTATTTTTAGTAGAGATGGGGTTCTACCATGTTGCCCAGGCTGGTCTCAAGCTCCTGATTTAAAGTGATCCACCCTGGCCTCCCAAAGTGCTGGAATTATAGGCGTGAGCCACTATGCCCAGCCTATATTTCTAATTTAACTCTCATAACGATCTTATAAAGGTAGGTATTACAATTTTATTTCACAGATGAGAACAGGTGAGGTTTATGAATTCATAAAAATATGAATATTTAAATAATTGATTTAATACCAAAAATCTTCTCAGTGGCAGACTAGAGGGCTCAAACCCATGTTTACATCCAAACCATGCTCTTAACCAATATGCTATATGATCTCCCTAAATTATTTTATTAATAGTGTTCTGACTTTCTCTAATAATAAAATTACTGGTACTCATTTCAACAATATCATTTCATCATGTAGCACATGACAATTACTAATGTGAAAACTTGTGTTTAAAATTGCATCTTTCTACTTTTAACATAGGACTATTTTCTGATATGGATATGAATGATGGTATCTGAAGTTATACTAGTCTTCTATGTAGAGAGAAACTTGACTGAGGTTTTATAAAAATAACGCCCCAAGTTTCGACTTGTGGTTAACTTTTATTATATAATTACACCAGGATGTAAGGAGAGAGGAACCAGTTCCATCTTCCTCTCCACTGTATCTCTATCACCTGTGTGGTGTTTGTCACATAGTAGGTGCTCAACAAATACTGCTTAATGAATAAATTTTGAAGAAACAAGTGATTTTCCTAAACATATGCCAATTTAAAAAAATCTTTAACAGTCAACTGTCATCTGTCTGAGACACTGGTTAACTCTTCTATTTATATAAGCAGCAACTAATAAGTATTGATTGATTTACAGCTTGATCAACTAGCAGAATAAATATAAATTTGATTTTTAAAAAATTATATTCCAAAACAACAATATAGCCTATTATAGGCAAATGGAATACTTAGACCCATTCCCCAAAAGCCTGCTCCTAAGTTATGATGCTAACAACCTATTTACAGTACGACCAATATAGAAAATTAAGAGAGGAAGAAGAATAGAACAAAAGACAAGAAAATGTCAGGAAATGGCAGAAGAAAATGAGAAAGAGAAATCATTTCAAAAATACCATCTCAAGATAAAAGAGGGCAGTTTATAAAGAAACACCAGGTATGAATAAAACCTAGGTTCTTCCAAGACATATTGAGTAATTATGTATTAAACATTTTCTCTTTCTTTCAGCTTCAATTTCTCATTTGTGAACATAAATATAGCCCTACATGATCTCTAAGTTAAATTTTTCTACAGAAACCAATTCAAATAGTATCTGCTTCCTCAAACTTCTCAAACAAAAATCCAAGCTCTGGATATCTGGACAATATTCTCTATTAATTCTATTGTCTTTCAAAACATCAAAATCTCTATATAAATAAATGAAATGCTCCCCCACCAATCTCCTTAAGCCACCCATACTAGAAAGAATGAAACACTTAAACTTTTTATAATAAAACTTCTAATAAAAAAGGAAATTAAAAAATTAAAGCCTAAATTTGTACACAGAAATATGAATCAGCAACATATGTGAAACATTTGTTAGAAATGTAAATAGTTCATGCCTCCTGGGAATACATACTAACCTACACTCCAGAAACAGACTAAGGCTATTTATAATCCCTATGCAGTATGCACTATTGAGGCCTACAGGGAAGCTTTAAAGCTGGATTTTTCAACAAGGCTCACAAGTCCTGAGGTTAAATACACATGAATTACGGATGTTTAATCCAACTTACGATACCATCTTTTCATATTTAAAGCAGTTTCTCTTATACAGAAAAAATACAAAATACATGAGCTGACCTCAACAGAAGCTCCTGAAGAGGTAATATAAAAATCAGTTTTGTTTTTTTTTTAACCATTTAAACTCACACTGTGTTGACTTTCATACGTCCTGATAAAAACCAGAATACTTTTAAGGAGCAAAAGAGCTATAAAAACAAGAAAAGTCTTCATATTTGTTACATATTTAAAAAAATTTAACAAACACCATTGATCAAATGTAATTAGGACTAGCTACATAAAATGCAAAAAAAGTATATCTTTTGTGTGTATAAACACACATAAATATGTATATACACAGATAAATAAAACAGTTAAACAGTTTCTACCTGTTTTTGTGTACTTCCTTTTCAGATATTGTTCGCTTAGAGTCTTGGCCTCTGTTACTGTCTAACTTGAATTCACAAAACTCAATGGCTCATGGTTTTCAAAGCTTAGGCCAACGTTTGCAGAACAAAGTCGCTTTCTCTCTCTCCCTCTTTTTTGGTGGGTACAAGTATGGGGACCACAGGAACAGTTAAATTCATGGCATGGCTGGTCTACCACACAGTCGGGGGAATTCTTTAAATAGAGCCTGTCACTCTCTTGGCCCATCAATGGGATTTCCTTCTCGAACTGCTGATTCGTTCAGGTACACAACAGAGGAAATTTCAGTTAACCTTTGTTTCACCCCAGGGAAAAATCTGTCTGAAAGTATAAAATGAATAGATTAAAAAAAAAAAAATAAGCAGCTCAGCCACAGGGCCATTCTCTTAGTGTTCACTGCAGCTTAACTTAAACAGTAAAAAGGGCAGTGGAATGTTTCACTTCCAATGGAAAATTCAAGCACAATATAGAACTTGGGAATCTAGTAAGTCAAGAGTTTATTTTGATGACTAAACCAAATCAACTGTACTTTCTGTTTTAATAAGCTTGAAAATTTCCCTTCTGATAATTTTACAAGAGTCAGAATTTTTTTCTTATATCACCATTACTACTATGATCTAACTGAGGTGCCTATTAGCAAAACTGTATACTAATTCTTCTCCCCAAAAAAGTGACTCTTAGGAATATTTTCAAATAAAAGTATATTATTAAAGTCATAATAGGAAAACAGGAAAAAGAGGGGTCAAATAAATTAGAACCCTGTTAAATTCTCCCCTATTATTCTTTTCAAAACAGAAAATTCAAGTAAGGAAGGACAAAAGGAGGAGCCCACTTTTCCATTTTAAAGTTTTCTGTTTTCAAACAATAGGAATACTTGAAGAGGCTATAGTTAAATGTAGATATGTAAAATCTTAGGGTATGGAGCAAAAATACAGAAAATTTAATTTAAAATTTGTTTTCTCCTGAAACTATGGTAACTTCGATTGATATATATTTTTCTACAATGATGAACATAAATTTTAGGATGTGCTAGATAGACACTGACTACCGATCTTTGTTTCTCCCACATTATTTCTGAACTCCATGAAAGAAAAAAGAATTGTGCTGTCAATATTTTTCATACATATTATCCCATTACTATTCTTATCTATTGACTGCAAGCAACTACACCAACTCAATATAATATCAAGAGCACACATGGGTATTAAAACAACAGAAAAGAAAACGATCGAATTTAAGAGCATCCTAAGTCTTAACCCAAGAGGAACTATTAGTAGTAGCATGATTGAGGTGCTTCAACATCTTTCTCCCCACCCCACCCCACATCTCCATCTAGTATTCCACTAATTTGGAGCCTACTCTGCTTCTGGAACAAATGCCATTTTCATTAAAAAAGATTCAAGGTCTCCTTGACTCTTTTCTTATCCTCCCTCCCCCCATTTTTTTTAAAGCCAGAACCAGGCTGGAATGCAGTGGCAAAAACATGGCTCACTGAAGCTTCGACCTCCTGGGCTCAAACAATCCTCCTGCCTCAGTCTTCCATGTAGCTGGGACCACAGGAGCACACAGTCACACCCTGGTGATTTTTAAATTTTTTTGTAAAGATGGGATCTCATTTTGTTGCCCAGGCTGGTCTTGAACTCCTGGACTCAGGCGATCCTCCTGTCTTGTTTAAACATTTTATTTTTTTTTTGAGATGCAGTCTCACTCTGTCGCCCAGACTGCAGTGCAGTGGCATGATCTTGGCTCACTGCAAGCTCTGCCGGGTTCACATCATTGTCCTGCCTCAGCCTCCCAAGTAGCTGGGACTACAGGCACCCGCCACCACGCCTGGCTAATTTTTTGTATTTTTAGTACAGACGAGGTTTCACCTGTTAGCCAGGATGGTCTTGATCTCCTGACCTCGTGATCCACCCGCCTCGGCCTCCCAAAGTGCTGGGATTACAGGTGTGAGCCACCGTGCCCGGCCTTGTTTACACTTTTAAAAAATCGTGGTGAAATACAGAAAACATAATATTTACCATCCATCTTTACCATTCTTAAGCATACCGTTCAGTCGTATTAAGTACATTCAAATTGTTTTGCAACCATCACCAGAACTCTTTTCATCTGGCAAAACTGAAACTATTGAACAAGCTAATATTTTATTTTTGATAGAAAACATGGAGGGTATATTCTTACTCTACTGACATGGCCTCAAAATCCTGAGACTGGAGCTGATTCCAAAGAAAATGAAAAGCTTATTGCTCAGCTCTCAAAAGATTTAAGACAGAAGAGAATTAAAAGTTGTAACGAAGTTTGAACTCTGCAGGAACCATACATGGGAGTAGGAATGAAGTGCATGTCTTTGTTAAAAAGAATTTAAATGCAGAATATTAATGAATATTTAGCTGTATTTGCATACTGTAAAAACCAAAGGAGGTCATAATTCAGCTGTTTTATGATAGAGTTCTCAGAACATCCTTAGCCTACAAAATAAAACCTGCCAGGTAAGTAGGTTGGTTACAGGTGGTGAAGCCATTACTAAATGTGTACATGCTGAAGTTAATGTTTACAGACAAGCTTAAGCATTTCCTTTCCTTAGCAACTGCTAGTCCTGAAAAGCAATCCTGTAATACAAAATGCCATACCAAACAGTGTAAATACATCTCTCAAAATGAGATTCAAAATGAGAGTGATACAGTACAATCACATGTGATAAAAGATGTATTTACAGAGACCTGAGGAATATTTTCTCAGTTTATTTTCTGAAAATTTGTTTTGTGTACCAGCTTGACACTATATACGAAGTGGAGACTCATATATGCTATATTTAAAGAAGCTGCACATAAAGAGTTTATAACTCATATCTTTTCCTAAATATGGGAGAAAAATTCAAGAGGAAAACACACACAAAACTGAAAGAATTTCACCTCTATGTCACAATCTATTTGTGTATTTTTCTCTCTTTTTAATAGAAGAATATTAGAAGGCAGGTGTGGTGGCTCATGCCTGTAATCCCAGTGCTGTGGGAGGCCGAGGCAGGAGGATCACTTAAGCCCAGGAGTTCGAGACCAGCCTGGGCAATATAGGGAGACCCTGTCTCTACAAATAATTTAAAAATTAGCTGGGCATGGTGATGTATACCTGAAGCAGGAGGTACCTTAGGAACTATACATGGGAGTATATATTAGCTATAGTGGATATTAACTCTAAGTAGAGTTAATATCATACAATTTATGAAAAATTTAAGAAACTTGTAACCATATGATTTTATTTACCTGCCCATCCCAGTCCTTTCTGATATAGTTGCCATATGTATTTATGTATTACATCTACACAGAAATCATCCAATGTTACTTTTTCTTTGCTTTCAACATCATATACATTTTAAACAAATTAAGAGGATAAAAAAACACCTGAGTCTGGGAGGCCAAGGCTACAGTGAGACATGATTGTGCCTCTACATTCCAACCTGGGTGACAAAGCAAGACTCTGTCTCGAGAGAGAGAGAGAGAGAGAGAAAGACAGAGAAAATCAGAGAATCATCTGTAACAATTAGCTAATCAAGCAGTAACAAAAAAATTTTACTGAATTTTTAATTTAGTAGTATGTCATTTAATTTCCAAATATTTGGGGACTTTCCAGATTTTTTTTTTTTTTCTATTGATTTCTAATTCTATTGTGATCAGAGAACTTTCCAGATTTTTTTGTTGTTGTTGTTATTGATTTCTAATTCTATTGTGTTCAAAGAACATACTCTAAGATTTCACTCTTTTGAAGCTAATTTTATGGTCCACCATATGGTCTATCTTGTTGAATGTATACTGGAAAAGAATGCATATTCTGTAATTATTGGATTTTGTGTTCTATAAATGCCAATTATGTCAAGGTGGGTGGTATTACAGTATTACTCTGATCTTCTATGTCCTTACTGGTAGTTTTAATCTACTACTTGTCAATTATTGAGAAAGGCACTCAGACTTCCAATTATGCTTGTGGACTTCTCTATGATGAGGAGATCCTTTAATCCTATCAAATTTTGTTTTTATCTATTTTGAAGGTCTGTTTGATTCCAGTACCTTTGTTGTTGACTTGATCCTTTTATCTTTCTGAAACATCCTTTTTTTTTTTTTTGAGATGGAGTCTCGCACTGTCGCCCGGGCTGGAGTGCAGTGGTGGAATCTCATATCACTGCAAGCTCCACCTCCCGGGTTCATGTCATTCTCCTGCCTCAGCCTCCTGAGAAGTGCCTGCCAACCCACCCAGCTAATTTTTTGTATTTTTAGTAGAGACAGGGTTTCACCGTGTTCGCCAGGATGGCCTCGATCTCCTGACCTCGTGATCCGCCCGCCTTGGCCTCCCAGAGTGCTGGGATTACAGGTGTGAGCCACCACACCTGGCTGGAACATCCTTGTTTACCTCTGTTACTACTATTCTTTGTCTCAAAGTCTACTTATCTGATATTAATATGACTACTCTAGCTTTCACATACTTATTTTTAGCCTTTTAATTGGAGTGTTCTGTATATATACAATTAATGTAATTATGTTTTTCTAATATAATTTTTTTTTTTTTTAATTTATAGAGATAAGGTCTCGCTATGGTGCCCGGGCTTGTCTCAAACTCTTGGGCTTAAACGATCCTCCTGCCTTGGCTTCCCAAAGTGCTAGGATTACATGCATGAGCCACTGGACCTGGTCAGATGTAATTATCAATATGTCTACATTTAGATCTTTCAATTACTGCTTTTTGTTACTCTGTTCTTCCTTTCCTCCTTTGGAGTAATTTAATATTTTTAAGATTCCAATATAATTTCTCTATTGGCATTTTAAGTTTATGTCCTTATGTTTTTTTGTCTTTTTTAAAAGTGTCTAAGAAGTGAAATATACCTTTACATTTTCAGAGTCTACTTAGAGTTAATATCATACAATTTATGAAAAATGTAAGAAATTTGTAACCCCATGATTCTATTTACCTGCCCATCCCAGTCCTTTCTGATATAGTTGCCATATGTATTACATCTACGTATAAATCACCCAATATTACTTTTTTTTTTGCTTTCAACATCATATACATTTTAAACAAATTAAGAGGATAAAAAAAGGCAAGGTTTCCCTTCATTCCTTTTTGAAAACAGGAGTTTGACTTGGCATATCATTTCCCTTCATCTCAAATAATTTACTTCGGCATTTCTACTAGTGCAGGGTAGCTGGCAACACATTCTTTCTCACTTTTAATTTTTTAATAGAGACAGGGTTTCTGGCAGGCTGGTCTCAAACTCCTGGCTTCAAGTGATCCACCTGCCGTGGCCTCCCCAAATGCTGGGATTACAGCTACCGCATCTGGTCCTTTCTCACTTTTTAAATCTAAAATAATCTTCAAGTGGCATTCATTCCTGAGGGATATTTCTGCTGGATGTAGAATTCTTGATTTGCAGCTTTCCCCAAAGCTCTCCTTCCCTAAGCACTTTAAAGACAGTATTCTACTGCATTTGGCCTCCATTGTTTCTAATAACAAGTCAACTCTCAGTTTTATTATTATTCCTGTTACTATTTATAAGATTTTTATTGTTATCATTAGTTTTCATCAATTTGGATATGAATCTCTTCAATATGTACAATTATATCTTTCACTAAATGTGGGGAATTCTCTCCCATTATCTCTTTAAATGTATTTGTGGCCCCAGTTTCCTTCTCTTCTTCTGGGACTCAAATGACACATATTAGGTCTTAATATTGCTCAATGAGTCACTGGTGGGCTACTCTTTTGAATTTATTTCTTGAAGTTTTCTTTCTCTCTGTTTTTCAGATTAGGTGATTTAGATCTTCAATTCCATTGATATTTTCAATCTGTTATTAAGCTCATACACTGAATGTTTATTTCAGATATTACATTTTTCAGTTCTAAAATTTCCATTTAGTTCTCTTTTATAGTTTTATTTCTCCAGCAAGTTTCATATTTATTATTTTATTGTATGCCATTTTGTATCCTTGAGCATAGTCATAACTAATAACACCTTTAAAATCCTTGTCAGTCACTTGTGTTGGCACCCACCTGTATGTAGTCTGAGCTACTTGGCAGGCTGAAGTGAGAGGATCACCAGAGTCTGGGAGCTTGAGGCTGCAGTGAGTTAAGATTGCGCCTATAAATGGTCATTGCACTCCAGTCTGGGCGACAGTGAGAGTCCTACCTCAAAACAAAACAAAACACACACACACACACACACACACACACACACACACACAACCTCTTTTTTTTTGTTTTCTAATTGCTATATCTGGGTCATCCCAGAGTTAGTGTCCCTTGGTTGCCTTTCTTGAGTATACATCAAAGTTTCCAGTTTCTTTTTATTTATGTCTGGTAATTCTGGATTGTATTCTAGATCTTGTGAATGATACTTTTTAGAGGCTATGGATTCTGTTATGTTCCTCTGAAGAATGTTGATGTTTTGTTCAAGGATCAAATATTTGACAATCATTTATATGCAGAACTTGGGATCTCCCTCTGAGAATTTCCCTTCACTTTCCAGGTGCTATAGAAACCTCTATTTTCTGATTCTCCAAATCAGTAAGAATTGGGATTTCTGAGTTCTAATCACCCCCATGGTGTAGCCATTAGTAACTGCCCTCAAGCATAAAATCCTAAAAATAAGAAAGTCATCAAATGCTTTTTCTTTATTCTAAATGTTGACTTTCTATGAGTTTCTGCCCACTTTGGTTTGGTCTCCAATGACTTCAGATAGTTTATAAATCATTTCATTTCATTTATTTTATTTTAGAGATGGGGTCTTGCTATGTTGCCCAGGCTGGTCTTGGACTCCTGGCCTCAAGCAATCTTCCTATATGAACAGCCCCAAATGCTGGGATAATAGGCATGAGCCATCTAGGTCTGGCCTGATTACTTTATGTTTTTAAGTATTAAAGTATGCTTTCAATTGATGTGTGTGTGTATAAACACTTAGATTTTATGTACTAAACATTTATAGTATAATGCTTCGTCCAGAGTAGAATTACCTGTGGGAAAATTGGTACATTATGAACAATTCTTCCATTACCAGTAGCAGAACTCTGAAACTTTTTGGCATGGTGTTGTAATTATAATCTTTTTTTTTACAAAATCTTCCACTTTTCATTCTTAGCTCCATTCACACAAAGAATGAGTCTATACTTGGTGCATAGTAAGCACAGTAAGAGATGTTCTACAAATTATTGTTGAATGATGAAATATGGGAAAGTGAAAATCATCAATAGGCACTAAATGTTCCTAGGAGAGAGAAGGTACTTTGGTCTGGAGTGATTAGCAATTTTTCACTACTTAATAAACCTTGTTTTCTTATTTGAGGCAAAGAGATCTACACTTGGTTTAAAATATGATGCATGTAGAGGGGTTAGATTATTTTTTATTATCTCTTCTCATTTCCTGGATAAGATACTCCAGTCATAAGTTTTATTATACAAGGATCTCATATTGAGTATAAATCCTCTACATCAGAGAAAATATTACATTTTAGTTCTCTGGGCAAATTAATTATGATTTACTATTTTAGGCAATCTTCTAAATTCCTAGGATAATTATATGAGATTCTAATTTCCAAAACATTCATTTGCAAATAGCTCATGAATACTACCCAATTTCCCAAAAGACAGTATGAAAATGAGCACCCTAAATGATGAGGAAGGCAATTAACATCTATTGAGGGACTGCTAGGTAAAAAGCTCTATAATAAGTGCTTTATCTTATTTAATCTTCTCAATTACCCAATGACATGGATATTATTACCACCTATTTACAGATAAGTAAACTGAAGCTCGAAGCTGGCCATGGTCACATAGTAGGTAAGTAATGAATGAGCATGAATTCAAATTTGATAACTTTTGACTACACTGAAATAAAGTACTTCTGCTCATCAAGAAACAAAACAAAAAAACACCATTAAGAGAGTGAAAAGGCAACCCACAATGTGGGAGGAGATATCTGTCCAATATATAAAGAACTCATGTCTAGAATACATAAATAACCCCTCCAAGTTATTAAGCCAAATAAGTAGAAACTCCAGCATGACTTAAATAGGTCATTTACAAAAGAGGATATCTAAGTGATCAATAAACACATGAAAGGTATTTGACTTCATTTAGTCATCTGGTAAATGCATATTAAAGCCAAAATAACATAATACTATCCCCCTACCAAAATAGAATTAAGAACACTAACAATATCATGTGTTCTCAAGGATGCAGACAATGGGAACTCTCATACATTCTTGGTTATAATGTAAATGACAAAACTACTTTGAAAAAAGAGTTTGTTGGCTGGGCATGGTGGCTCACGCCTATAATCCCAGCACTTTGGGAGGCCGAGGCAGGCGGATCACCTGAGGTCAGGAGTTCAAGACCAGCTTTGGCCAAATGTTGAAACTCTGTCTCTACTAAAAATTAAAAAAAAAATTAGCCAGGCATGGTGGTGTATGCCTGTAATCTCAGCTACTCAGGAGGCTGAGGCAGCAGAATCACTTGAACCTGGGAGAAGGAAGTTGCAGCAAGCCGAGATCACGCCATTGCACTCCACTAAAGTGGAAGATAAACATACCATAGGGAAAAACAATTCTACTCCTATATATAGTATCTGAAATTAACTCAAAACATGCATATTAAAAGAAATACTGGTTAACAGTAGCCAAAATGCTCACTTCGAGCAGAGTGAATAAACTCTGGTATAGTCACAAAATAAAATACCCCACATCAACTAAAAAACAAAAAAACGAACCACAGCTTTCTAATGTTTTATTAAGGAAGGCAGATGCATACAAAATTGTATCTCCTGGATGCATCCATGAATATAAAGCTCAAAAAAAAAAAAAAAAGGAAAACTAGACAATATAGATTAGGAGAAGTTATCAGTGATAAAACTACAAAGAAAATCAAGGAAGCACTGCCACAAAAGTCAGGATAAGGCCCAACTGTTGGGAGAAGGAGAAGGTTACTGCAAGGGTGCAACATCCTGAGAGCATGGGTTTCACTATGCTGGTAATATCTTGTATTCCGAGTCTGTGATGATTACATGAATTGTTGCTATGTAACTATTTATCAGAGTAAATGTTAAATTTGAGAATAACATGCTGGAAAGACTTGCCAGGCAGATATCAATAATTAGTATAAAGCTCTAATTTTTAAGACAGTGTGATCCAGGTACATGAATAGTCAATCACGTAGCCCAAAGACCTGCATGCATAAACTTGGTATACCATATAGGTGTCGCTATAAACAAAGGAAACAATTTATTCAATAAATGGTGCTGGGACAATGGGATAAAACAAAACTGGTATTCATCTCTCACTGTATAAAATAAAAAAAAATCAAAGTAGATTACATTCCTAAATATGGAAAGCAAATTTTAACAATAGTATGAGAAAATACAGCATACATTTTTAAAACTCAGATAT
Source organism: Mandrillus leucophaeus (assembly GCF_000951045.1). NCBI lineage: Eukaryota > Metazoa > Chordata > Mammalia > Primates > Cercopithecidae > Mandrillus > Mandrillus leucophaeus. The sequence goes on from NW_012110130.1 coordinate 593,216, forward strand.
GGGAAAAATTTAAAAGATACAGACCATAAAGGAAAAGACTGAGTAAATAAATACATTATCATTAAAAACTTTTAAACAGGAAGAGGAACCATTAAGAAATTAGAGGCTGGGTATGGTGGCTCACACCTGTAATACCAGCACTTTGGGAGGCCGAGGCAGGCAAATCACTTAAGGCAAGAAATTAGAGGCTGGGTATGGTGGCTCACACCTGTAATACCAGCACTTTGGGAGGCCGAGGCAGGCAAATCACTTGAGGTCAGGAGTTCAAGACCAGCCTGGCCAACATAGTGAAACCCCATCTCTACTAAATTACAAAAATTAGCTGGGCATGGTGGCACGCACCTGTAACTCCAGCTACTTAGGAGGCTGAGGCAGAAGAATCAATTAAACCTGGGAAGCAGAGGCTGCAGTGGGCCAATATCACACCACTGTGCTCCTGCCTGGGTGACAGAGCAAGACTCCATCTCAAAAAAACAAACAAAAAAAGAAATTAGATATGGTAATTTTCATAAAATTATATCACTATACACTCATGAAAGCCATACATAATATATGTGTGTAATCTCAAATGGTTCAGAATTGTGTGTATACGCATATTCAAATATACACATACACATACATGAAGAGCGAGCAAACACACAAATGATTATAAAGCTAATGGAGTAAAATGTAAATAATAAGTGACTCAGGATAAAGGCTATACAGGTATGTCAATTTCTCATTTGTCCTGAGGAAAATGCACTGGCAGCGAGCTGCACTTGTTTCTTCTGAATAGAAAATAGGTTAAGAGTACTATTTTAATTTTTGCAACTTTTTAAAATTTGAAATTGTTTCCAATAAAAAGTGTTCCGGTTTTTTAGAAGACATCACTAAGAAAATTTAAAGAATAAGCCACAGGTTGGGAGGAAACATTGGTACAAATGCATATAACCAACAAAGGGTTCATATCTGGAACATATAAAAAATTCCCACATACCTCTAAGAAAAAAAGACAACACATAGGGAATATGGGCAAAAAATATGAACAGGCAATCAACAGAAAAATATCCAAAATTCAATAAACATTTGAAACTGTGTTCGGCCTGACTAGTAATCAGAGAAACAGCAATAAACAGTGAGATATGACTGCAAAACAAAATTTTAACACCACCAAATATTGACCAGGAGGTGGATGAGTAAGGACTCATATAATAATTCCTGCAGGATATTTTGCAAAGTCCAGTACAGTTGATGATTACCCTTACTGAGGATATCTAATAATACTACTCCAAGCTATACCCTCTAGGAGCAGGTGTCAGGACACTTTTTCTTAAAGGGCTATACAGTAAACATTTTGGGCTTGTGTGCCATAATGTCTCTGTTGCCAACTACACAACTCTACCATTATGGGCTGCAAACAGCCACAGACAATACACACACAAATGGGCATAACTGTTTAAAAGTTTTATTTATAAAAACAGAGGTAGTTGGCCTGTGGGCCAGTCTGTCAACTCCTGCTCTACTGAAACTCTCATATACATGCACCAAGGGATATGCAGAAGAATATCCTTAGCAGCTTTGTTTGTAACTGCAAAAAACTTTCAAAAATTTAAATGTCCATCAGTAAGAGAATGAATACATTGGTGGTGCAATCATACAACAGAATACTATACAGTAGTTTAAAAAGGAATGAATTACAGCTACACATATCAGCATAAAGGAAATCCTATGGGATGCAGAGTGCAGAGAAGTTTAGAAGAATATGTACAGAATAGTGCTATTTAAGTCTGCAAACATGCAAAATAATATTATACATACATAAATATACAGTAAAAGTATGAAGAACACGAGCGGGAAGACAAACTATACTGTTAAGAGAAGAGAAAAAATAAAAAGCAAAGAAGTGATTGATTTCCATAAATGTCAGGGTGATGAATATTCATATATATATGAAAGAGGGGAGGAATGAAGTATGTGGTGGAGAGGGGATGTGCATCAGCAGTACTGTCCAGGTTTTTTTTTTTTTTTTTTTTTAACCACACAGCTTTGACACATGTAAAGGGTCCTATTTCTTGACCCGGGTGATGGTTACATAAGTGTTCAATTTATAATTTTTCTTACACGTTTTATGTATATATTTTATACCAACTCCCCAACTCATAGGAATAATAAACACTAAATTCAACACACTTTACAGGGTAAGAGAAAGTTAAAGTGAATGAGAAAAGATTAAAAAGCCAATTTATTGGCTAAACAAAAAGATAAATCCTGTTTACTGGTCAAATCACCAGGCCCAGCAGATATTTACGAAATAAATAATAAACTTTAATATTTCTGTTTCTTCTCCAGATCTTCTGATACAAAAAGGTATGATAAAATCATTAATGACACTTCCCCTCTGTATAATGTCTGTGTTCTTATTCACTATTTTGGAAAACTTCAAACATATGAAAGTTGAAAAAATAGTATAATAACCCCCCAAAGTTTCAGCTTTAACAATTCTTAATTCACTGCCAATCTTATTTCATCTGTATCCCTACCCACTTACCCGTGTCCTCTACTGAACTATTGTTAAGCAAAACATTTTATCTGCAAAAATTTCAGCATGCTATGTCTAAAAGATAAATAAGGGCTGGGCACAGAGACTCACACATATAATCCCTGCAATTTGGGAGGCTGAGATGGGCAAATTACTTGAGGTCAGGAGTTTGAGACCAGCCTGGACAACATGGTGAAACCCCGACTCTCCTAAATATACAAAAATTAGCCGGGCATGCTGGCGCATCCCCACAGTCCCATCTACTCAGGAGGCTGAGGCATGAGAATTGCTTGAACCTGGAGAGTGGAGGTTGCAGTGAGCCGAGAGTGCGCCACTGCACTCTAGCCTGGGCAACAGTGCAAGACTATGTCTCAAAAAACAAACAAATGATAAATAAGGACTCTTTTAAATGTAACCATAATACAATGTCATATATTTAAAAACCAACAATAACTAATCAGATGTTCATCAGTGTTCAAATTTCTATAGTTATCTCATAAATATATGTGCTTTACAAGATCCCAAAAAGGTCCATTGCAATAAACTAAGTCCCTGAATCTACGGTTTCCCCCTTCCATATTTCTTCCCTTCAATCCACCTCCCTCTTTTCCATGCAATTATTTGTTAAAGAAGTAATATCCTGTAGAGTTTAACACATTCTAGATTTTGCTGATTGTATTTTCATGAGATAGTCCTTGTATTTCCTATAAACTTGTAGTTGGATCTAGAAGCCTGATTGTATCTAGATTAGATTATTTTTAAAATTTGGAAATAATACTTCTAGGTAAGCACTGTGTTCTCTGAAGTGGCACAATGTCAGGTGTCTCTTTTTGTCAAATAAGCAGCCATCGATAATTCTTTAAATCCATTACTTCATTAGGTTGCAAAATGTTGGTGTTCAAACCATTCTTTTTTCATTTGTTAGCATCAATACTTCTTAGGAAAAATTCCCCCTCATACGGGTAACCAAACATTCTGTTTTTGGGTACCCTGAGGTAGAGTTCATATAATTGACACTATATATCAAGGGTTTCTTTTAAGAATTCAAGTCACACAGAAAGAGTCATCTCTGTTTCTTCAGAATGAACAGAAATGAAATTAATGGCTCCTCCTCTTCTACTACGACTTTATATATATATTCGTATATATATATATTCGTATTTCTGGGAACTATTTTCAGTGATGGCCTCTTTAAAGGGAGATTGTGGGAACAGAAAAATTGTTATTTTGAAACATTAAAATTCCCTAGGAGATCTTTTCTTTTTTTTTTGAGACAAAGTTTCCCCTTGTTTCCCAGGCTGGAGTGCAGTGGCGCAATCTCCGCTCACTGCAACCTCCACCTCCCAGGTTCAAGCGATTCTCCTGTCTCAGCCTCCCAAGTAGCTGGGATTAGAGGCATGTGCCACCATGCCCAGCTAATTTTGTATTTTTAGCAGAGACGGGGTTTTGCCATGTTGGCCAGGCTGGTTTGGAACCCCTGACCTCAGGTGATCCACCTGCCTCGGCCTCCCAAAGTGCTGGGATTACAGGCATGAGCCACTGCGCCCAGCCTCCTAGGAGGTCTTTTCAATGCTAAGCCTTTATGTGTATGTAGTGTATCTGAGTCTTTTCTCATGAAAATGCCAAGAACTTGACTCTGATAATATCCATTTAATATTGGGATATCTCAAGGCCCAATCCTAAGCTTGCTTTTCTATACCAGCACCGCCCAACAGAAATGTAATGCAAGCCATTAATGTGAGATCAGTAATTTTAAATTGTCCAGTAGTCACGTTAAACAAGTAAAATTAATTTTAATAGCATATTTTATGTAGCCCAATATAGCTAAAATATTTTAACATGTAATCAATGTAAAATATTATAAGTAACATGCTTTACAGCCTTTTTTCAGTCTTTAGAATATAACACATCTCAATTCAGACCAGACACACACGTAGTTAATGGCTACCAAATAAAACAACAAAGCCCTCTATTTTCCTCAGATAACTGAAAACCTAAGTTAGCTTGCCTATTTATGCTTTTGATTCACAGATAAAACTCTTGACCTGACCACTCAAACTCAACTGCCCAGGTGCCTCAAATGTATCTTCCTAAAACTGATCCCTTCTGAGTATTTCCTATCTTTGTATATGCAGGGCACAATCAGAAATCTAGGAGTTGTTTTTGTCTTTCTCTCCCTCATCTACCATAAATAATTCCATACCAAGTTCTGTTGATTTTACTTTAAAAAAATTATAATTCAGTTATAGTCTTTCTTCACTGTCACCTCAGTAACCTAAGATAACAACATATTATATCACGCCTAGAATTTCTTCTTTTTTTTTTTTCTTGAGACAGAGTCTCAGTCTGTTGCTCAGGTTGGAATGCAGTGGTGCAATCATGGCTTACTGCAGTCTCGATCTCCCTGGCTCAAGCGATCCTCCTGCCTCAGCCTCCCTGGTAGCTGGGACTATAGGCATGCACTGCAACACCCAGTTAATTTTTAAAATTTTTAGTAGAGATGAGATCTCACTACATTGCCCAGACTAAACTCCTGAGCTCATGTGATCTTCCTGCCTCAGGCTCCCAGTAACCTCTTAACTGGTATTTCTGCATGTACTACAGGCCCTCTCACCATTCTCTTTCCTGAAGCTTAGCTATCTTGTAACAATGGAAATCTGATCCTATAACCCCTGCTTCATATACTTCATTAGCAACTGCTCTAAAAATAATGTCCAAAACCTTAACATGGCCTACAATGCCTGAAATTTCTGATCTTTACTTACTCTTCCAGCCTTATCTTGCCCTACTTGCTCTCTCTCACACTCTTAACTTCAAGCCACAATGGCCTACCTTCAGGACAGCAAACAAATCTTCATCTCTTCTAGTAGACGGGGTGCACATATTATTTCCTTGGATCAAAACACTCTTCATCTCACCATTTTGACTAGTTAATTCTTTTGGATTTCAGCTTAAACGTCACCATAAAAGCCTTCCTTGGCCTCCATAGTATGTTAGAATATACACTCTCATACCACTGTTTTATCTTTTCCTTATAGCAGTCTGAGTCACTTCTTATCCCTAACCTAGCATACAGTAGTATTCAATACATTTATTGAAAGACCAAATGAATAGAGTACTGAAGGTGATGGTACCCTATTCAGAACTAAATGCCGGAATTAACAACAATAAAGTTTCACAGCTAAGAACAGCATTAGCCCCTGGGAAAGAGTAGAAATTTTCCTTTTTTTTTTTTTCTTTTCTGTGAGGACAGGGCTCAAGAGTGCATTCATGACTTTTGAAGTTTACTACTTTCTGTTTCTTTGCAAATAAACACCTGATAGTTCTGGAACTTCTGCATACCTTATTGGCCAGGTAGAGAAATCTGGTGGCGAGTAAAATCTAATTATCTTATAATAGTAGTTGGTTTTGAGAGCACATTAGAGATACCAAGGGCTTTCACAAAAAATTCACGCAGAATTTGTTTTGTATTAGGCTCTGTGTTAAGCACTGTGGGGAACAAAAAATCTGAAACACACTCCTTGCTCTGAGGAACTTCCAATCAAGTTAGTGATGGTACTTGAATGGCATTATAAGAAATGCTAATAGGGCTTAGAGAAAGACAAACTTGGGTTGATGTGATCACAGAGGAAATCTTCAACTTTAAGAAGATGCAGGCAGGGCCCAATGGCTCACATCTGTAATCTCAGGTCAAGGTGAGAGGATCCCTTGAGCCCAGGAGTTCACGACCAGGCTGGGCAACATGGTGTGACCCTGTCTCTACAAAAAATGAAAAAATTAGCTGTGCATGGTAGTCCCAGCTACCCAGGAGGCTCAGGTGGGAGGATCACTTGAGCTTGGGAGGTTGACGTCAAGGCTGAAGTGAGCTGTGATCATGCCACTGCATTCCAGGCTAAGAGACAGAGCAAGGCCCTGTTCTCCCCTGCCCCACCGCCAAAAAGGAGACAGAGATGCAATTTCATTAATAGAAATCATAAATATAAAGAGAGAAGAACACTTTCAGCAAGAGGGAATGCTAAATACAAGTGACAGAGAATTCTGTTCTAGGGCTGAGTACACTGTTTTGACTAGTAAACTAAGAAGATTCATCTCACCTTAATCCTTAGTTCTGTCTCTAAAGATCAAAATAGGTCATCAGAATACATAATCAAAGACTTTTTATATTATACTAATTATCTTAGCCAAGAAATTATAATGATTAATAAACTTTGCAACCCATCTTCCAAAGCCTTTGAAACTGGGCCTGAATGGATAAATTAATTGTACAGGCATATCCCATGGACTGTATTCCAGGTAGGATACCTCTATCTCTCAATATAACTTTTTTTGACTATACAGAAAAATTTAAATTTATTTCCCAAAAATTCAATATGCATGGGAAAAGTCTCAAGTTAGCTTCCAACTAACACTGGTATAACATCAACATCACTGTTAGACATTGTTTGTTTTCTGAGACAGAGTCTTGCTCCACTGCCCAGGCTGGAGTGCAGTGGTGCCATCATTGCTCACTGCAGGCTTGATCATCCTGGCTCAAGCTATCCTCCAACCTTAGCCTCCCAAGTAGCTAAGATTACAGGTGTGCACCACTACGCCTAGTTAATTTTTGTATTTTTTGTAGAGATGGAATCTTGCTATATTGCCCAGGCTGGTCTCAAACTCCTGGGCTCAGGCGATCCTCCCACCCTGGCCTCCCGAAGTGCTGGGATTACAAGCATGAGCCACCATGCCAAGCTGGTAGACATTTTTAAAACTGAGTCTAGTGCCAACAACATGCTTAGCATCATAAAGAGACTATTAAAAATTAATAACAGCAGTGTAAAGCTCTATTTTTATATATTTCTAAAGCTCTATTTTAAAATGTTTTACCCTAAAGCATTAACTACTTTCTCTGATGATTTATCAAATCCTTTCTGTCAAGAACTTTATAGCTCTTTACACATCCCTAAATTAAAAAAAAAAAAATTTACAGTTGTACTATGAGCTCCTCTGAGCTTCTTTTTTTTTTTTTTCCCCCTTTTTGTGGAGAACGGGGTCTCGCTATATTACCCAGGCAGGTCTCAAACTCCTGGGCTCAAGCTATCCTCCCGCCTCTGCCTCCCTGAGAGCTGGGATTATAGGCGTGAGCCACCGTGCCCGGCCCCTCTGAGTTTCATAGTTTGTCTGTAATAGTTCGTTCTTCCTTTGCCCATTTTGGCCATACCATCATTTCTTGATACCTAAGTGGCATGGTGTGCATACTCTTCTTAAATACGGTAATTAAACTTTAGATATTAAGCATTTGCATTTGGGAAGGTCATTCTGTTTTCTTGGGTGAACTATATAAATGAGGCAGGTTTAGTTTAAAAAAGGAATTAAAGTTTTGTTTTTACCATATTGGTACAGTAAATACAGTCCCTACTCTTTTCTTTCTATGTCTGACCTTAAAGAAGTACAAGTGGCATTATGGTAAGATCTTGAGGAAGAAGTAGGAATTCAAAATGCAGGGATTTAGAGAGGGGAATGAAGGAAGAGAAGATGGATATCCCAAAGACAGAGACTGATTTGAGGATGAGAAAAGAGGTAGTGAAGTATCAAAGCCGGAATCATCCAGTTTGGCTCATGTGAAGGAGTGCTATGGATACAGGCTGAAAAAACAGACTAGGGCCAGCACTGAGGGGTGTCAATTCTAGGCTAAACACACTATCCTCAATTTTACAGGCAATAGGACACCTTTGAAAAAAGGTCTTTGGAAAACAGAAAGCCGTGATGAGACCTCTATTTTAGGAAGATCAGTCCAACAGCAACATGGAAGGAACTTAGAGAAGCTACGAGATGACAGATTATGTTTTGGTAAAGATTATGCTTTGGTAAGAGATAAGGGTTTCAACTACTGTGGTAACATGAGGACAGAAAAAGATACAAATACTACCTAAGTAGAACAAACAGGATTTGGCCACTCTCAGAGAAACATAAACAAGACTTGGATAATATAATTTCAATCAAAACAAGCTAAACTCAGAAACTATTAAATAAAAACATGGCTAGAAACAAGTTGGCTGAACTGGAATGGGGATAGGAGGAATGACAAACTTACTTTCGTGATCTCTGACAGTGTCTCCTATTCGCTGATCCTAGGAAGTAAAGAAGAGTCCCTTTACTAGGAATCCTAGGATCCTAGGAAGTAAAGAATACTTTTCATCCTATAAGGTAGTCTCGTGATTTAAACTGGAATGTCTACTTACTTTTATTTTAAACTGAAAGCACGAAAAAGGAGAGGGCAAATGTAAAAGGATTCATTCCCATAATGTAAAAAATAAGTCATGTGCTTCTTGATCCTGTCTGCTGAAAGATTCCTTTCTCAAGAGTATTATCTAGGGAAGAGATTCATAATTGCTAAATGGATAGATGTAGTTCTTAACCAGGAGGAAGAACATCTGTTTTCTCTCCTGATGGGATACAGGTTTCCTAGGCTACAAAATTTATCATCTACCCTACACTGCCATACACATACATAAATTCAGAAGTACAGACTGAAATGCAAGAAAACATAGATCTAAGCTTGCTTTTTCACAAGCTAACTCCTAAACATTAGAAGGGCCTGCTCATACACTTCAAACATACAGCTTTTAACATCTCATTTTACAGGAAATTTTTACTTCTCTGATGAGAGTTCAGGTTTAACTGCTATGGAGAGAACCACAGAAAACAGCACACAGAAGGTTGCCTAAGCAACATAAAGTGAGGCATATAAAAAGACCTGGTTACTGCTTGTAATTTACGGTGCTAGCTCTGTACTTATGAGGAAATACATCCTAAACCAATTATGTATCAAGAAAACTCGTAAAATAAAGACTAATATATTAAATGCCTACTTTTCCAGTCCTCTGCAATCTGGACTTAAGTTAGGAAGTCACAATTTAATGAGGAAACAAATATTTAACTGTTTAAACTCTGCTGTGGTGTGTATACAATACGCAATAAAAAATGCAGTGGGATACATAAAAGTTGCACAATTCTCTGCCCTCCACAAAAAAAGACTATTTAAAAGATCTTCGTCAGTACACAGGTTTGATACATTAATGTAACTGGTTGATTATGAGAAGAAAAATCAAGTATTCCATTAAGTCTGATTTAAAAGACACTGTAATACCTTTTTGCGTTTTGGGAATGTCATATATTTTTTAAAAATTAAATGCATTTTACTTTATAAGTAATATCATTTACATCTGTATGCCATTTAATGGTTTACAAAATGCATTTAATATTCTTATTAATGTTTAATTTTCACAAGCATCCATTGTAGGAATATTACCTCCACATTATAAAGGAGAAGTGGGCAAGTCTGTCACACAACTAGTAAATGACAGCAAGGATTCAAAATCAGGTCTTGAAAGGTTTAAACAATCTCAACACCAAAGACAAGCAGAGATATTATTAGTTTAAGACCTTAGAAATGTAATGCATATATCAAATTAAAGAATCCTGGACACTCGTTTATCCATGGTTACCAAGTTCAGGAAAGGTCTGGGTTGGAGGAAGAAGTGGCACATGCCCTGACCTTGTTGTAAATAACTTCTTCCTACAATTTGGATGTTATTTTCATGTTTTCTACATTTAAAAATTACTCTTAAAAATTTGCTTCATAAGTAATTTTAAAGTATTGATTAGGGTCTTAAAATCTATCAAAACTGAATTGATTGGCTGGGTTTTCTGTCTTAACTTGAAAAAGGAAAAGTAATTCTAGCTAACTCAAGAAGAAATTTCCATATATCCAAATCTTTGCACCCCTTCCCCAAATATGTGTAGTGTACAATGAAATTTGCCATGTGAAAAATAATTACATAAAATTGTCTAAAAGGTAAAATGACTAATAAATGAAAAAAAAGGCCTGATGTCTTCTAGTTTTTTGTTCTTAACTGTAGGATATTTAAGAGGATATGCAATATTAGTATGCTTCCTTAGTAAATAATGAGTTATACTGAGTTACTAAAATATATATGAACTTTAGAAACAACATATCATAAAAAGTTTTCTAGGAATCTTAATAGAAATAGCAACTAGTAGCAAGGTACAAATATAAATGGGAAATACAATGAAAACCACAGGGTTTTTTTTTTTCATTCCTTCCATTTTAAAAATACAAAATATGAGAGTATATAGAAGGATCTCCTGGTAAATAATAGGAAAAGGCTGGGACAAACTGCTACTTTCAACAAGAAAGTAAGATTCTAAAATTCTGGTATTAAAGTTTTGTTAAGCACCATAATTGATGCAAATCCCATAGGTCCCCAAGTCTAGAGTCTAAAATAAGGATGGGCTTATAAGAAATAGGACTTGAAGAACAGAGAATTAAAAAAATAAAAACATAAGCACTGGTTTTAAGAAGAATAATCGGTAAACTCATGTACAACATGAATTATTAATAGTAGAGAAAATTTGATGCTCATCTTTAAGAAAGTATGTAAAAAAAATCTATGAAAAGAACATCTTGGGTAATCCACTTATTTAAGATAGTTCTGAAAATCTCTTTTCTCCAAAGTGAACAGACAAACTAAGAAACATCTTCTAAGTAAATCTCAAGAATTTAGTAAACAAGGGTGGCACAAAATTTGTCCATTAAGACTGAAGTAATGGGGCAAAAATCTCGGGTGGATAGAATGCCTACAAGAACATGGGAGAAAAAAGATGACTCATCTTTTCTGTCAACAATGTCTTTTAAGAGATGAAAAGTAAGGAGCTACAGTGGAGCTTTATACTTCAGTGGCACAAAATAAGATAATGTTAAGATCAAAGATGATTAAAACATCTGTTTATTTGGCAAAATGTATGATTTTCCCTGGTATCCACTGGGAGTTCTGGAAGGCATAGATGACCAGGAGAGGGCAGCTCACCACTGCAGCTGTGAGTAAACTGTGAAGATGCGAATCCCTTTCTCTGCCAACAAGGGGACACTATACTTACATATTTTTTGAACAGTCAACTGGTAAAGAAGATACTGCCATCAAAAAGTCAAAACCACACATAAAGTATAATAGTATAAGTTATTGCAACAAGTAACTAGTAAGAAAAATTGATAATTAGAGTTCATAAAATAAGATGATGCCAAAGTTCCTGCCCCCTCAGATAAACTGAATATATAGCTAGCAACCATAGTCATTACGACTATGTTTACTATCTTTTTATACTTCAGTATACTTTTTGTAAATAACTACTTTTCTTAGAGTTTATCTAAATTTTCAGTTATCCAATCTCTTTACCGAAATAAAAAAAAAAAAAAACCCACCTTTTTGTACTAACCAAGTTCAAAATTCGGCACACTTTCTCTTGGATCATGTGCAACTTTGAAATATGTTCTACTTATGATCTGTATGTTGCCAGCAAAAACATACAGATTGCTATTGTCAACCACAATCCAATGGAGCTGCTTTGTTATCATCAAAAGTATAAAAATGGGAACTTTTCTACAATGAGGAGACTCTATAGACTGACATAATTTCTTCCTTATAGGCTGAAATCTTTCACACAATGAATGTGGGGATAAAACAATTTGAGCACCCAGAGTCATAGTTCTCATTTACTAAGACCTCTGGTTCCTATTAACACAAGAATCAGAAGACAAGTTATTAGACTACAAATCTCAAAATTTATTTTCATCAGTATATTACTTGCTGCTTAGATATTTACCTGGACGAAAATTAGGAGGAAAAAACTGAAAAAGAACAAAAACAATACTGATCACATAAATGGTTAAAAGGTAATTGCTTAATTTTGGAATTTCACTTCCTTGTGAGTTTTTCATTTGAAGTTTAAGGCAGTACTTCCAAGCCTTTTTCATTTCATAGTGCTCAAGGAAAGATGTTTATAGAGCACATTAGGGCAAATGGAGCAGGGCACCTTCAGAGACAACTGACCCAGAAGCTCCTGCCAGGCCACCCTGAGAACACAAGGAATCAGTATCTTGCTCACCATAACTTATTTTTGCAATGGATGTGGCACATCAGTTAGGAAGTGATAATGTAAATATCTTTGGCCAAGGTTAAGAGGATAAGAGGAGAATCAAACAGTAACTCCAATTCTAGTTCATTGAAGATAGCATTTTACAGCATAGAAAGCACACTGTGGGAAGCAAAGAAGTGGCTGAGTGCAATCTGGGGTCTGTGTGTTGACTTTGATGACTTTACCTTTCATATACATTGCTTGTTTCAACTCTTGTCCATTTTACCGAGGACAAAAGACATTTAGTTAGAGAAACTTCCTCTAAAAAAAAATCTGTTGACGTTTTAAAGAAGAAAAAAATGACAAATGAGGCTATGAGAAACTTTTCTTGATTTTCTTCTTTAAAAATGTCTCTCACAGAGGTACAAGATTACAAGATTAATTAATTAAGGGGGACATATATCAACAACCACCAAAACTCTGGTTATCAGCATTGATAAACAGTAGGCCATATCAAGCAGCCAGTGGTGAGAGCTAAATAATAATCTATGATCCCTTTCCTTCAACAACAACAACAAAAAAATGGAGATCAGAAATAATAAAAATCCAAGTGGTAATTAAAAGAAAGATATAGTATAAAACACAGAAAACTAAATCAACAAGAGTATTTTGATAGAGCAGTTTGTCTTAACTCCATTTCAAAAGCCTTCCTCTTAGAACCCCAGTCAGATTTAACAGCTGCAGTCTTGGCTGCCAGGGAATTCAGCTTTCATAAGGCTCCTAGAGGAGCATCAAGTCTTACTAAGAAGGTAGCATGTTTTAAAACAAACTCACTGAGCACCTGCATAAAAACTACCATGTCTCTGCCCCTAATAACTATATAGGTCCCATTAAGGTCAAATAGTTCATCTTAGGGAAGTCCTGAACAGGGCCATTTAAAGGCAGTTTAGTACTCTTACTACTTCGGTAATACAAATGGGCAGAGTAAGCTTACTAGGTATGTAACTTGTGCAGTCACACATGGGCTTGCTCTCAGAAGGGGTTTCTACTTAGTTGAACGGTCCTTTGTCGCCATCTTGAAATCGTTAATGACTTCGAACTTGTACTCTGTAGATGAAGACTCGTGGGACAATGGAGCATGGAACAGAGGAAACATGTCAAGTGTCAGCATAGGCACTAAGCACCTGGACTGGCTGTCTGGGCCCAAATGTGAATACCTGGGACACATCTGGACAACACAGGGCACTCAAGGCAGTGGCCAGGACTGAGCCCCGATTGGCAATGGCAATGATGGCAGCAGCCCCAAGGAAGAGGAGTGGCTCAGCATTGGGGATATACAGTGGAAAGCCAAAGTACCCCTCTTCCTGGAACCTATCCTAACAGCATATGCGCAAATATTAACTCTCCAGCCTAAGGACCAGGACAGGAAGTGTTGGTGCCCAGAGAGTAAAACCTTTGTCAGCATATTATTGCAAAGTATCCAAGTCATGGCACCGAAAATATATCAGAATTCATCAAAGCATTTATAATCTCCAGTTTTATAAACCACTGTAATGGCCGGGCGCGGTGGCTCAAGCCTGTAATCCCAGAACTTTGGGAGGCTGAGACGGGCGGATCACGAGGTCTGCAGATCGAGACCATCCTGGCTAACACGGTGAAACCCCGTCTCTACTAAATACAAAAAACTAGCCGGGCGAGGTGGCGGGCGCCTGTAGTCCCAGCTACTCGGGAGGCTGAGGCAGGAGAATGGCATGAACCCGGGAGGCAGAGCTTGCGGTGAGCTGAGATTCGGCCACTGCACTCCAGCCTGGGCGACAGAGCAAGACTCCGTCTCAAAAAAAATAAAAAATAAAAAAATAAACCACTGCAACATTGCAAACCAAATAGCAATAGCTTTAGAAAGAGAAATCGAATATAAAGATTGTCACATTTGGTTGAAAAGAACAGTATTTTCGTATGAGAACCAACTGTTTTAATGAAGAATCAACTGTTAATGAGAAGGATTATTTTAAATTTAATGTTTCCATGTACCTGAAGATATGATGTAGGATGCACAAACAGACACTCTGAATTATATACAAGTCATGAAGCCATTTGGTTTCTTGTACAACTTCCAAGTTACAAGAAACAGCAGAAAGAATATTTAAATACCACTGTATAAATTTGCACTTAGAATTAAATTTATACACAGAACTGATTTGTAAAGAGTTAAAGCTTTTAGAAAAATTGTTCTAAAAATTAGCTCTAGATGTTCTAAATTTAGATTTTGAAATAATTTATCAGAAATTTATCCTAATGTTGTCACAGCCTATAAAATGTTCTTAACAGTGGCATCAGTACAAGGACCCTCCTCAAAATCAAAACTTATCAAAAATATTTGTAATCTTGCATTTGCCAAACATAATTGACATTAATTCCAATTATCTAAATTAAAAACAAAACTTTATGGAAGTATAAATTTTGATGACTAAAATGAATTTGCAGAAAAAAGAGCTAGAAAGTCATAATTAATCAAGATTTCAGTGATAAGGTATTATTTATTATCTTTTATAAAATCATGATACCCACAAACATAATTTTAAATTTGTATTGTTACTTATTTATTGCTATTAACTCTACCATGTTTTTCTTCCCAAAGGAAAAAAGCTTTAAACATTAGTACTCTTAAGTGTACTTTTCCCCTTGCTTTTTGAACAAAGGCCTGCATTTCATTTTCATTCGCACTGTATCCCACAAATTGTGTAACCAGCCCCGACCATGAGAGGCTAATCCGAGTTTTTTTTTGCTTTTTTGTTTTTCATTTTTTCTGCCACATGTTATAATAATCCAAGTTTCTTTTCCATGCTTGGCTATTGTCTTACAAAGCTCCTCTGCTTCCTGAAAGCCAACCTTAAACAGACATCCACACCCTACCTGTTGTGTCCTTAACTATTTTTCTAGCCACTTTTCTTTAACTTCTGTGCTACAATCCTACAATCCTGTTCTTAAAAGCCTGGGTTTTTAAACATCTATAATTTGTTTTTCTCTCCAATTCCTCCAATTTGTTACAAAAATATTGACAATTAAGCCCTCAGAACAAACTTTTTTTTTTTTAAAGAGACAGGATCTCGCTCACCCAGGCTAAAGTACAGTGGCACAAACAATCATGGCTCACTGTCGCCTCAACCTCACGGGCTCAAGCGATCTTCCCACCTCAGCCTCCTAAGCAGCTAGCTGGGAGACTACAAGTGTGTGCCATGCCAATTTTTGTATTTTTTGTGGAGACGGGTCCCATCATGTTGCCCAGGCTGCTCTGGAACTCCTAGCCTGAAGTAATCTGCCCGCCTCAGCCTCCTAAAGAGCTAGGATTACAGGCATGAGCCACAGCATCTGGCCCCTTAGAATAATTTTTAACTAATTTCTGTTTATTCCCTGTATTCATCCAGTCACTAAATCTTATCAGATCTCCTTTGATATGCCTCTTGAATCTGTGTCTTAACCACATGCTGACTGTGATCATCCTAGACACGATCCTGGAAACCTACTGTGAGGAGATATCTTATTTATCTCACATGTTCTTTTTATAGCAACTCATTTGATCCTTGTCAAACCCCTGTAAGACAGGGAGAGGAGGTGCTGATGTAAAAATGGTCCTATTTTATAACTGGAGAAATTGAGGAACAGAGACATAGTGCTCATCTCATTACTTTGAGCACTATGTCTCAAAGTAATGATAAAAGCAAACTGCTCAAAGGGGGTCTCATGAGATATCCTTCATTGCCCAGTGATACCTAGTCTCCTGAGTCCTTTAATTTGCAATAAAGCTTTCCTCTGATGAATTTCTCATCCAGGGCTTTTATACTTACTAACCAGAATACAAGGTATAGTTCCTAATCTTAAAATTTTAGGACCAGCTATACCACTTGCCCTAATAAGGTTTTAATCTTTGTGTTGCTATAAATACCTGAGGTTGTGAAATTTATAAAGAAAAGACGGTTTATTTGGTTCACTCTTCAGCAGGCTATATACAAAAGAAGCATGGCACCAGCATCTGCTTAGCTTGTAGTGAGGGCTCAGGAAACTCAGAATCATGGCAGAAGGCCAAGGGGGAGTAGGCGAGTCACATAGTGAGAGACAGAGGTTAGCAGTTCTCAAATTTTTAAGTCTCAGGATCCCTTTACATTCTTAAAAATTGAAAGCCTCAAACAGCCTTTGTTTATTTGGTCTGTTACTATTAGTATCTTCCACACTAGACATTACAACTTAAAAAAAAAAAAAGTTTTCCACTAATTTAAAAATAAAAAATAAATAAAAATGACACTTCTATGAAAAATCTATTTTCCAAAATAAGAAGAAATGAGAAGAGTGGCATTGTTTTGTATTTCTCAAATGTCTTTCCATATTTAACTTAATAGAAAATAGTTGAGTTGTCATATTTGGCTCTGTTTTTAATCTGCTGTGATATGTTGTTCTGACTGAAGTATGTTCTGGGAAACCAGAATATGCTACCCCAAAATATGAAGGTTGTTCTACTGAAGGTAGTTTTGAAGGACTAGATGCAAGAAACCTCTCTGCCCTCCACTTGCCTAAATCAAGCCATAGATTTGCAAAGACAAAAGGTATCCTGCCCACCTCTCTACTAGGAGGAACAAAGGTTAACCACTGAAGACAACTTTAGCCTGGAAAGGAATCTATATTAATAAGCTTCGCCAACTAGCCTCTACCCGCCATATTGATTTGCCCTTCTACAATTTATTACTGCTACAGATTCAAAGTCCTTTTCCTCAGTCTTATATTATCTAAAAACTTGTTGTTCTTTGTTGAAAATGCTCTATTCAAAGCCACCTTGAAAACTACTAATTCCACGGGTATCTCCCATGTATATATAAAATATACATGTTAATAAACTTCTGTCTTTTGTTATAGGTGTCCATATCCAATTAAGAACCTATGAGGGTTGAAAAAAAAATTCTTCCCCTATAGTATGAAGATTATCTGGCATTATACAGTTATGCAGCTGAAAAATAAAATATTAATTCAATTGCTCTTTACCGTATCTGTGGAAACTGTTCTTTCACACTAGGCCAAAATTAAAAGGTGATAGTTTCCTAAAAGTAAGTTACAATGTAAAATCTAAAATTGGTCTCTCTTGGACAGTGAATGAATTTTTCACCCATGCATAATTTTGTAATATAATGAAAGGGTCATGTGGAAAATACTAGTTCACCGAGTTTTATTTTATGTGTATAGTACACTTCCTGTTTCATCATACAGAATATTCAAAGACATGTGCTAGAGTATTGAGGCTTAATAAAATTATTTGTATTGCTTCAAGACATTCCTAAGTGAAACTAACTAGTTTTTTAAAAAAACTACAGGTATGCAGAAATAACATATTGAATATTATTAGTAAGGTTTGATGTAATTGCCTTCATTCATTCTAAGGAGCCAGCAGTTTTACTCCTTACTCCTTACCATCAGGGCAAATGTCAACACGCTGAAAAAGGTAAATAACTTCTTAGTATTATTATGAAAACAGATTTGACCTTGAAGAAAGGGACACTGAGAGGAACTAGAGACTCCCAGAGGTACACAGACCACACGATGAGAACTACCATTGTAGGTTGTTGGCTAGTATATAAAAAAAGAGTATATAAAGCTGCACCACACTTGGTGTGTATTTTTGACAATCTGGGGAAAAAACAAAGATCCATGACCTATCATAATTTATAAATTCTTCTGACTCATGAATCTGAATGGCAGGTTCTACAAGGCTGCTATTTGAAAGCTAGTAACCAGTCAGAAATGGCATTTTATTCTAGTTTCATCAGGTAAAAAGTAGAATGCTTATTAAAATGTCACCTGCTAATGTTGATCTGAAGAGGTCAATTAAAAATATCTGTTGGAAGAAAATGTGTGTTACATGGAAAGAAGTAAAGAAAAACCTGTTATACTGATAATCATTAATTTAGGATTTTGCAAAGACCTCAGGACAATTCCCTCAACACTGTTAAGAATCTGTGGCTGGGCAAAGAAGCTCATTCGTTTATTTTTTCATTTCTTGCATTCTAGAACCTACCACAAGTCATCTATAGTTCCATTTGATAAAGTGAATCAAGACAAAAAGCTAAAACCAAATGATAGGTTACTCATGGGCTCCCAAAGGGCTGATAGAGCACTACCATGCTCATCCATTGATATCTACTCAATTATTTATAATCTTTCCTGCCAAAGTAGCTGATTTCAAATGCTCAATGTTGGCAAATATTAAAATACAGTAGCCTTCCATTATTGGTGGGTTCACTTTCCACAGTTTCAGTTACCCATAGTCAGCTGCAGTCCAAAAATATTAAATGAAAATTCCAGAAATAAACAATTCCTAAGTTTTAAACTACATGCCATTCTGAGTAGCACGATGAAATCTTGCACTGTCCCCATTAGGATGTGAATCATACCTTTGTCCAGTGTATTCATGCTATATACCTGATCTACCTGTAAGTCATCTAGTAGCCATCTGGGTTATCAGATTAACTGTTGAGGTATCACAATGCTTGTGTTCAAGGTCAGTAGTAGCCTAATACTACATTACAATGCTTACAATGCCTACATCATTCACCTCACTTCATCTCATAATTTCACATCAACACAAGACGGATAAGTACAGTGCCACATTCACATTAACTGACATTATGGTATGCTGTTATAATTGTTCTAGTTGTTCTCTTATTGTGCCTAATTTATAAGTTAAACTTTATCATAGGGATGTATGTATGTATAGGAAAAAACAATGTATATAGGGTTCAGTACTATCTGCAGTTTTAGACATCCACTGGGAATGCTGGAATGTATTCCTTAAAGATAAGGGTAGACTACAGTATAAACATCCAAGGAGGCTCTTCTGATACTAGTTATAAGGCATCAGCAGTGGCAGCAATGTGAGTAGTATTAGTGATTATTTGAACCATCAATTTACATGCATACCATATGTTACAGTTTTCCAAGTACAGGCTGAGTATCCCTAATCCAAAAAAAAAAAAAAAAAAAAAGAAACTTTTTGGGCATTAACATGGCACTGAAAGGAAATGTTATGCTCAACTTTTAAGTATATAACACAAATATC
Organism: Mandrillus leucophaeus; assembly: GCF_000951045.1. NCBI lineage: Eukaryota > Metazoa > Chordata > Mammalia > Primates > Cercopithecidae > Mandrillus > Mandrillus leucophaeus. Next base: position 612,748 of record NW_012110130.1, read on the forward strand.
TCAAAATTTGAAAAAATCCAAAATCTAAAACATTTCTGGTCCCAAGCATTTTGGATAAGGAATACTCAACTCGTATGTATTTCACATACTTACTCTAATTTCATGAATGTAATAATTCTTAAAGTAGTAGAGATCATCTTTTTAATCTTTTTATAGGTAAGTAATAAACACATATTAGCGGGATTAAACCCAAACCTTCTGACTCCTTTTTTCAGTGTTCTTTCCTAGATTCTATCACTTGGAGCTCTCTAGTCATCGTCATCCCACTCTCATCTTTTCTTTTCTTTTCTTTTTTTTTTTTTTTGTGGGAGTCTGGGATCCTTAAAATAACAATGAGCCTTCTCAATTTTCCCAGATAAGATTCAAATCAATATAAAGGGTTAACAGCATTTTAAAAGTTCCCAACTCTTAGTAAATAAACATCAAAGGCTGCAATTTCCCATTAAAGATTACCATTTTTCTTATGTCAGCCAACTTTCAAAATTATTATCTTAAACTAAATTTATTCAGCAAGCATTTGAGTACCTCTTAAGTATGTTAGTTGGTATGAATATTGTTCAGATTAAAAAGCCTGCTAGTTTTCATAAAATGGAATTCACTATAACAAATAAATTGTAATTATTCTGGTTGTACCTTCTCATCGTAACTGCCATATGCCTGAAATATAGGAATAGACCTTAATTGACACCATCATTAATGGGTTTTGCTATACATTCCAATCATTAATGTTCTGGTAACACTCATATATTACTATTACTAACATAATAATGGAATCGAAAAAGGTTTTCGTTCATGTCGTAGAAAAATTTAAACGACTGGCAAAATTGAAATTAGTTTACTAGCTCCTGATTTCCAGTATAAAATTATAAGTGCACATATAATAATTTATATACTTAAAAATATGTGTTGATAGGATGGTTATAAAAGGATTATCTTTAAAGAGTCAACTTTAAGTTGTATCAAGGAGGTAACATTCGTATCTATACCTGTGAATCATAAAAACAGTTTTGTTTTTTAATCTTTGTTGTGATGACACGTGATAACTACTAGATATGTAACATTTCCTCTCATATTCATGTTACCTGTAATGATTCAAAAACGAAAGTGATAGGAAGTCTCTGTTGAAGTTTAATGTAAATTTTTTTTTTTATGTGAATCTCCCTGGTCCCACTGTGTGTTTGTCACATGGTCAATTTAAATGAAAATACATGAAATGGAAATTTAAATTTGTTCTTTTCTTCTTCAAGGTCATTTGGTTTACCATGTGTTTCAGTCACATCTATATCATGTGAATAGACGAAGAAAAAGTGGATTGGTAAATTAAAAATAATAAAGAACCATAAAATGCTGTAACTTCAATGTCTTAGACTTACCATGATTCATTAAAGAAGCGATGTAATTAAAATTTGCATTGACACTACAATCTTTATTCATAAATCCTGGTAAGTCCACCTCACCATAAGTGATACAGACGTATTTTTTCCCCCTAAGTCTTTTAGATGATCATATTATGATTTTCCTTAAAAAAAAAAAAAAAACTATGATGATAAAAGATAAATTACTATTCTTCAGTTGTTCTTCAGGAAATAAAGGGAAATCACATTGTGTTGATTTTTTAATAAAAGTTCAATTTTCCAAAAAAAAGTTTTCTTGCCATATCTATAAACCTTTTAGAATCTAAGTTCTAAATTTTACTAGATTCATTAATTTTTTGTGACAAATGCTCTTATTTATGGGAATATGAGTTGTAAATGAAAATGACTCAGCTATATTTTAATGAAAGGAAGGAAACAAACAGCTCATTTTAATATAAATTTGAGATTTTTCAATAAAGGTCTGAAATTAATTTAGAGTCAAAACTATTAAGTGGGGGTATCAGAAGACATTTTAAAGCCTGGCTCCACTTGAAACACACCAATTTCTAAAAGTTACCTTTAACACAAAATAATTCCATTGGAGATTATTAGCTCTTAAATACCAGTGTTGGTATTACAGGATAGTATTATGTTTGTCCTCACTTAATGTTATCCCAACAGGTGAGAAAGTAGTAGTAAGTCAAAATCAGCTCTGGCTGACCTAAGGGTGACTTAAATTCGGTTGACTGGTAATCTAAGTTAATACAATAATTTGCAAAGTTATTATCATTTCACCTTGAATGTTAGTTACACTTCAAATTTCACTTTTACATTGAATAGAAATCTCCATGCATTTTCCTCTAGTGATGGCAGGAGACTACTGTGTTTACATTTTGTATGTGACTATAAGTAATTTCTTAAAATATCCCGGGGACAAGAGAAAGGATGAAATTAAAAAATTCCAAAACTGGCATATCAAAATCATATTCAAAGTATATTAAGTATATTAAATTGAGACCAATGACTGTTATACTATTTTGGTTCTGGCTCATTTGGGATGCATATTTTTACTTTTACCTTAGGCAAAACTTAAAGGTAGATTTCATAAATATTTGGGAGTTCTTGGTCACAACTCTGCACTCAATGCTATCTACTGTTTTCAGGTAAATGCTAACATATTTTAAAATAAGTTACTTAAAATCACAAGAAAAAAAAACTATCCATCTTGGGATATACTAGGGCAGTTTCAGAGCAATGGAAAATCAACTTAGAGCTGTTCAAATGAGAAATATTACAATGTATTTTCATAAATCCAATTTATCCACAAAAATTTGGTATAGTTTATACCAAATCATAAAGCCTATCAGAGATATATTGTTAAATAATGGTATGTTTTCAGAAGGTTTTACAAAATTGTGAATTAAAATAAGTCTATGTTTTATATATTTAAAAAGGCAGGGAAAGAACAAAGGGAAGAAAACAGAAAAAACTAAATTAAAAACACTAATGTAAGCTAACACTGCTTACATACGAACATCAGGATGCCAAGGGACCCAATACAATCCTCAGTCTAACATTTTCAATGGCACAGCCTAGTGATCACACGATACTGGTGATACTCTCTAGTTACCCCTGGCAACCTTTCTCAACTGTAACGATGCTACCCTACAATAGCTTTCACTGGGCAGCTTTCTCTTCACTTAGCTGAATGCTCTGGGACCATCTGCGTCGGCAAGCATAAAAGGCCAGCCTGCCTGTGGGCCCGTCACTCTGAACACCACCTCTCTGACCCTGATTAAATACAACTTTCAATCCTTTTTGTCCTCCCTGTTGACTTCTCCTATTAAGGGAGCCCTCTGACAAAGAAAGCGGAAGAGTGGACTAACTGCCCCCAAGAAAGGTGATGTCTGATACTGCTCAACACAAGGATTAGCAAGCCAATACATAACAAAAGCAAGTTTTGGGGGAGGGGAGAGGTAAAGAAAAAAATGGTTTTAGCTAGAGCTTTGACTAATTCAGTAGGTACACAATTCAACAAATAGCTATACAAGAGGACTTCTTTGATAGAAATAACTATAGCAGAACAATAATTTGGAGAGATACCTTTCAAGATCTTGACATAAGACCATGACATTGACAAAAAAACCAGATATTTGTTTTCTACTTGATGTTTTTTAATTAAAAAGGAAACATAGTTGAGGACAGGAAAGATTGCTGAAAAAAATGAGAAATGAAATAAAATATAAATAAATCATAATTATACTTGTTTCATTAGAAAGTTTGCTTGGCTTACTGAACACATTGACATTTGAGTTTATATAAAGGTGGAAAACAATTCCAAAATACTGCAATCATTTTTGTAACTCATTATGCCTATACTGAGAGAACTTCAATTTGAAAAAACTGGTTTCACAGGATGAAGCCCTTTTAATAAAAAGAACACATTTTAAAACTTCCAAGTAGATGGAGGCTTGTCAATACCATCCACTTTTGTAAAGTAATCAGAACCCACCAATAGGTCAGCTGATTGAAATTACCACCTTTGATAAAACCACCACTTTAGAAAGTAACTCATAAGCTTTCCTGCCCCGATATCAGGCCAGCTAATAAATGAAAGATCTGCCTGGCTCAATCGACAAAGCAATTAAATAATGCAACCTCATAATATACCTTGAAACATTAATGAAAAAAATAAGTAAAAACCAACAAACTAAGGAACTCTTTTCAGAGCTACTTAAAAGTCTAAACTCTAAAGTAAAACTTGACTGTACCTTATTCAAGGAATGGTCAATAAGCCAAGAAAAGTCAAGTAACAGAGAGAAGAGAGGCCAGGCATGGTGGCTCACGCCTGTAATCCTAGCACTTCTGGAGGTAGAGGCAGATGGATCACCTGAGGTCAAGAGTTTGAGATCAGCCTGGCCAACATGGTGAAACTCTCTACTAGAAATACAAAAATCAGCTGGGTGTGGTGGCGGGCATCTGTAATCCCAGCTACCCGGGAGGCTGAGGCAGGAGAATTGCTTGAACCCAGGAGGCAGAGGTTGCAGTGCGCCAAGAATGCACCATTGCACTCCAACCTGGGCAACAGAGCAAAAACTCCGTCTCAAACAAACAAACAAACAAACAAACAAAGAGACATTGATTGATTCCTAGTATACATGAGACTTTCTGTGATAAAACTAGGAAAACTCTGGACAAACTGGGACAAGGTGATCATCCCAGGAGAGAGGCCACATATATAGAGAAACTATTCATGGGCTAAATACTGTGTTAGATTCTTTCACGGAACAATTCACTTACTCTTCACAACAACCCTATGAGGAAAGAATTTTTTAAATGAGGAAGTCTTGCTAACTATGAGGATAAGTGATCTCTACAAGGCTGGACTATTTGAAGAATAGGAATCAGAATCTGACTGCTTATCTTCAAAGCCCATGTTTCTATCACAATACCATGTTGCCCTTCTAGGAGTTAGGTAGGAAGAGTGATGGAGCCATCATTTTCCTTCAGCACAAAATTTGGCAAACCTAGAAGGCCCATACTCTACACATCTCTGACTATGTTGTATTCCAAGAGAGCTACAGAGAAACAAAGCAGTGCTTGATTGATCAAATAAATTATGGTGGAATCTGAACTGATAGAGTGTTGAACACTTTAGAAAATCTATGTACTGGCTGGGCGTGGTGGCTCACGCCTGCAATCCCAACACTTTGGGAGGCTGAGGCGGGCAGATCAAGAGGTCAAGAGACTGAGACTACCCTGGCCAACATGGTGAACCCCATCTCTACTAAAAATACAAAAATTAGCCGGGCATGGTGGCGTGCACATGTAGTCCCAGCTACTCGGGAGGCTGAGGCAGAAGAATCACTTGAACCCAAGATGTGGAAGTTGCAGTGGGCCGAGACAGTGCCACTGCACTCCAGCCTGGTGACAGAGTGAGACTCCGTCAAAACGACAACAACAACAACAACAACAAAAAAAAAAAAAAAAAAGAAGAAGAAGAAGAAAATCTAAGTATAAAACATGCTGCTGGGAACAATTCTTTATTGCTGGATTTCCTGGCTTAATGGGGCTGGAATTGGCTCTTACAGAGAACGAGGTAAACCTGTTTGATACAGAGAATGGCATCAAGCGTAGAGAATAAGAACTGTATTCCAGAGCAGGATTCAGATATTCAGATACGGTACTGGAGAATATGACCATTCTCCCTTCTGAGGTTCTCCAATGTACCCAGTAATTCCTACTACCAAGATACTGCCACAACAGTAAATGGGATCATAGACTCACATCAACAAAAGCCCATTTTAACAAGCAAAAATTTGGTTGATGTAACCATCTCCCCACCTCTCCCACATTTCCCTTTTCTAAGGGAAAGGGAAAATATTCAAGTTTATGGGAAGACAACATTCTATAACAAAGAAACCAAAGAAGATACGAGATATACACAAGTAACTAAAATACTAATAACAACGTTACACGTGACATCTGCATTGGGAATATGACAGACTGTTCTAAGAATTTTACATCATTACGTGTTAGAGTAAGTAGGAAAAGCTTTACAAAAAAAGTTATCAGTTGGGCTGGCTTTGAAGGCTGGTTGAATTTAGTTCTGGCAGACTGACATGAGACAAAGCATTCCAGCTAGAGGTATATGAGCAATGGCCAAAGTAGTAAAATCAGAAAAGTATTCAGTATATTGCTATAATCTAGCACTCATAATAAGCTTTTACTTGAATTATGACATGTTTATCAGTTTCATCATGGTGTCTTCAGGGATTCACATGAAGGCACCTAACAGGTTTTAGCTGTATGCAGCAGGTATCCACAACAGGCCTTTTCGCTGCCTTTCACTGAACATTCTAAGAGCTTCTAAGCACTTAGAAGGGTTGGGCACCCAGAGATCCCTGGCTCCCAAACATGTTATTGGGTAGAAAATCTGGATTAACTGAAGTTGTAGAGTCTAAAAGAGTATAAAAGAACATTTGTTTTAACTTCCCCGATACTACAGGAACCACTACTGAAACACTCCAGGCAAGAAATTAAAATAACTGCAATAATGTTATTTTAATTTCCAATTTTAAATTAATGTTTAAATAGATTGCACATCTAGAAGCAGGGTGGTATAATAGGAAAAGTTCTAGCTCTGAAACAAGTTGACTTTACCTTCTGAACCTGTTTGTTCAAAAATAAAATTAGGTTAATACCTGTTCTGACTACCTCCTCTGAGAACTGTAAGGGTGGTTTGAGAAAATATGTCAAAGTACGTAAATATTAAAGCATTATACAAATATATTCTACTGTCATTTATGCTGGCTTATATATAACACTAAAATTAATTTTTAACACATTCATACCTAGATAAAAGAGTTGAGAAACAATCGTATTTTGTTTTTTTTCCTAATAAATAGGAATAAATAGGCAATACTCCTCAGGTTTGTGACTTGTCTTAGTGTCAAGTGAAGAGATGAAGAATATATATCCTTGATTTCCAGCTTTATTATTATTATTATTATTATTATTATTATTTTAACTTTTACTTTTTTGAGACAAGGTCTCACTTTGTCTTCCAGGCTAGAATGCAGTGGTGAAATCATGGCTCACTGCAGCCTTGACTTCCCAGGCTTAGTAGAGAACTACTTAGTTGGGACTACAGGCACATGCTACCATGCCCAGCAAATTTTTTTATTAGTTATTTTTCTAGAGATGGGGTCTCCCTGTGTTGCCCGGGCTGGTTTCAAACTCCTGGGCTAATGCAATTCTCCTACCTTGACCCTTCCCAAAGTGCTGAAATTAAAGGTGTGAGCCACTGCACCTAGCTCCCAACTTCATTTCTTATCAAAACCGGGCCAATGGCTTTGAAGCCTTAACGTCCTTAACTACTATACTGAAAATAATTTTCAGAAACAGTACAACATTCTGGTAACTGATACCATGGCACCTAGAACAGAGTAAGAGATGGGGTATTCAAGTTTTAAATAAACTGAATACATTTGAAAAATGGTGTAATTCCGATCTAAGTACACTTAAATGCAGTAAGGTTACTGCTCTCTCACTGAAATGGTTTTTTGCTCATTTCTCTCTCTACCCAAGTCCCTCTTCAAAGTTTTAATTTGTCACTCACTAGTGAGCAATGAGAGACTTTAGGAAAGTTACTTGATATCACTACATTTTTAAACCGGAAAACAGCAATAAAAATACCTACCTCTCCCTCACAAAGCTGTGAAGTGAGGTGTGAAAGGCTAAGTGAAAGAATATAAAAATCCACAAAGTACATTTACGTCCACTTATATATGCTATCTAAAAAATTTGAACTCACAGAAGTACAGAGTAAAGTGGTGGTTACCAGGAGTTGTGTGGAGAGGGGGTTGGGGAGATGTCTGTCAAAGATAACAAAATTTCAGTTAGATAGGAAGAATAAATTAAAGATATCTGTTGTACAACATGGTGAGTACAGTTAATAACAACAATATACTGTATTCTTAAAAACTGCTGAGAGGTTTTAAGTGTTCTCATCACAAAAAATAGGTATGTGAGCTAATACATATGGTAATCATCTCAATTTAGCCATTTCACAATAGATACAGTCTTCCCACAGTATCCAGAGGTTCAAAGATACCTCAGCTACCAAAATCTATGGATGCTCCTGCAATCAGTCCTGTAGAGCCCATCAATACAAAGCTGACTTGCAAATACTATATTTTCCACCCATGGTTTGTTGAATCTGTAGATACTGAGAGCCAACTGCACATATTTCAAAACATCATATTGTACATGTTAAATACATATAACTTTTAATATGTCAATTTAAAAAAGGGAAAAAAATACATGACTTTTTTTCCCGCCCCAAATGATGGTCCACACTGGCCCAGAGTTTACTACACCAGTTTTATAGCAATGTGTTCAGTAAATGCACTCTTCATTACAGTTAATACTATCCTATATTGGTATAGTACATTAAATATTTCACAATGCATTCACATCTGAAACATAATGAATTAGGTAACAAAATCATTATCATACGCTGATGCTAAAGATGGAGAGCCCTGAAGACACTTGTGGACTCGTGTGGGTTCAGTTAACATTCTCATGATGATTACCTTCCTAATCTATGTATCTAGCTTCATTCTCTCTTGAGCTTGGCTCTATATTCATATATTCAGCTCCTTTCTGGACACCTCAAATTAGATCGTCTACAGGCACTTGAAATCAAATGTTGAAAACAAACTAATATTCTTCCACTTTCAAACTTGATTCTCTTCCAGTATTCACTATCTAGAAGAATGGTACCATCACCTCTCATCTATTTTAGAAAGGAACCAGTCTCTTTAAGTTTGATCTTGCCATTATCTGCCCAACTGCTGCTAGTCACTCTTCTGCCAAACTGAATTGCAAATTTTAAAATGCTCCTGTCACTATCTTACTAAAAATCTCTTTGAGAAACTCTTTAATTTTCTGATCACTCTTATAATTCCCTTCATAATCCGGTCTCATTTTACCACTCCAGACTAATGTCTTGCTATTCTCCATTACCTTTAAACCCCATAGTCTAGCCATACCAAATTATACATAAATCTCTGAAGCAACAGCAATTGGGCTATATACCTGCTATTCTCTGAACCTGCAACACTCTCTCTCTTCCAGGCCTTCCTCTGTTTAGCTTATTTTAATTTTAATTATTCTTCAGGTCCTAATTCAGTTTGGGGAAATCAGGTAAGACTTCTGGAGGAAAGAAGTCTTGGAGGAAAGAAGTCTTACCTGATTTCCCAAAAGTGAATTCAGAGTCCTAGATGTCCCCATGATGTTGTATATTTTCATCTATCAAGGCACTTACACTTTGTATTGTAAGTATCCATTTATATGTCTGACTCTCTCTTAGACTACGAGCTAGTTACTCTTAGGCAATACCACATTTCTACTGCTTAACATTGTCCACTGCACAGGTAGGTGCTCAACAATAGTTTGTTGGATTGAATTTAGCTTACTGTTACATGGCTTCTAAGAAATTATTTGCTTATCTAATAATTTGCTAGTATATTTTAAAATTACAATTTCAACTGTTTAAATGTAAATTCCTTTCTTTTATTTCAGTCTTTCAATTTTTAAAAATAGCTTCTTCTTTAAAGTATTAGAATATTGAACATTAAAGAAGAGTTACATATTCTTTATTTCAAAGAGAAGATGAAAATCTGAAACTACTGACTATAACTGTGTTCAAAAAATAAACATAAAAAATAAAGTTTATCTTTAAAGTTACTCAATTTTTAAAAATTAAGTTACTATGCCAAATATAAAATTTTATCTAAATCTATCTAAAATATTTATCTACTTTGCACTCAGAATCTGACATACATATTACTGTATTTGAAAATGAGTCTTTTCTCCTAAAAATTTGATTTTTTGTCTTAAAAACTAAGTCATTTTCTAGAAGAATAATTTCCACTTTGATCCCATGAAATCAGTGAGAAAAAAGGGTTTATGTACTCACATGATACATTAAAATAGGATTGATTCACCTTATAGACAACTTTTCTTCCAAGTGAGATATATCTATCATGCTTTGGTAGGCTTCTTACGGGGAAATTAGCTATTATAAATTATTCAATGGAACAAATGCTTCCCACCATTCCTCACTACTGACTTAAAAAAAAAATCCAACACTGGATTCTATTCCACAGTGAATATATATGAAAAATACACAGTGGCCCTCACTGATCAATCATGGTAGAACCCTCATGACACAGCCATAGCCAACAAACAGTGCAAAACATTTACCATCTCTTTTTGGGACAAAAGGAAAAATGTGAAAATGGCAGGATTACTTGGGTTTTAAGAGGAAAAAACTGTCTTGGCAAAAATAATTCATTATCATTCACCCCCTCTTAATACATGAAATTAAAGGCCTCCCTCACCTCCAGGAAGTTTATTATAAATCAAATCATATTTAAAAACATTAAGAGTTAGTTGCCTTTTAAATAACTCATATGAATAAGCTATTTTAAAATCAACTGTTTTATAAAATAAATTAACATTCATTTATGGAATTAATTGGGCTATTTTAAAAACCATTCTGCCTAAAACAAAATATAACCCTCACTATACTATGGTATATTCAGTAGAAAATCCAAGCTGCTCTAAAATAAAAAATGTTTCTATTTAAAAAACAAGGGCTGGGGCAGTTTTTTGTTTGTTTGTTTGTTTAAACGAAGACATTCCTGCACAATAAAAATTCACTTAACTTTACTCCATAAGTACTTGACCTGTACCACAAAGAAGCTCAGGCTTGCAAAATGGCTAGTATGAGAAGCAAAAAGAGTAAGTTTGTAAGTCGAGCTGGGCAGCAACCATATGGCATTACAAAGGACCACTAGGAGACAATAAACATACCAAAAAATGCTTAATTTAAGGTAAATCCTTATTGTTTAATGAAGTGAAAAATGAATAAAATTAGAGTCAAGATACATAGGATAGAAAATTTGGGGACACGAAAGACAAACTCCATGGTCATATCCTTGGACCATACAATTTTACAGCAAACTGTTACTACTAGGTAAAAATCCACTGTGCGATGCTCTTTGTGAATTAACCAATGAAAACACCAGAAGGCTAGCTAGACTAGTTAATGTTTCCACTTGAACTTTGATCAACATTTTCCTGATACAGTTGTATCTACAGATTGAAAAGTGTTTTCAAGGGTTTCAGTTGGCAGTTAGGACAATTTTTTGTTGTTGTATTCAAATCAACCATGTCTGCAAAGAAAGCATGCTAACCCCTCTAGCATAGACCACAGTGCAGTTTGAATAGTGGTTCCATGGCTTTCTGAGTGTTTAGTATGTGTGTATATAAACTCAGTTTTAAACCTGAATGCAAGGATCTTGAATACTGCACAGTGCTTTCTGTGGCACTTACAATTTACTAATAAATTACAAAATGGTACTTTGAAAAACCGAGAAAGCAATATTGATATCTCCCCTAAAATAAGCTCTTTTCAAAAAGAAAGATTTTGCCAAAAATGAACAGCTAGATTAAAGAGTTTCCAAAGCACTTGTAGCTGCAATACTCAATGCTGAAATAATTTCACAGTATTAGAGTGACCATATCTACAGATATAATTTTAAAACAAAGGTTTAGAATTTTTCAGAGAAGGCCTTCCTAAATATTTAAACTCTGTTTTCATGTTTAAATTTTACATGGTAGACCTATGACATCAACATAAAACAAATATATATAAATTTCAAATGGTTTATCCATCAATTCCTTTAAAAGCTGTATTATTTGGATGCCATAAACTTTGCTCAGAAATAATTCTGCATTTCCTGCCATAATTCTTAACTATGTTTTGGCCAAAAAACTTAAAGTTAATCATAATAATCTGTGCATTTTTGGTTTTCTAAAATGAAAGAAATATGCTTAAAAAAAGAAGAAAAATAAATATGCTTCTTATGTCATAGATAAGTATACATATATGGCTTCCATGATTGCTTTTCTCTAATGGCAATTCCAGATGTGAGGGTCAAACTTGTCACTGAATCTGGCTTTCCTTAATACAAAACCATTCAGTGTGCTGATACAGTGAACTGCTTCCCAAAGTTCAAATATACTTTCATACTTTTGTTTAAGCTTATGTAAAGCTTTTAATTTAAAAGCAATTCTTAATAAATAAAACATGTAAATGTAAAATGTAAATATAAAATACACAATTTAAAATAACTTTAGGCAGCAAGCTCTAGATTTCCATTAGTATCTCAGCAATAATTAGAACACATTTTTAATAAGAGCTTCACTATGTCATCCTGTTAGCTTGGCTTTATTGTATTAATACAGGAATAAGTACTATCAGAAAGAAGTTCAAAAGCACTATCTACATAGAGTACAAATTTTTGATATAAGTACTTGGTATTACACAGCATTAACAGTTCAAATAGCAACAGAAATACATATTATGGACAAGATTGCATAAGCATACATTTGCTCCACTGACAGCACCATCCCAAGTATCATGGGAAGCAAGGAAGTGCCCTCATACATATAGCATAGAAATTATATAACCAAAATTCCATGGATCCATTTGTAACTCTCTAGTCAAAGCTAAACATCACATACATTTCCATTTACCTTAGATGCTAAAGAAAAACTCAATTTCCTTTGAACACCTTTTGGCAGAAAGTCAAACAATAAAGAATTTGACATTAGTTTTTGACGGATTGCATATAGATTATACCAAAACATTTAAAAATGTTAATCATTTTATTTAATACAAATAAGCAGTTATGATTTCCTTATTTGTCAGCCAAATATTTGGAATGCTATTGGATGTCCTATGCACCGACCCCTATAACAAAAGCCAGTTCATTATTTATTCAGATTATTACTCAGATGGGAGAAAAAATGCTAATGGAAAATCTGAGAAAATATCAGCATCACTAAGATAAACCAAAACCTATCTTAACAGAAAAAAAACAGTGCAATGTTTTAAGAAGAACTGGAATTATATATTCTGAATGATCCTAAGCTGATGAGCCACTGACTTAGGGGAGAGTTCTATTGATATTAGCCACCTTCATTAGGTAGTCAGCATCTTATTTATCTAACCCTGGGGTTAAACATTTTATTACAGTAGTCAATTTGGAAGTTATAAAATTCTTCTGTTGGGGGTTATTTGGGGGGTTAGAATAGGGATGCAGCTAGGAAAATCAGTGAAATCTCCAGAATGAGCAGCCTGGCACTTTAGTATCTCACTGGGCACTCAGGAAAGCTATACTATAGAAAGCAGGTTACCGTTTATGATAGCTGTATTTTCTGTGTTATCTAGAGAAAAACAGGTTCATCCATGCAAAATGGAGTGTTTTAGAAGATACTGCTGCTAAAATGAAAGACTTTTCAAAAGGAAAAAGTGATTATTCCAGATGAAATGAGAAGTTCCAATGTCAACCTTACTTCCTGAATCAGCAAAAATCAAGGCTTTACTCAGAATAGGAAATTGGAGATTTTCTTTTAATTTACATATCTTTTTTGCTGAGTATGTTTTAGCTGAAATATGAGAGAACTTCTAAGAGACAGCACTTCTCATTTCCAATCGTGCTTTGCTATGGCATTATAAAATACAACTACTTGGAACTAAGAATACATAAATTTTACTAGCAGTGATGTAGAAGAATCAAGAGTTTAAGTGAGAAATAGCTTTTCATTTATAACATTTTGTTATACTCATTACCCAGGTCAATACCATACCAAATACCCAGCTCTAAGTAAAAATTTTAGGTATGAGTGGGACGTATCTAAATAGCTAAAGGTTTAGCATATTATAAGCAAAATTCTTAAATGAGCATCAAAATAAAAAACAAGAAAAACATCTTTGACTCAGATACCTTATTGTGATGTGCACACTTATTATGTATATCAATCCTTTGATTAAATGAGAGGTCCAAGTGTGTTAAGAAGCCTAGATAAATCTCAGAAATTATTGCTGAATTGTTATTTTTTAAAAGTGAAATTTTATTCAATACTTTATAAAATTTCAATAGTATTATTAAAAATCTGAAAGTATATCCATATTATTAACACATATCTATCTCTTGGCTATTTCTTTTACGTCAATATTTTATTGTATATTAAATGTTTTTAATCGTAGTTGGGTGGCTTCTTAACAATAATAAACACAAAATGATGGCCTTTTAGCTAGAAAAAAAATTTTTGTTTAATTCCATCCCTTTTGAAAGAAATGACATAAAGTATGCCATCTCTATCCCAACCTTTGCTACTCCTGCTGCTTCTTTTCCTTTATCTTAGGAGTTGAAGGATGAAATGTGGTCAGATTTTCTCTATTTAAATGAGTTTATTCAGTGAGGGTAAAAAAAAGTATCTTTTGATTTAATCTTAAGTAACAAGAAAAATAAAACATTTCTTAACCACAAACTTTTCAAACATCAATATTTTATTTTCTCTGCTCTTTATATAACACCTTACCAGAATTCACCCAGTAACCATTATTAATAAGTATAAGTGAAATTTCATTTATCTGCCTTCTAACACGCAACTAATTAAATATCAGATTAACGTAGTTAGAATTTGGGCAACTTTTTTATTACCCTCTATAAAAATTATCTAACAATACTTAATGGCACATAAAACATAAAAATATAAATTTAATATTCCGAGAAACTAGATTAAATTTGGAACAATTTAAAACCAAAAATATATACTGAGTTATTTTACTATGAGAAAAACAGGACCTGAACAAAAAACAAACACCAATCATGGGAAAGGTAAGTAAGTAAAGTTTTTAAAGATTTTTCTGTATTCTCTTCGCATAATGAGTCACTTATAAGGAGGAGTATTCACAAACTCAAATGTATAATGTTCCAAACCCTCAACCACAACAGACAACCTTCTAATGATGTGTAAATTAAAGCCCAGGTTTTAGGTTGATCATTACTCTAATAATTGGCTTTTAATACATCATTTTGCTACATAAATGCCTCAGCAGCTTACCCAGGGAAATTATCAAACATTTTCCTTTTTATTTTAATGTCTGCTGAACATATCTGAATGATTCCCATACATTTTCATTCAATATTGATATTAAAAGACAAAAACAGGAAAAAGAAAAAGTCTTTGTTTAAAAGTTTTAGGAACCAATCTCATCCTGAATTAAACATACAGGTAAAGCACAGTGCAGTTAAAAGGCAGACTGTATCCCAAATATACAAGCGCAATGGACATCAGGGTATATGATATAGAAAACCAACTTCCCCAACTGTAAAGGATTTGAACAGGTCAATTATTTCAAACCATCCTGTGATGAATCATCACTTTTTCAACAGTGTACAGAGACTAAGGGATGGCCAATAATAAAAAATGACAGTGCGGTGGCCTAGCCCTATAGAAGCTGGTTTTCATAGACCGAGCTGAGATATATCTGCTGTTTTCTAAGGCAGTATCCCATGCTTAAAACCCTCCCTCTCTGCCTTTGTTCAGCTCTTTTACTAGCAACCAATTGCTTTCTTTTGGTTCAGCCTAGTAAAAAACTCAAAGGACTAGAACATGAAGGTCATCTAGGTCTACAACGTAGATGAACAAGCCAACAAAGCAACATCACAGGGCAAAGAGCAAAGGCATTGTAATAAGAATCTAATACCAACAAAAAGGAAAATCAATATTAAATAATGAAAAACAGTAAACACTTAGGACGAAAAGAATGGCTGCTTTTGCTTTATATATTTAATGTTCTTTTAAATAAAAAATGAAACACTAGCCATTTAATAATTATTTTCAAATTCAAGTGAAATACTTTCTGCAACACACAATAATACAATGACCTACTAGCTAGGAAAAAATATACTAAAATTTATGTGTAAGTAAGGGACCATTGTTAAGTCCTTTGGCTTTTTCTAAAAATAAATTTCTTTCAATCTATGCAGAACACTGACGACTCCAATTTATTGTTGTTCTTAAAATTTAAAAACAAAACTAACTACAACTATAAAGAGTCCTAAGCTACATAGCAGAAACAATCAACATGTAATAAAATAACCAGAGAATTTGTTTACTCATCAATCCTATGTAGGAAGAATGAAAATAATTTCATAATTGTTTATAAAAAGCCACCTTTCCAGCTTTTGTTTTCCCTACTACAACTTTGCAACTATTTCCTTTTTACATTTTCATTGCAATCGTGATGTTAATTGCTGCCGTCACATTTATTCGACATGCCAAGTCTGCAGTGGGGCAAATGGGATTCTGATGATTCGAAGCACAGAAAGAAACAGTTGAAATGATCAACCAGGTGAGAAACAGTCTCCCGAATAATAGCAAAATAACGTAATTTCATCTAAGCAAAATCAAAATCAAATTTTGCCTTCAATAAAGCCCATTTTTTTAAAAAGTGGACATCACGTGGATTGGGAAACATTTTTTATTAAACAGTTTCTTGGTAACACAAAAAAACTTATTTACTAAGTTTTCTTCCATTTTCTATTCTCCTCAAAAAATATTGGAACACAAAGAAAAAAGAAACCAGTTAAAATATACTTCTGCTAAAGGAAGAAACATCACTTAGCAAAACAGTGCAAACTATTACATATCATAGCAGGTGTACTGTCCAAAAAAGCTAAATCACCTCAGAGAAACATACAAAAAGATCAGGAATACGTCAAACAAGCAAAAAGTTCCTACTTCATTTCTCTTTGCATGAGGTGGAGAAGGAAAGCAAAAGTAATGTTACAATAGTATTATAAGAAAGTCACTAGTAAATCTGGTTAACCAGGATAGAATCAGTACTGACTTGTCAGAGCAGAAGCTATAAACAAATCTCTCCTTTCTTCAAGAGTGCTAAACTCAACACAAAAGATCTTGGCAGAGAGAAGTCAAGACTCTGATATTTCTGTTTTCTGATCATCGAGGCAATGAGGAAAAACAAAACAAAACAAAACTCTGAAAGCTAAATAGGTGAGAATGTTGTATGTTCATAATAAATGTGATCCCTTGATTGAAAGGGTAATGAAACGAAAATGAAAACAATGGGAATAAGTTTTGCCGACCACCAAGAATTATACATAGAAGGGATTACGATCACTAGTGTTTCCTTTAAATGTCTCCTTTATAATGCTGTGATCCAGCAAATACACAAATTAAAATATCCCAATAATCCAGTGCTACTAAGGCATGGCTCTTAATACCATTTGTTCTCACTGTTTTCCTGAGGAGAAACTGATTATGCTCTCTTTAATAACTCTTGCATATTAAACTTGCATGTCACATCTCTTCTAA
The DNA here is from genome assembly GCF_000951045.1 of Mandrillus leucophaeus. Classification (NCBI taxonomy): domain Eukaryota; kingdom Metazoa; phylum Chordata; class Mammalia; order Primates; family Cercopithecidae; genus Mandrillus; species Mandrillus leucophaeus. The sequence continues at coordinate 629,868 of NW_012110130.1, forward strand.
AGGTTAAAAGCACTTTGAAGACAAGAACTATGACTTATTTTGTGCCACTCTAACCTAGATGCAAAAAGTTTATGAATTATTTGAACTAAGTGACCATTGTGTGAAAATACAAAATAAATACAAGACATACAGTTCCTGACTCTGAGAGGTTTACAGTATGGTTAAGGAGGTGAAATACATAAATTAGAAGCAACACCACTAATTTTAAAGAATAGCTTTTTAAGTGATATAGTCAAGGGGAAAGATGTTGGAGGAAAGGAAGGAGAACAGAGCATGAAGACAGAACCCTGAAACATGAGAAGAGGATCACCATCTATTCATGAAACCTTGAGTCTTGCTACAAAGATAGCATAGAGAGTAATTTCAATTAGGGCTTGTGAATTTGAAAGGAATATTGCTAAATAACACATTTCTCAAAGAGTTATTCTTAAGTGAAAGCAAAAGTATAATCTTGTTCTAATGGAATACGTTCACTCAAGGCATGAAAGCAGGGCCACTGGCAGTTCATTTTGAAGGGCAAAAGGGTATCTTGGGCTTTCTTGTTGTGTCTTCTTTTTAAGGAACTCCAGGTTGAGTGCTCAGTCTTCATAAAACTACTGTACAGCTTGACTAGTACTGGTTTCAAAGGCAATTAGAACTGCCTTTGGTTAGGGAACTTTCTTCAACAAGCTAGGGTGGGAGGAACTGAAATAATAACTGTAAAATAGTCCCTACGGGAAACTTCTGAGACATAGGCACACCTCTTGAAGAAGTTCAAATTGAAAGCACTTGAGTGATGTATCTATGACACAACCACAAAGGCAGGAGATTATTAGATGCAGGAGATGAAGGATGTTTCTAAAGCCAAAATGTAACAAGTGGAGTGAAACTGATAAATGATTTTTCAACTTAGCCTTTCATCCTTCCAAGGCAGAAAAATTGAGCTGCCTGCACTGTGCTGCATATAGGTCTTCCAGATGAGGTTTATTGAATGCTATGCAAAGGAATTAAAAATCTGATAACACTTCAGATAGAAAAAAAAAAAAGGTAGAGAAATACCCTGTGAGCCTTGGTTAAAATATATTTTAAAATATAACATGGTCTTCATCAGTTTTCATAAATTGTCTAGAAATCTAATTCTATACAATAAAGTTATCTTCCCACAATAAAGTATCATCTCACATCTATAAGAACGGCCAGTATCATGAAGGCAAAAAACAAATGCAGGCAGAGATGTGGAGAAACGGGAACCCTTACACAATGCTGATGAGAATGTAAATTAGTACAGCCATTATGGAAAACAGTGTGGAGGTTCCTAAAAAAACTAGAAGTAGAACTACCATATGATCCAGCAATCCCACTGAGTTATTTATCCAAAGAAAATGAAATCAGTATGTCAGAGATATCTGCACCCCCATGTTTATTGTAACACTACTCACATTAGCCAAGATACAGAATCAACCTAACTGCCCACCAACAGATGAACAAAGCAAATGTGATATAGATACACAATGAATACTATTCAGACATTAAAAAAAGAATAAGGGCCAGGCATGGTGGCTCACGCCTGTAATCCCAGTACTTTGAGAGGCCGAGGTGGGTGGATCACGAGGTCAGGAGATGGAGACCATCCTATCCAACATGGTGAAACCCTGTCTCTACTAAAAACACAAAAATTAGCTGGGCGTGGTGGTGCGTGCCTGTAATCCCAGCTGCTCCGGAGGCGGAGGCAGGAGAATTGCTTGAACAGGAAGTCGGAGGTTGCAGTGAACCAAGATTGTTGTCACTGCACTCCAGCCTGGCGACAGAGCGAGACTTGTCTGGAAAAAGGAAAGGAAAGGAAAGGAGAAAGGGGAAAAGGGAAAGGGGACAGGGGAAAGGGGAAAAAGGAAAAAGGAAAGAAAGAAAGAAAAGAAAAGAAAGAAAAGCAAGAAAAGAAAAAAGAAAAGAAAAGAAAAGGAAAGAAAGAAAAGAAAGAAAGAAAAGAAAGAAAAAGAAAAGAAAGAAAAGAAAGAAAAGAAAGAAAGAAAGAAAGAAAGAAAGAAAGAAAGAAAGAAAGAAAGAAAGAAAGAAAGAGAGAAAGAAACAAACAAAGAAACAAAGAGAAAATCCTGTCCTGCTGTCCTTTTTGGCTACATGGATAAGCCTGGAGGACATTATGTTAAATGAAATAAGCCAGACACAGAAAGACAAATACCACATGATTTCTCCTATTTGCGGAGTTTAAAAAAGCAGCTCTTACAGATGTACAGTGTAGCATAGTGGTTACCAGAGACTGGCCAAAGACTGGATGGGGAGAGGTTAGTCAACAGGTATAAAAGAACAGATGGATAAGAGGAATAAGTTCTAGTTTTCTGTTGCACAGTACAGGGATTACAATTAACAATAATACTACATTGTGTATTTTTCACAATAACCAGAAAAGAGGATTTTGAATGTGCTTGCCACAAAGAAATGATACATGTTTGAGGTGATGGATACACTATTACCCTGATTTGATCATTATACGGTGTATACATGTATTGAAACGTCATACTGTACCCCACAAATATGAACTGAATATATTGTACATATTCAAAATAAAAATAAAACTTAGAAAGTTATTTTTTAAATTATCAACTTGTGAAAAGATTCAACGACACTGCAGGTAAAACAACATAGCAGACATTCAATAAATTGTTAAAAGATTGGCTAAAATATTTTCATAAAGTTATAATGAAAAGCTGAAAGGACAAATACATAAGGCCTGGAAGAATCTCTGAAGCTTTCACAAATACTATTTAAAATTATTTTAATTTTTCTAAAAAAAAATGAAGTGTATAATGTACATAGGATTCTGTATTAGATGACACAAGTACTAGGTTTTGGTCTTTGAACAGTTCACTATTTATTCTCTTTAGCATCCATTTCCTTTCTTCTGTGTTTCTTATCAGAAAATCTATCCATAGGGTATGGATGGCAATAAGGGATGGTTACCCTATACTTCACTGCATCCCCATTAGGGAGATGGGTACACCATTCATACCCCTCCAATCCAAGCATTAGACCCCACTGATTGGACCAGGAATAACCCAAGCTGAACCAATAAAAGAACTTCTTGTGCTTTAACCAGAATTATCCAAAAAGATACTATCTCTGTCTGAGACACAGGTATTAAGGACATGGAAGTCAAAAGTGTCCAAAGCCATTTTCCTGTTACTACAGAAGGCCTAAGAATGAAGCCAATCAGCACGGAGGAAAGTAGATCTGAGAAACGGGATGAGTTAGTGTTAATGCTTGAAGCTCTAGAATAGATCTAGAATGATCCAGCTATGCTGAGAACAGATAAATCCTAAATGAGTCAATAAATCCCTATCCTGGTCAGATGTGGTGGCTCATGCCTGTAATTCTAGCACTCAGGGAGGCTAAGGCGGGTGGATCACCTGAGTTCAGGAGTTCAAGCCTGGCCAACACAGTGAAACCCTGGCCAACATAGTGAAACACCGTCTCTACTAAAAACACAAACATTAGCTGGGCATGGTGGCAGGCACCTGTAGTCCCAGCTACTCAGGAGGCTGCAGCAGGAGAATTGGTTGATCCCAAGAGGTAGAGGTTGTAGTGAGCCGAGATTGTGCCACTGCACTCCAGCCTGGGCGACAGAGTGAGACTCCATCTCAAAGCAAAATAAAAACAACCACCAAAAAAACTTCTCTATTTCTTACTTCCTTACTTTCTTTTTCTTCTTTCTTTCCTTTGGTTTGGGTTTCCAAAACCTTGCATCGTTTTCTCTTAACCCTGTCAGTCTTCTGTCATTCCTTCAGGTAGTGCCGTTCTCTGCCATTCCTAGTAATCCTGTGGCTCCACTGCAATACTAAAAGATGGTAAATGAATGCCTGATCTGGGGATATTTCAGTCTATTTAATGGTTACTTGACCTCACCACTAAACAACATGAGGAAAGATTTATGGATAGAGACTACAGAATCAGTTCTTAAAGAGAACAGAACCTCTAACTGTTCAAAAACAGTTGTGATCTCATTATTTAACACTGGTATACAATTAAGAAAATAGGCATTTTCAGAAAGTGCTCTCAGTAAGAAGTCCAGTCACAATTAATAAAAATCGATCTTTATACGCATATTATACCCAAAACCCAACAGGAAGTCCAAAAGCCAAAAGCGAAAGTAGTTCACATTTGCCTAAAATTTGCTGAGGAAAATGCCAGCATTTGGTTAATTCCTATCCTTAGAGTTAAGAGTAAAATAAAATAATACAAACAAAAATAAGAACAAGCTTAAGATATGCTAGGTTAAGCTATAATGTCTGGTAGGTATGGCTTATTAAATAAATTTTTGACTTAAAATATTTTCTACATGCAATGGGCTTTTAGAAATATAACCTCACTGTTAGTTAAGGTCCATCTGTACTTTGAAAATAAGTATTTCTTTGGGATACCTTATCTATAAGAATCATTAACGTTTGATTTGGAAATGAAATAGAACGGCGATGTTACTTTAAACCCTAAGCCAACACCACTAACCTGGGAATATTGTCTCATGTGAATTAATATTGGTCAATATAAAACATGAAGACACAAACCCCTAGGACCTTACATGCTCAAATGATTACTGAATTCAGCCTAGCAATTTCTCCTCTCCAACATTAAGAGTTAAAGCAATAAAAAAACATATATTTACACTTTCATTGAAAGAACAGACGGAAAGGGAAGACATGATTTGCAATTTGAGGGGACTGAGCCCAAATATTTCTGTATTTCTTTATGTGTATGTTGATGAAAAAGTTGCTCAACAATTATTTCTTGACACATCAACAAAAATTCACCAAAGGCTTTGGTTGCAACAAAACTTGATTTACGGACAGTGAAATTTGAATTTCATAGAATTTTCATGTCATCATTTCTTTCTCAGCCATTTAAAAAAGTTAAAATTCTTCTTAGCTCCAAGGCAGTACAAAAACATGAGGCTGGTTGGATTTGGCCTATGGGGCATAGTTTGCTGACTCCTGTTCTTCACTAAGGCAGCAAATTAGAATCATGTAACAGCTTTAAAAAATTATATGTCTCTCCCACACACCTAGATGCTTAGGCCCTATCTGTAGAAATCAATTTCCTGGCTAGATGAAAGGTGAGGGTGAGGGGGAGTACAATAAAACCATGAGATTTGTTCAATATTCCAGATGATTCTAACGTGTAGCCAGGACTTAAGACTATAGAATTTAGAATCAAATGGACACTCCACAGCTTCTGCAATTTTGGCAAGATACCTATTCTTTCAGATTCTTGGTTTCCACATCTATACTGTTCAGAACTGGCACATAAGTGCTCGGTATTATCGTTCCCTTTCACTGCTGCACTGTACATAGTAAGTTCTTAGTACACTTCTGATTAACACAATTCTGCACAAAACATATTCCTTTCAAATAATTTAAGAAAAATAAGGCAAGAACACATGTAAACCAAAACACAGAAATGTCTGTAATGAAATAACTATTAACACAATACATTGCTGTTTGCAGAAATGTGACAACCAGAAACAAAAAGAAGAGACTCCAGGATTATATTTTAGAATAGCAGAAAGGGAGTAACAGTGAAAAGATCCTAAGAATAAATACCTGTTTGATAAAAGACCTAAAACATTGAGACTATTTCCTTCTTCTATTAATTAACTATGGGTCAACAATCACTTGCTGACCAAAGAACAGAGTACTAAGTCTTCCAGCCTCCTCAGCATTTCTGCCTAATGCCTTGGGGTAGGTGAAATGTGCCCAAAAGTATTGAGAGGCTGCTCAGTTTTAAATGATAAATACTTGACCAATGTGATAGGAAGCTTTCAACAATTAGGGTGAAAAAAAAATGGAGAAAAATAGCTACCTCCTCCACCACAAAATTATGTATCTTTTAAGGTATAAAGGTTTGGTTTTCATTAATCAACTTAATGTCTAGTTATAAATTTTTTAAATACTATATATAATTTTCAGGAAAATGGCTTAATAAAAAAAATATACAAAGTGACAGCTTACCTATTAACCATGAAGAAATACAAAACATAAAGTATACCAGATCTCAATAGCAACACCAACAAAATTAAAACATCTAGAAATATATTTAATAAGTAATATGCCAGATGATATTTAAAAAGCCATGAAATTTACTGAAAGATATGGAATATCTAAATAATTCATTCTAACGTCTTAAACTCCTAACTGAAAGATGCCAAATTAATATACGTAACTAGTGCAATTCCAGTTAAACCCTCAAAGATGTTTATGGCCAGGCATGGGGGCTCACATCTGTAATCCCAATAATTTGGGAGGCCAAGGCGGGTGGATCACTTGAGGTCAGGAGTTCAAGACCATCCTGGCCAACATGGCAAAACCCCGTCTCTACTAAAAATACAAAAAAATGAGTGGCGCATGGTAGTGCACACCCTGTAGTTCCAACTGCTAGGGAGGCTGATGCAGGAGAATTGCTTGAACCCCGGAGGGATAGGCTGCAGTGAGCTGAGAGAGATCACACCACTGAACTCCAGCCTGGGTGTCTGAGTAAGGCTGTCTCAAAAACCAACCAAACAAACAAAACAAAAAAACCCAAAAGGACGTTTATAAGTAGTGTAAAAAACCTAGAGCAATTTAAATATGACTAACAAAGAGAACTTATTCCACCACATAGAACTGTAAAGTTCCAGTAATCACAACTATGTAATTAAAACAAAAACAAATCAATGAAAAAAAATCTAGTTTGATGTCCAGCTAGATATAAAAATCATTCATTCGTTCTACACATATTTATGAAATACTGTTCTAGGATCTGCAATGTGGCAACAGAGGAGAAACAAACAAAAATTCCTATTCTCATGGTGCTTATATTGTAATGGAGAGAAAAAATATTGAGTAGAAAATTCAAAATACATTTTATTATTTTACAAAAAGAAAAGCTGCTACCAACCTAACTCCAATAAACACTTGATATTTAAAATCTTTTCTACATATACATTCATAAAATAATGCCCCATCCCACATTTTTTTCCCAACAAAAGTGAGATCTTGCTGTTATGTCCTTTCTTCCCAATTCAATATACCATGTCAATAACAAAACAAGTATATGGCAGCTGTCCCATAAAATTCCTATCACCTAGTGATGGTATAGTCACTGGTATGTTTTAATGATGCATTACTCATGGGTTTGGGGTAATGCTTGTGTAAACAAACCTACTGTACTGCCAGTCATTAAAAGTCTAGCAATACTATTATGCACAGTACATAATACTTAATAAACAACTGTTTCTGGTTTATGTATTTACTACACTTTTTATTGTTATTTTAATGTCTACTTACTTTTTAAAAATGTTAACAGTAAAATATGTCCTTCAGAGGAATTCCAGAAGTCATTTTTACCACAGGAGATGACCGTTCTGTGTGTTTTTGTCCCTGAAGACCTTCCAGTGGACAAGATTTGGAGGTGGAAGACAGCGATATTAACGATCCTGACCCTATTAGGCCTAGGCTAATGTGTGCTTCTGTGTCTTGAGGTTTTAACAAAAATGTTTAAAAAGCAAAAAAAAAAAAAAAAAAAAAAAAAAAAAAAAAACCAACGAAATTAAAAATCTTTAGAAAAAAGCTTATAGAATAAAGACATAAAGAAATTATTTTTGCGTAGCTATACAAAGTATTTTATGCTGAGTATTACAGGAATCAAAAAGTTTAAAAAGTAAAAAGTTGATAATATAAAAATGTTGTAACTAGCATAATCTATTATTAAATAAAAAAGTTAATAAATTTAGTGTAGCCTAAGTGTACAGTGCTTATAAAACTTACAGTAATGTCCTAGACCTTCACATTTACTCAACACTCACTCACTGCCTGACTAGCGCAACTTCTGGTTCTAAAAGCTCCATTCATAGTAAGTGCTCTATACAGGTATACCACTTTTATCTTTTATGCCATATTTTTTACTGCATTTTTTCTATGTTTAGATACACAAATATTTACCACTGTTACAACTTCCTACAGTATTTAGTACAATAACATGCCGTACAAGTTCGTACCCTAGGAGCAATAGGATATCATATGGCCTAGGTGGGCATGAGGCTATGCCATCTAGGTTTGTGTAAGTACACTCCATGATGTTCACACATGATAAAATCACCTAATTACACATTTCTTGGAATGTATCCCTGTCAGTAAATGACATATGACTATATTGTAAAAAGTTTCCCATTTTATTCATAGGAAAACCATGATGTTTAATTATTATATAGTATTTTATTGTTTGAATGTACCTGAATTAACCACTCCCCTGTTGTTGGCTTTTTGAGCCATTTATACAAAGAAGCTGTGTAATCAATGTAACATTAAATTATCAATGTAATATTAAAATACATGCTGGGTGCAATGGCTCACGCCTGTAATCCTAGCATTTTGAGAGGCCGAGGCGGGCAGATTGCCTGAGCTCAGGAGTTTGAGACCAGCCTGGGCAACACGGTGAAACCCTGTCTCTACTAAGATACAAAACATTAGCCGGGCGTGGTGGCATGCGCCTATAGTCCCAGCTACTTGGGAGGCTGAGGCAGGAGAATTGCTTGAACCTGGGAGGTGGAGGTTGCAGTGAGCTGAGATCCCGCCACTGCACTTCAGCCCAGGCGACAGAGTGAGACGCTGTCGTTAAAAACAAACAAACAAACAAAAAAACCACCAAGTTCCCTCTTTTTCACATATTATAACTGAACTATCGTGATTGGGCAGAAGTATGCAGAAATATATTTTATTATATGAATATATTCATATAAGCATTCATATTTATATTCATATAAAATGTATTCATACAAGAATTCATATTTTCTTATATGAATATATTTTCTGATCAGATTTTTAAAATCAGGCCAGAAACAGTGGCTCACACCTGTAATCACAGCACTTTGGGAAGCCAAGGCAGGAGAATCACTTGAGCCCAGGGGTTTAAGACCAGCCTGGGCAAAACTGAAATGCTGTCTCTACAAATAGAAACAAGAATAAAAATAAATTAGCTAGGCATGGTGTCGCTTGCCTCAGGAGGCTGAGGTGGGAGAACTGCTTGAGCCTAGGAGTTCGAGGCCGCAGTTAGCCATGACTGTGCCACTGCACTCCAGCCTAGGTGACAGAGTGAGACACTGTCTCAAAAAACAAAAACAAAAACAAAACACCTTTATAATTTACAGAATTTATTTACAATAAGTTTTGAAAAATCAAATGCATAAATTAATTTATAATGTAATAGCCACCATAATTAAGATACAGAACATTTTCATGCCTCCAAAGGGTTCCTTCATGCTTTTTCACAATAAAATTTCTTCCATTTAACCCTGGTAACCACTGATCTGATTTGTCATTAGTTTTGTCTTTTATAGAATAGTCATAGGAAAAGATTAATACAGTACATAGTCCACTGTGTCTGGCTTCAATAACTTAGTATAAAGAATTAGAGGCCGGGCACTGTGGCTCACGCCTGTAATCCCAGCACCTTAAGAGGCCAACACAGGCGGATCACTTGAGGCTAGGAATTTTAGACTAGCCTGGCTAACATGGCAAAACCCTGTTTCTACTAAAATTCCAAAAATGTGGCTGGGCATGGTGGTGTGCACCTGCAATCCCAGCTACTCAGGAGGCTGAGGCACAAGAATCTCTTGAACCTGGGAGGCAGAGGTTGCAGTGAGCTGATTGTGCCCCACTGCACTCAGCCTGGGCAACAGAGCAAGACTGTCTCAAAACAAGAAAAGAAAAAAAGAAAGAAAAAGGAATTAGAGACTCCTCCATGTTGTGGAATGCATCAGCAATCTGTTCCTTTAAATTGATAAATCAACATTTGCTTATCAGTTTACTAGGTGACGAACATTCAGGTTATTTCAAGTTTTTACGCAATCACAAATACAGCTAGTAGGAACATACAGCTTCAAGTCACTTTGTGGACGTTTTCAGTTCTCTTGGGTAAATACCTGGGAGTGTAACTCCTGGGTCAGATGGTAAGGTATATATTTAGAAAAGACTCTTCCAGTCTGTATAATTTTTCATTATGACTATCAATGTATACAAGTTCTTGTCACTTGGCATTCTCCATATATTTGAAATAGTCGATCTTTTCAACTATGACCTATTCTAGTGGACAACAGCAGTATATCATTGTGGTTTTAAGTTTCATTTTCCTAATAACTAATGATTTTGATATTTTCATTAGCTTATATTTGCCATTTGTATATCTCCTTTAGTCGATCTATAAATCTTTTGCCCATGTTTACTTGGATTGTTCATCTATTATTGAGTTTTAAGAGTTCCTTGCATATTCCAGACATAAATCCTTCACAAATATTTTCTCCAAGTCTGTGGCTTGCATTTTTAGCTTATAAAAGTATCCTTTGAAGTCTACATATTTTAAATTTTGATTAAGTCCAAATTTTATATTTTTCTTTTTATATCTTGTGCCTTTTGTATCAAATATTAAAATATATAACCCAAGATATTCAGATATCCTGGGTATTTTTGTTTTGTTTTGTTTTGAGATGGAGTCTCGCTCTGTTGCCCAGGCTGGAGTGCAGTGGCGCCATCTCGGCTCACTGCAAGCTCCGCCCCCCGGGTTCATGCCATTCTCCTACCTCAGCCTCCCAAGTAGCTAGGACTACAGGTGCCCGCCACCAAGCCCGGCTAATTTTTGTATTTTTAGTAGAGGCGGGGTTTCACCTTGTTAGCCAGGATAGTCCTGATCTCCTGACCTCATGATCCGCCCGCCTCGGCCTCCCAAAGTGCAGGGATTACATGCGTAAGTCACCGCACCTGGCCGATATCCTGTTTTCTTTTAGAACTTTCATATAATTCTTACATTTAAATCTGTAGTATGTCCCAAGTTAATTACTATATGTTGTGTGATGGAAGAAATATGGTTCATTTTTGGCATATGGCTATATATGGTCCAGCACCAATTTGCTGAAAAGCTTGTCCTTTCCCAACTGAAATGTTTGGTATCTTTATGTAAATCTACTAGATTTTTTTCTGTCCCATACACCTTTACAATATTATCCTACTGTTTTAATCATTGTATTCTAGATCCTTTTGCATTTGAAAATACATTTTATAATCAATTTAGAAAATTCAACTTAAGTTTTTTTTAAAGCCTGCTGGAATCTTGACTGATATTGCACTGAACAATTGATAAATCTGGAAAAAATTGCAACCTTAAAAATCAAGTCTCATCCATGAACATGGTGTAACTCTCCATTTATTTAGATTATTTTTCTCTGCATTGCCTTATAGTGTTCAGTGTAAAAGTGTTATACATTTTGCTATGATCACTATTAATATTTCACATCTTTTGATACTGTGAAAATGGCATATTTAAAAATTCAAGTTCCAATAGTTTGTTGCTAGTATACAGAAATGTAATTAGTTATTGAATATTGACCTTGTTTTTTACAAAAAAATTTGCTAAACTTATTAGTGCCAGTAGCTTGAGATTCTCTTCAATTTTCTAACTAGATTTTTATGTCAACTGCAACTAAAGATGATTTAATATTTCTCTTTCCATTTCGTATGCCTTCAGCTTCTTTTTATTGCCTTATTGCACTGGCAGTATGACTTCCAGTACAATGTAGAAATGTATCTGAGAAGGGACTGCCTTATCCTCTTCCCAGTTTTAAAGTGAAAGCATTCAGTCATTAGTTGCAGGTTTTTTAAAGTGTCCTTGAACTGGATTAAGAAAGAGTCCCTTGTACTCCTAGTTTGCAAGACTTTTGTTTATTGTTTTAATCTATCATGAACAGGTGATAAACTTTGTAAAATGCTTTATCTGCATCTATTGAGGAAAATATTTTTTTCCTGTTACTCTGTTAATACAGTAAATAATGTTGCTTAATTTTCACATGTTAAACCAACCTTTCTTCCTAGAATGAACTTCACTTGGTCATGACATATTAATCATTTAATATATTACAGAATTCATTTCCTAATATTTTGTTAATAATTTTTTGTGTCTATATTCATGAAGGATATAGATCTGTAGCTTTCTTGTAGTATCTTGTCTGGGTTTTGTGTCATAGTAATACAAATCTTATAAAATTAGTTTGGAAGTGTTACCTCATCTTTCATATTCTGGAAGAGTTTGTAAAGAATTGGTATTATTCCTTTTTTTAAAGTTCGATATACTACTAATGCTATCTCGACTTGGCTGTTTCTCTACTGGAAGCTTTTAATCTAACAATTCACCTTCTTTAATAAGACTATTCAGGTTATCTATTTCTTCTTAACTTTAACTTTCAAGGAATTTGTCCATTTCATCTAAGTTGTTGAATTTATTGATTTTCCATAAAATTTAGGATCTATGTGATGTTCCTCCTTTCATTACTAATGACGGTAATTTATGTCTTCTTTCATTTTATTCCTGATTGGTCTTCGGTTTTGTACTTGAATGTTTATAGAATTATTCACAATAGGAATAAAATAATCCAATAATAATCCAGGGATAAATTGAATTATTCTTTCTCTTAATTCCTGATTGGTCTGGCTTAAATGTTCTTCAGCTTTACTGCCAGAACATGGAATGCAGTGAAACCTGCTGAGAAATGTATAGGTGTAAATGTTTCGAATGAGCTCCATGGATCACTACACCTGCTGCTTTCCAGTTATTCTTTCTCCAGCCTTGGGTAATTTCTTGTCACACATGCACAGATCAGTATTTGCTCAGAAACTCAAGCGGTTCATTGAGTTTTGTGGAGATTTGTGGATCTCCACGCTTCTGTCCTGATGTATCTCACTACTCTCTAGTAATTTTATCCCCAAATTCTAGACACCTTGGCCTCCTTGTACTTCAAAATCTCTCTCTTCAATGTAGTGTGATGCCACCTGCCCAAGATCTCAATATGTCTGCCTTCCCTGTACCAAAACTGTCTCTACGCAATAAGTTGGGAAGACCTACAGAAGTCACTTTCTCTTCTAAGATCCAGTGTCCTATACTGGTTATTATTCAATGTCTATAAACAATTATTATATTTTGTAGACTGGTTTTCTAGTTTGAAGCAGGAGTGTAAATTCAGTCCCTGGGACTCTGTCATGGCTAGAAGTAGAAGTCTAAATTACGCCGGGCGCGGTGGCTCAAGCCTGTAATCTCAGCACTTTGGGACGCCGAGACGGGTGGATCACGAGGTCAGGAGATGGAGACCATCCTGGCTAACACGGTGAAACCCCGTCTCTACTAAAAAATACAAAAAACTAGCCGGGCGAGGTGGCGGGCGCCTGTAGTCCCAGCTACTCGGGAGGCTGAGGCAGGAGAATGGCGTAAACCTGGGAGGCGGAGCTTGCAGTGAGCTGAGATCTGGCCACTGCACTCCAGCCTGGGCGACAGAGCGAGACTCCCTCTCAAAAAAACAAAATAAAATAAAATAAAGTCTAAATTACTCCTATGTTCTTTAAAAATTAAAATACACACATACACACACACAACCTGAATCTTAGAGAGGGGAAGAAACAGAGACTTCCAATTCCTGGGATAGTTGCCACACTGATTTTAAAAAATTGTACACTTTAAGGCTTTTGGTAACAATTACCAGTATATGGAACTAATGTCTTCGGATAATTTTTCATTGATTTCTGTATTAAAAATGATTTTGTAAGTTTAACCCGAATTCTTAAGAGTATCTCAAACTCTGGCAAGTGGTATAATCAATTATAAAAAGATTTTCCTTTAAAAAAAACTAATATATTGTTTGTGACCCCTCTATTAATATTTAAAGAAAAAAAAATCTCCTTTTACCTTAAAACAATAAAAATGAAAAAGAACCAGAACCTAAGTTTTACATTTTCAGGGTATATACAAGCATTTGATAAACCTCTGTAATCCTATCACCCAAAGAAGCCTACTTCAATTTTTAATAAGAGAACATTGTCTTTTTTATGCATAACTTTTTTTAAATGAAAAATGGGTGCATTATGTTTTACTACCCACATTTTCACTTACTAAATCATAATATTCTATTAAATATTTGTTCAATCACTGTCAATGGTTATCGACTATACCATAGCAAAGAATCCATTATTATTAAACATCTGGGTTAAACTCTGTAGTAAAGACCTTACATACACTCTATTATTCTTTAGAACAAATTCCTTTAAGTGAAATGTGACATTATTTTTTGTCATTTTTCCCTTTTACTGTGGTAAAATATATAAAACGTAAGATTTGCCATTTTAACCGTTTTAAAATGTACAACTCAGTATCATTAATTATACTCACAATGTTGTGCAACCATTATTACTATTTGCAAAACACTTTTATCACCACCAAGGAGAAACTACCCTTTAAGTAACCTCCCCCAACTTCTTTCTCCCACCCAACCCCCAGTAACCTTTCAAGTATTTCTTTACCTATTAATCTCCCTATTCAAAATATTTCATTTATGTGAGCTCATACAAAATTTGTCCCTTTATGTCAGGCTTACTGCACTTAACACAAGGTTTTCAAGGTTCATCCATGTTGTACCATGTATCAAATTTTCATTACATTTAATGGCTGAGTAACATTCACTTGTATGTAGATACCACATTATGGTTTTCTATGCATTTTTTAATAGACACCAGGGTTGTTTCCAACTTTTGGCTATTGTGAATAATCCTGCTATAAACATTCAAATACAAGTATCCATTACATTTAAGACTTTTTTTTTTTTTTAAACTTTTCCTTGTGTAGCAGGGCTACCTCATAGGCAGTGTGCCCAGAGTAGTCACATTTAAGACTTTTGGTAACTATGGCCCAATTGCCTTTCAGCAAGAAAGTCACTAAAACGTATAGCCATATATATACATACATACCTATATAAATATATGTATATGAATGCCCATTTTATCATGATCTGCCATCTTAACAGATTTAAATGGCACTTAGATTTTTATTAATAGTGACAGTAAACATTTTCCTTATGTTCCTTCTTTTAGGAACCACTAGTTCATATGCTTGGCTCACATTCCCCACTAGAGCATTTCTTTATTAGTTTCTAAGACTATTTTATGTAATTAGATTAAGGCTATTTTATACAATTAGACTAAAAGCCCTTTTATTAATCACATAAGTTGTGGGTTTTTTGCAGTTTCCTCTCAATTTTGTTTCTAATGATTGTTCACATTCAAAGGTGTTCATGCAGATGTACTTAAATCCTACCAGTTTCTTGAACATTCCTGTCACATTGGTAACTATGGTTTCTAACTTTTTATGTCATTCTTAGGAAGTCCTCTTGAAATATAAAATCATTCACTTACATTTCCTTCTAGTACTTTATAGTTTCATTTAATATTAACAGCAAATTTTAAATTATCTAGAATTTATTTTGATGTATAGTATGAAGCAGAAATGTAACTTTTCTTCAATATCACTTAGTAACTAATCCATCCTTTCCCCAAATTAAAAATCTCACCTGTATAATGTACTACACTCTTCTTTATACTTGAAAACACACATACACATATACACACACACACGTTCTTTTATTCTGGTCTATCTGTTTATTCCTTGGCCTGTTCTATGTTATCTTAACTGTTATAAGCTTATCATCAAATGTAATATCTGACAGGACACGCCACCATTTTTTTTTTTTTAATTTTCTACACCAATCTCCCAATAATTTTTCAGACAAATATTAAGATCATTTTGTCAAGCCATAAAACAATCCCCAAGGTTATCCATTATTTTATGGAAAGCTGGCACCTTAATAACGTCTCCTCACCCAGTTAAAATGTATGCTCTTCCATCTGATCAACTCTCCTTTAATATCGCCGTTCATTTTTATAGTATTTTTCATAAACTCCACACATTTCCTGTTAAGTTTATTCTAAGGTTATGTTTGTTTTGCTATTGAAAATGAATCTTTTATAGAACCTAGTACAATGCATTACACAGAGGAAACAAGATATATTTGAGTAAATGAATACTGGCTTCACATTTACATACTACACTAGTTTCTATACCTTTAGTTTACAAAAAAGCAATTTTTAAAAAAATCCACTAAGATCATTTTTAGTACTCGTATTTCATTGTACTCCCATTCATTCCCTGTATTCAATTAATCAACAGAGCCATCATTTTTTTCTTTGACTTTTTCTTGTTTACTTTCTCTATTCCACTCTTACTCATCTTAATCTAGTTACTCACTATCATGCTCAATTCAGAGAAACCATATTTCCATATTTTTAGAAACTGTGCACTTACCAACCAATGCCTCAAATCAAAATTAGATTCCATAGTCTCTGTGGAATTCAATATTGACTATTCCTGCCTTAAAATGTTCCACACTTTGTCTCTACATATTATCCTTGCCTGCTTAAATATTCTTTGCTATTAATATTTGCTCTGTTTCCAGTGTTCTAAATGATTATCCATAGCCATTGTTTATTCAAATATTTAACCGTGGTGATGTCATTTATAATAACTGCTACATTATGGATCTTCCCCTTTGAAAGGCCACTCTTCTTTCTCCTTTTCTATTCTTACTACCACCATCCTTACTCAGGTCCTTAAATCTCTAATACTCTAATCGTCTTCTTATGCCATGTTTCCTCCCACTCTATCCTGCATACCAGTGGATTAATCATGTTGTCAGTATTTCTCTAGGCCTGCCCTAAAACTTCTAAAGCTTCTTAAGGCTTAGTACAAAATTCTTCAAACTGTTCCTCAGGGCAATAAGGGTGCTACTGATGTGCCTCTGTGGCTACATTGGTGGAACCTAGTAAGCTTCACATTCTTCAACCCAAGTTGATTAAGGCAACTCTGCGTTTGTCTCTTTTACACATGGAGGTTTATTTAGCAACATTCTGCTTGAAGAGACAATTCTACTACTTGGCGGGGAGGGGAAATTTTGGAAAAGTTCAAGAGAACAAAGAAATCCAACTTAGCCAACTTGCATTCGGTCTTCACAAAACTGCACCCAGAATTCCTTATTTTTGAGCTTTATCACTGTATCTTTTTAAAAAAAAATTTTGAACAAATCAGACCTCTCTCCTCATTGTTCTTCATATAAAACAATGTTTTATCTCCATACCTTTGCTCACTTCATTATCCCTGCCTGCCCACAACACCCTTCTCTCTACCTATATAATATACTATACCTATATTATACTACATGAGTCTTCCTTATCCCTCAAGGCCCAGCAAAAATGCTAGCCCTACAAGAAATTTTTCATGACTCCAACAGCTGTCAGTAATTTCTCCCTCCTTCAAACTCCCATAGTACTATCAATCAATCACTCACATTTGGCACTATCGTGTGATGCCCTTCCTTTTTTCTTTCTGAGACGGAGTCTTATTCTGTCACCCAGGCTGAAGTGCAGTGGCACAAACTCAGCTTACTGCAACTTTTGCCTCCCAGGTTCAGGTTATTCTCCTGCCTCAGCCTCCCGAGTAGCTGGAACTACAGGCGCCCGCCACCTCGCCCGGCTAGTTTTTTGTATTTTTTAGTAGAGACGGGGTTTCACCGTGTTAGCCAGGATGGTCTCCATCTCCTGACCTCGTGATCCGCCTGTCTCGGCCTCCCAAATTGCTGGGGTTACAGGCATGAGCCATCATGCCTGGCCGATACCCTTCCATGTCATGACTGACCGCCAATCTTAACAGTCTAATCAGAATATAAGGCCCCTGAAAACACATGATCACAACGTATATCCTACATAGCTTCTGAAGCACTGAGCATAGTACTGAACAATAGCTGTCTAACAAGTGTCACTGGTTACTTGTACGTATGTTTCATCACTTCCTTACTCAGAAACATAACGTGATTTACAAGTATTTTCCACATGAAACTCTATCATCTGGTAATCATCCCTTTCTCTCCTTATTAATACCATATCTCATTTCACTTCTCCCATGGGCCCAATAACCTTCACCACCTTTCACCCAAGGAATGTCCTGACCTCCTTGATATCTATTCAAATTCTGCCTAGTCTTCAGAGACCAGTTCAAGTTACATTTCATCAAAAAATAAAGTAAGAAAACCTAAATAGACTATTCCAGCCACACTGATTTTCTCTGAACTCCTACTAAACTTACTTTTAGACTTACACAATTTAAACTTTTGGACTCACGTGATTTTAAATATACCACATTATATCTTAAAATGTACTATAATCATTTCGGATGCATTAATTTTGCTAATCCAACTGGCTAGGGGCTATGAAACATTTCCTATTCAATATTTATTTTTATATCCCTTCGGAAAAATAATAAGCACAAAATAATTCTTAAAAGAGGGCCAGGAAATACAGAGGCTAAATGGTTAAACATAGGTTTCTGAAGATTAATCCTTAATAATGCATTAAAACAAAAAGTATTAGCCATGAATTAGTGTGCAGTCTAAGATGGAGAACTGCATATAGCAGAAGTTAAGGCACCTCAAGGAATTAATTTTCAGGTATAAAATTAGTGAGTAATTAGTGCAGGAGTTGGCAAACTTTTTTGGTAAAGTGCTAGATAAATATTTTGACCTCTGCTTGTCATATAGTCTCTGTCACAACTACTAACTATGCTACATAATGGACAATATGTACATGAATGAGCGTGGCTTTGTCCAAAGAAACATTCATTACAAAAAATTGGGCGTTGGGCCAGACGCGGCCTGTGGGCCATAGTTTGACAATTCCTGGCCCATTCTGGAAGTGGTTTTAAAAAACTTTTGTTTTCTGTTTGTTTTTAGTTTTCATTTTTGAAGAAGAACACTTTTCTCAAATCTTAAGCACAATCCCAATCTTTTTTTTTTTTTTTTTGGGTGTCACCAGGCTGGAGAGCAGTGGCACAATCTTGGCTCACTGCAACCTCCGCCTCCCTGGTTCAAGCGAGAATCCCAATCTCAAAAAAAAGAAAAAAAATTGTTGCTCTAATTAAGCAGGGAAGGAGAAAAAAGACTGCAGAGTTACAGAGTGGCCCACTAGACTTTCCCCTCTTTAATACCTTCTTTCCCATCCCTAAAGTTCTGCACGATACAATTTGAATGCATTTAAATCCCTACATCTTATAGGTAAGAAAATAAACACGGGGGGAAATAATTTATATACATCATGAAAACTAGAGCCAGTGCTACAATTAAAACCTAGATCTTCACTCCTGATTGTATGCCCTAACCATGAACCCACAATAGTTAACCTGGGGAGTCAGTAAGGAATCAAGTGGAAAGACAAAGCACTTTATTATGCTTCATAACTTCTGATAAGGCCTTATTATTTAATTGTAGTTGGATTTGAGGATTTAAATCCACAAATATTTTTTTTTTGCCCTTTCAAGAATCTTTATACTTAGATCCATCTGCTACTTGACAATCAAAACAAAATTCCAGAACTGTCAAGGAGGTAAACAGTAAATAGCTGTGAGCCTTGTTATAAAACCATAATTAGGAATTTAATGGCCCTAAATTATAATATCAGAGTCTGACAAAAAGAACTAGAAGATGATTAAGTCTAAAGAATTAACGACATGCTTTAAAATAGAATTTTGAAAGTACATATCATAGGAATAACTACTGATAGGCCATAAGCAGAGAATTTCCAAACAGAATATTCATTCAAGATCATCGTTACTGAAAAGAAAACTGGCACATTTTAAAAAATGATTTATCTTCATATCTAGAGTAGGATTACCTCTGACTCTAAAATACAACCCTGACAATCCCTGACATTTTAAGTTGTGTATAAATGTCTTTAGAATAAACTCATCTTCACATATGAAGATTAAGTAGAAGATACTGTTGGAAATTTAAATAGCAATAATTGGGAAAAATTAGACAAGAGCATGGACACAATATTATTAACGCTCTACAACATTTTAGTGTATATTATTCTAACAATAATCACGAGGGCTTTTTTCCAGCTGAAGGATAATAACCATGTGGAAAACATGTACTGCATACATTCTAAGTGTCCACTTTAATCAAATTTGAGGGGGAAGAGGAGCTTTATGAGGTGCCAAAATACTATAGGTCTTATTTTTGTATTATCATGCTAAACAGTTCTTTCACTGATTGAAGGCTGCTTGAGTTCCTAAAAGTTTTTTATAATTTCTGCATGACTGACATAGACTAAAACAGAAAATTTCCAAAAATTATTGTGAAATAACATATAGGCTTATAGACACATTGCTTGCCACATTTAAAAATGAATTTAGAGGATACAAATAATTACTGAAATTTCTTTCATATGCAGGAAACATTTCTTTTAAAATAAAAAGAATGCATATTGTTAATAAGAATTAGAAATAAGGTAATGATATAAGCAAATTATTTTAGTATTAAGAAAAATATTCATCTGTGTTTTCACTGAAGGATTCTAACTATAAAACACAACCTTCAGAATTCTCATCAGCTTCTCTCCTTAAGTCACTGTAAGATAGATACACCTGTAGCAACTAAAGAATAAAGAGAACCTGATAGGTGTATTATTGAAATTTTAAATAGTAATAATACGAAAAGTGAGATAGAGGATAAAGTGCATTTTATAGTATTTTCCCACAGTTTTTAGTAAATATAAATATCTGATTTCAAATTTAATAATTATTACTAGAAATTATTCTTAACCTACAGAGTCAAAACTACTTAAACAAGAACATTTTAAAAATCAGGGGCTTTCATAACGGTTAACATAAAATCAAATGCATATTACAATTAAAATTACAAAGACTTCCATTTCTGGCTGTTCTAAGAAATGTCTTAACAGAAAATTTTATGGCAAAATTATGCCATGGGCAATGAGATAATGCTCTCCCTATAAGATACATGTTTTATTTACTTATTTTTGAGACGGAGTTTCTCTCTTGTTGCCCAGGCTGGAGTGGAATGGTGCAATCTTGGCTTACTGCAACCTCCGCCTCCCGGGTTCAAGCAATTCTCCTGCCTCAGCCTCCCAAGTAGCTGGGGTTACAGGTGTGTGCCATCATGTCTGGCTAATTTTGTATTTTTAGTAGAGATGGGGTTTCACCATGTTGGTCAGGCTGGTCTTGAACACCTGACCTCAGGGGATCCGCCCACCTCGGCCTCCCAAAGTGCTGGGATTACAGGCGTGAGCCACCATGTATGGCCAAGATAAACATGTTTTCTAATCATTTAGAGCAAATAAAATTGGAAAGGTATAAATAAAATAACGTCTCACAATAATATAATAAAATTTCTATCAGACGCAAGCAACAATTATTTCCTTTCATGGTCACAAACATTTTTCTGTGGCTCAGAAATATGAACCATATACAGGCAATTCATGTACTTTCTAAGAGACAAGAATGAAAATTACAGAAAATGCTATATGACCTCATTAGTAAAGAAATAACAGTTCTATTACCTAGAGCAAAAGACAGGAGTTTAGGATGTCAGGAACAGTTTAAAGCCTCTATGATCAAGTAATATTCTCTGAGTCACTACTTTGTTACTTGTGTGGGAGTGTAGCAAAAGGATTATTGCTAATCCTTTAACTGTGAATAATGATTTATTGAACAATTCCTACATAAATTCCAACTGTGACCACAAAATCAAACCCCCATAGGCCAAGATATTTTCCTCTCATATAACAAAATTAAAATGTTTAAAAATATACACACACAATTAAATCAATTACAAATTGATTTATACGTGTGCAGTAAAGGCTTTACAGCTTTTAATTTACAGCATTCATTTTTATTTTAATCTTAAACAAGTCTAAGTATGGCCCTTCCACTTAGGTATCAATTAAGGGTGGTAACAAAATTTCAAAATACTTTTTCAAATAGGTGAGATTCATTCAGAGAAATAAAGAAGCAAGATATTAGAATGAGGTTAAGCGCATCTTTTGTCAGTAACGTATGTTGCTCCCACTGGCCTCATAAACAAGCTGCTCCTTTTTGAATAAAGCAGACCTTCAATTTAAATTTATGGAAAGACTAAAGCAGGAGAGCCTGCACTCACAATTTTAATAACCTATTAAGTTGCGACTTCAGATTCATTTTATAACCATGCTCCTCAGGGAGCTATGCTATCTGGATAAAGATAAAATTTTTTTCCTTTAAAGATAAATAGCATCATTAATCTGCAACATTTCTTTTCTATTATCTTTCGAAATGAGGAGTTATTTTGTTCTGATCTTGAGGTAATTAGCCTTCATTCACTAGCCTGAAAATGTCTGTGTTCTGAAAATTAAAAATGTGTCATTAAGTGGAATTTACCATAATGTCATTTATCTTTATATAGTTCATCAGTGACAGCAATGGGCCTGGGAATCCATCAGCTTTTACCAAGGAAGCATTAAAACAAATTGAAAAACAGAATAATCCCAGGCACTCTTTAACACAGTCAAAGCCATTTGGGTAATTAAATAGTGGTATTTAAAGTTTTAATTTAGATTTTTCCCTCTGTTCATCAGTAGTCAAATGAGATGTTCATATTCATAACTGTTTGTAATAAAAGGTTTCATAAAGCAAGCAGAATATCAATGTTATTAAAATTTAATGTAACATAGGGTGAGCTTTAATCTACAAAATAAAGTTTTTATTTTCCTACACCCTGATTTATAAGATTATATCAGAAATATCTCTTTCTTCAACCGTATAAGTTGCAATATTAGTTTCACAAAAACTGATATTCAATACCCAGATAACAAAAAAGTATATGACTTGAAATTCAGGTTCATTATTACTAATGCTAGGGAAGAATAGTATCTTTTCCACTTTTAATTTGTTTTCACTAAACATACTCCTCCAACAATTATTGTACAGAATTATGAGACACAACTATGAAAATACACTCTGCTTCATAAAACATCAAAGAAAATAAGAATTAAATTAATCTAATAAATAATTCAACTAATAAATAAGAATTTGGTGGTGGTAAGGGAGCACAGAGGCACTGTTACTATATAAGTAATTCTATCCATCTCGTGATGAGAAACACCACGACAGAAACATAGCTCAAAAATCATATTGTTAGTTAAGACATTAAAAATACCCTGAATAGACTTCTAAAAGACACAACATAATGAAAGCAGTTAAGAAAGCTAAACTGTCATAAAAATGTTTCTTAAGTATAATAGCTTCAATGCACAGCTTCAGTCAACATAATAAAAACATCCACTATTTTCCTTTCTATATATCTGGAAAAACCAAATCTAGGATAATGTTTCCTTAACATAAGAATAATCTAACAACATAAAGATTAACTTAATGCAGCATGGCCTCAGTACTCAGTAATTTATATTCTGAACTTACATAGTATACTCAAATGTGTTAATGAGTGTTTCAGTATGATTTTATGTTAAACTACTGGATAACTTAGGTTTAAAGCTTTGTCACATAGATAAGCAAATTAAGATTTCAGATGTCTTTTGGGGAACAATCCTAGGAATAAGTGATTCTTTGTAAAATATCTAAAATAGAAATTAATTTTCTTGTCTGATGAATTCTAACACATAAACATACACACACACACACACACACACACACACACCACTGAGCAAATCTCATACCAAATATTGGTTAAGGACTTAAAAACTTATGAAAAGCTATCTATCATCTCCGATTTCCAACGAGCTTTTCAATGTTGTTGATTTACTCTGCACTGAGTCAGGGAAATGGAAATATGCAGACAATGTTATTAAATAAGTATATGATTTTATCATCCATTTCTTTAAAACAATGTGCAAGATAATAAATCAGAACTTTTTATAATCAAAAACCTTTAGAAACAATCAATTTTACAATAAGGAAAGGAAAGAGGTAAAAACTTGGCATACTGGTACTAGTCAACAACGGCACAAGTAGAATTAGAATTCATGCATCCAGGCTATTCTTACACCATCTGCCTTGCAGATCAATGAATCTAAAACATTTACTCAGTATTTATGCATTTACTAAGTATGAATCATCAGAGAAATAGACATTACCAACAGTAAAAAGCATATTCTGAATTTGACACCTTGTTAAAAGTTTTCAGACAGTATTAGGATCCTTGTATCAATAAAGCAATTAACAAGGGTTCTGTTGTTGCCTTGTACGATCTGCTTTTGAAGTTTTAACTAATATTTCTTAAAATAACATATTTACCAATATCATTTCTATGTCTGTCTTTATACATCCTGTGGAACTACAGGTTTTCTGTTATATTGTCATTTTAGCTCAAAATATTTGCTTGCCCCCTTTAAACAAGGAAATAACACTGTCCAGGCCAGGCTGAGCAGTAATCATATTATCTTCAAAATTGTGTGGAGGAAGGACCTGTTGGTCAAATACAAATTTCAAAAAAAGTTGAAGCTCAAATAAATAATTTGTGATTATCCTCATTAACCCTTCTTGGTACTAAACATTACTAAGCCAATTTTATTGGTAAATAAAAATTCAGCAGAAAAGTATACATGTATTTGCAATATTGTTTAAAGTGGTTTTAAAAAACAGAAAATGGTTGATTATATAAGCGAACAGTTCAGTAAATTCTGAAACATCCACTCTGTCTATTCTATAGAATGTAATTACAGCTATCAAAAAGTCAAGCCCTCTATCAACCAGAGAAAGTTATATAGCAAAAGTGAAAAAAGTATGTCTCAGAGAAGTCTGTAAAAAAAACAATGACCCCAAAACTACTGTGCATGTGTTCTTTGGACAAGCATGGAGAAAGGTATAGGAGGATTCAGAAGGTGTATATACACTGATATATTGTTGATGTACAGGTAGAGAAGCTGTTAACACTGTGTTTAGGGGTCAAGGAAGCAAGAAGAGGAAGAAAAGTATTAACATTTTCTTAATTAATCCTGAGGGAGAAGCAATTCATCCAACAAGGTGACCGATCTGTTAGATGGGGACTCTGAAGTAAGGCTGGGCTGCCTTAAGCTGGTATCAGAGCCTTAGAGTTCCACTGTTGGCAGAATTATTTACTAAGATCTAATTTTCAGTTCATCTCAATGATTCAGACAGCCAACTCAAAAGAAAAGAAAGAGAAAAAGAAAAAGAAAGCAAGCTATTTCACAACTATACCCTTAAGAAAAGCAACTTTTTTTAAAAAGATCTGCTCTTTTCTAAAATAGAAAAAGTCTTTATTTTCCCCCTCCAAAAAAATTTTTAAAGGAATCATTAGAATAATGGCTGACTAAATCAGTATGCTGGTACAAACAAATTAAACTATTTCTAAGTAAAATGTTTTTTTAGGTATGGTAGAAGATTGGCTCAGGGTTTCTCAATCTTGGTACTACTGACATTTAGGGCCACAAAATTATTTATTTAGTGACAGGATGTTTAGCAACAACTCTGGCCTCTACCCACTGAATGCCAGTAGTGCCTCCCCCACCTCCCCAACTGCCACTGGGTCGTAACAATCAAAAATGTCTCCAGACATTACCAAAATGACCCTGGGGGGTAAAATCATCCCCAGTGATTTAGTCACAGATTTTCTTTTCTTTTCTTTTCTTTTTTTGAGATAGAGTCTCGCTCTGCCGCCCAGGCTGGAGTGCAGTGGTGCGATCTCGGCTCACTGCAAGCTCCACCTCCCGGGTTCACGCCATTCTTCTGCCTCAGCCTCCCGAGTAGCTGGGACTACAGGCTCCCGCCACCACGCCCGGCTAATTTTTTGTATTTTTAGTAGAGACCGGGTTTCACCATGTTAGCCAGGATGGTCTCGATCTCCTGACCTTGTGATCCGCCCGACTTGGCCTCCCAAAGTTCTGAGATTACAGGCGTGAGCCACCGTGCCCGGCCCAATTTTAGATTTTTCTAAGCAAAATCACTGTATGTTTTACACTAGCAACAGTCCTTTGCAGACTGCTGAGCAACATTTCCATATTAACATTTTACAGTGAAAAATGTTAAATATAAAATAATATCACATCATTAACATCCTATGACTAAGACATGAAAACTGAAGCTTTAAAAGTATCCAGAAATGAGAACTATCATTACAAAATATACTACCTACCAGCATTATAAATAAAAAAAATCTCTAGTGTGAATCAAAGCACCATGAGAGAACTCAGTATTTGATGATAAAGATGGAAGAAAAATAATATGTATAATGTAATCTATCTTGGCTGCATATACAGTTTGTATTATTAAAAAACCAAAACCAAAAACAAAACCCCAAAACAAATAAACCAAAAAACCCTACAAGTAAAACCATATGTATGCTGAATCACTCTCTCCCGCTAAACTTAAACTTCGCACCTTCATTGAAAAAATTATGACCCAATTCAAGACTGCATATTTCTAACATTTGTAAAACTCTGTCTTTCTCCATCGTTCATACAATGTCACAAGGTAACAAAACATACTAATCCGTAAACGTTTTGATCATGCAAAACACTTAATTCCCAGCTTACTGGAAATTCTTTAGAAATAAAAATAAAATGTTTAAAACTGTCAGTGTTCCAGCTAACCAGCAAAACCCACTATACGAATGATAAATTGGAGACATTAGCATTCCTGGCAGAAGGAACTACAGAGAAAAGTGAAGCCACAAGAAAATGTTTAAGTATAAGGCTCTAGAGAGTATGTATACAGGAGAAAGAGGCAGAGACAGACTGAAACACATACAGACTAATCATCTGACCAGACAAATGGAGTGACTTTCAAACTTCTTTTAGCGACAGAGCCCTATTTTAAAGAAACCAAAACATGCAAAAGAGATTAAAGCCTAAAGGTTGAGGACAGGAATCTGGTGACTTGACCCCCACTTTTCCAAGGGAATGCCTAAGAGGCTCCAAAAAAAACCTGTGTAGAAACCAGTGGAATAGGGTAGAGAAAATCTGTGAGGGGATAAGAAATGAGATTTTAAAAGGTAGGTTGGGGTATATTATGAATTGCCTTAGATGCTGGTTAAATAGTTATATTTAGTAGATATCAGGGAGCCATTGCAGATGTCAAAACAGGGGAGGGAAATGAATGATGTAATGCACACAACAAACAAATGAAATAATAAACCTTGTGCATTATTATACACTACTGAAAAATCTTGGTGTTTTCTACATAATCTTATTTATCACATTAAAAAGATCAGTAATATAAGATAGGATGAACAGTACGAGGGCTAAATATAGTTCAGTGAAAGGATACATTTTAATATTACAAATACTAAATGTTCACAGATGTGGTTATTTCTCATTGATAAAGTACAGCCTCTTCTATGAGTCTCTTGAAGGTCCATGGCTGCAAATGCAGACTTTCAGATGTCATTCTCCATGTCAAGTGGCAGCCAGCAGTCACACCAACTGTCAGTTTGACAAGTCCTCTCTTAGCATGCAGGGATAAAGTGCACATATACAACACCCTTCCTGACAAAAAAGAAGCCAGAGAGATGGGGGCCAGCCACTAGAGGGAAGACAAGCCGGCAGGAAAGGACTGGCTATGACAATAAACCAGAGGGCCAAGAAAGGGTGAAAGAAAGCTTGCTCCCTCTAAAGCCAAAAAAGAAAAAAAGAAAGAAAAAAAAAAGAGGAAGAAGAAACAGAAAAAGAAAGAAAGCTAATCATACAGCATGGGGTCAAATGAAGAGAAAAAAAACTGTCCTTGGTGGATTCAAAGACAGACCAATAATCCAGAAAGTCTTCTGACTTCATGTATTACTATCTGCCCAAGTAATCTGCCCACCAATCTTTAGCATCAACATGTCCCACTCCAATAACTTCTCCTCTCCAGAACACACACCTACCTAACTACTCCACACTTCTCCAGAGTCCTAATGCTGTTATATGCCCACTAATTTCCCTGATAAACACAAATATTTATCCAGTTTATTCAGTCATGCATTCAAGAAGTATTTGAATACTGTTCTAGGCCCTAGGGATGCAGAAATGAAACAAAAAGGATTCTTTAACAGGTACAGTGAAACCATTAAATACATACATACACACATGTATACATACATATGCATATAAAACATTAAGGAAAGGGGGATAGAAAATGAAACGGGTAGACAAAGATATTATTTTATAAAGGTCAGGGAAATTCTCTCTGAAGATATTTGAGCAAGGTTGAAAGAAATGAGGAAGACAGCCACGTAAATGTTGAGGTTGGAAAGCATACACAACAAGGGCACGATACATGCAAAAGCTCTAAGACAGGAATATACTTGGAATTTAATAAAACAAAATGGCCGAGTGTGGTGGCTCACGCCTGTAATCCCAGCACTTTGAGAAGCCGAGGCGGGCAGATCCCGAGGTCAGGAGATAGAGACCATCCTGGCTAACACAGTGAAACTCCGTCTCTACTAAAAATACAAAAAATTAGCCGGGCGTGGTGGCAGGAGCCTGTAGTCCCAGCTACTCGGGAGGCTAAGGCAGGAGAATGGCATGAACCTGGGAGGCGGAGCTTGCAGTGAGCTGAGGTCGCACCACTGCACTCCAGCCTGGGCAACAGAGCAAGACTTTATCTCAAAAAAAAAAAAAAAATTGCAGTTGTATTTTATTATGCCAGCCCAAGTAAAAAGAGAAAAGAACAAAGTTATTAATTATTTTTAAAAAATTTTTAAAAAGCAATGTAGCTGAAGCAGAGTATTGATAGGTGATAGTATTAGGAGATATGATCAGTAATATAAAGAACAATATCATATATAGCCTTTTTTGCCATGAAATGAATGAGCTGTGTGCAAAGAAATGACATTATCTGATTTATGTGTTAAAAGGATCTCTCGAGCTGCTTGGTGGAAAAATGAAGAACAAAAACTTAGGACACCACTGCAATAGTTCAAACTATGATAATGGTGAATTGGAACAAGGTGATGGCAGAGTAGATGGGTAAGAAGTAACCAGATTCTGATTCTAAGAATATTTCAAAGGCTTAAAGTGACAGGTTTTGCTACTGGTGTGGACGTGGAACATAAGTACCATAAAGCAGCTCAGGATTACTAGAGATGTTGCCAGGCCATGCTCATCACTCAATATAATCTGTTACACATTATCTATTCTCATTTCATCTCATTCAACACTGCCATTTCTAAATTTGCTCTCACCCTTCTTTTTGCTGAAGCAGCACTCCTGCCTATTAAAGCTAGAAGTGAGAAAGGGCTGGTGAAGGAAATCTAGTACACTGTGTTTCAGAAGCTGTAACAGGCCGGGAGTGGTGGCTCACGCCTGTGATCCTAACACTTTGGGAGGCTGAGGCAGGTGGATCACTTGAGCTCAGGAGTTCAAGACCAGCCTGGGCAACATGGCTAAACCCCATTTCTACTAAAAATACAAAAATTAGCTAGGTGTGGTGGTACATGCCTGTAATCCCAGCTACTCGAGAGGATGAGGTGGGAGGATCACCTGAGCACGGGAGGTTGGGGCTCTGTGATCATGCACTCCAGCCTGGGTGACAGAGTAAGACCCTGTCTGAAAACAAACAAACAAAAGCAGAAGCCATAACAAAAAATACACTGGAGAAACCAGGAGCACCAAATCATTCATTTAAAAAGTTGATGTGAACACCACTAACACAGAAAGGAGGGCCAGAGTACAGGAGGGCCTACTAATTTACTTAACAAAAACTTAAAACTATTCATTAAACATCAGTCATAAAAAGAGATAAAATGATGAACATAAATATCAAAAATAAAACTTATTAATTTGAAAAAATGCTGGCAATGATTAAACAGATAGCAAATCACACCAGAGAAATAGAAATTTTTTTTAAAGCAATGGAAAATTTAGAAATAGAATATAGTATTTGAAATATTTTTTTAAATCACTGAATGGGCGAAATAGCAGATTGAATATGACAGAAGGAAAAGTTAGTAGGCATGAACATAGATCAGTAGAAATTATCCAATCTGACCAACAGAAAATCAATTTTTTTCGTTGTTTGTTTTAAACTGTAGGACACAGCAATGGATTACCACATGTATTATGGGAATACAAGAATGACCAGGAGGAAAAAATGAAGCAAGAAAAAAGTTTTAGTCTTGAACACGAGGCAAAAACAAAATAAAACAAAACAAAACAAAAAAAAACAAAAAAACACACACACTCTGGAGAAATAATAAATAAAAGTTTGACCTCCAACCAGGAAAAATATAAAAAATATACAACCAGGCACATCACAAACTACTAGAAAGTATAAATACAGAAATAATCTTGAAAGAAGGCAGAGAAAAATGACACATTAACATATAGAAAACAAAATAAATGACTACTGACATCATAAAAAATAATAAATGCCATAACACAGTAGAAATAGACATTGCAAGTGCTAAAAAAAGCTTTCAAATGAGATTATATGCTCCATATATATCATTAAAGAATGAAAGCAAAATTACACTTCCAGTTATGATGGAATAACAAGGACCACATATACTTCAACTCTAAACAATAAGAAAACACAACCCTATTCGTTCATTCATTTAGAGACAGAGTCCGGCTTTGTCATCCAGGCTCGAGTACGGTGGTAAGATCATAGCTCACTGTAGCCTCAAACTCCTGGGCTCAAGCAATCCTCCCCTCTCAGCCTCTCCAGTAGCTGGGACTATGGTTGCGCACCACCATGACCAACTATTTTATTCTTGGAGAGACTAGAGTTTCACTATGTTACCTAGGCTGGTATCAAACTCCTAGCCTCAAGAGATCCCCCTGCCTCGGCCTGAAACACTTTTAGACACAGGACAGACATGGCAGAATAGTGATCCTGGAGAGAAAGGAAATAGGTAAGTTGAATCTTATCACATTGAGAAGGTTTCCTGGCCACCCTGTAAGGGAGAGGGTAGTCAAACCAGACCCCATCTATCTTAATTGAGTGGCAAGGACAGATTACAGAATGTATGCAGGTCAAAGTCGCTGGAATTTCCAGGGAAAAATACAGAGAAACTGGCCACATAGAAAGCTAGGCCCGGCATGGTGGCTCATACCTGTAACCCCAACACTTTAGGAAGCTGAGGCAAGTGGATCTCTTGAGCCCAGGAGTTTGAGACCAGCCTGGGCAACATGGGCAAAACCCACCTCTACAAAAAATGCAAAAATTAGCCAGATGTGGTGGTATGTACTTGTAGTCCCAGCTACAGGGAAGGCTGAGTTGGGAGAATCACTTGAGTCCAGCAGGTTGCGCTGAGCCAAGATCATGCCACCACACTCCAGCCTGGGCAACAGAGGGAGACCCTGCCAAAACGAAGAGCGAAAGGTGAAGGTGAAGGTGGGAAGGGAGAGGAATGAGAGAGAAGTGGTGAGGAGTAGGGGGAGGGAGAAGGGAAAAGGGGAGGGGAGGGGAAAGCGGGGAGGGGAAAGCGGGGAGGGGAAGGGAGGGAGGGGAAAGAAAGCTGAAGGTTGGTTTCTTCAAGTTTCTGGCTTAGTACTATTCTCTTGTGTGGGGATGGAAGGAACTACTTGAAATCAAGGAAAGAACCCTCCTACATGCTTTCTACACAAAACCTACTTTTTAGACATATATCTGTTAAAAATAAAAGAACTAAAAAATGGCAGAAAGGATAGCAAGAGTAGCTGCCTATATGAATACTGGAAAAAGCAGATTTCAGAACAAATGACACTATCAGGAATAAAGAGAGACATTTAATAACTAAGGGGTCAATTCACCAAAATACAATACTACTAAGAATAGGGCTTCAAAATGTATACATTAGGAACTGACAAAGCTGAAAGAAAACAACAACAACAACAAAAAAAAACCCAACAAATCCACAATTGTACAAATGCATGATTTCAACTTTCCTCACCAAATAAAAAAAGTTGCGCTCGCTGGGCGCGGTGGCTCACGCCTGTAATGCCAACACTTTGTGAAGCTGAAGCGGGTGGATCACAAGGTCAGGAGTTTGAGACCAGCCTGACCAATATGGTGAAACCCCGTCTCTACTAAAAATACAAAAAATTTGCCAGATGTGGCGGCACGTACATGCCTTTAATCCCAGCTACTCAGGAGGCTGAGGCAGGAGAATCGCTTAAACCTGGGAGGTGGAGGTTGCAGTGAGCTGAGATTGTGCCACTGCACTGCAGCCTGGGTGACTGAGTGAGACTCCGTCTCAAAAAAAAGTGGAGCTTACAAAGTACCCATCAACACAGAGAAGATGACATAAACCATGACACATCTAAGCTGTGAAATATTATGCAGTCACTTTAAAGTGTATTAAAGTATACCAGTTGTCTTTCAGGTGAAACACTCATTTTCTAGTAAGGGAGGAACCTGATATGTTCTCCAGGCCTTTTAGAAAAGAGTTGTTCTTTTGGCCACATACCTTTGAAGCTACAAGAAAGGTGATTCTGCAGACATGAAGGGAATAGGTACTGTTCAAAAAGGAATGCCTCACAAATGTTATCATGGCAAACCTGGAAGAGTCTACAATGTTAACCTGCATGCTGTTGGCATTGTTGTAAACAAACAAGTTAAGGGCAAGATTCTTGCCAAGAGGATTAACGTGCATACTGTGCAGGTGCTAAAGCACACACATGATAGGGTTAAACTTTTCCTGTTGTCATGAACCCACTCCCACAATAACTGCATTAATCCATTCATGAGGGCAGAGCCCTCATGACCCAAACATATCTTAAAGATCCCATCTCCCAACACCTCCATATTAGGGAGCAAATTTCTAACACATGACCTTTGGAGGACACATTCAAACCATAGCAGACATGTTAAGTGCTTTGTCCATGGTCAAATAGCAAAATCCAAAGTCAACCTAACTGAAAAGCCCATGCTCAGTTCAGAAAATTGTTTTATCTTAGTAAAACACTACTTTAAAATTCATATGGAGCAAAAAAAAAAAAAAAAAAAAAAAAAAAGAACCCATATAACCAAGACAATCCTAAGCAAAAAGACCAAACCTGGAGGCATCATGCTACCTAACTTCAAACTATACTACAAGGCTACAGTAACCAAAACAGCATGGTACTGGTACCAAAACAGATATACAGACCCGTGGAACAGAATAGTGACCTGAGAAATAAGACCACACATCTACAACCATCTGATCTTCAACAAACCTGACAAAAACAAGCAATGGGGAAAGGATTCTCTATTTAATAAATGGTGCTGGGAAAACTGGCTATCCATATACAGAAAACTGAAACTGGGCCCCTTCTTTACACCTTATACAAAAATTAACTTAAGATGGATTAAAAACTTAAATGTAAAACACAAAACCATAAAAACCCTAGAAGAAAACCTAGGTGATACCATTCAAGATATAGGCATGGGCAAAGATTTTATGATGAAATCGCCAAAAGCAATTGCAACAAAAGCTAAAATTGACGTATGGGATCTAATTAAACTAAACAGTTTCTGCACAGCAAAAGAAACTATCATCAGAGTGAACAGGCAATCTACAGAATGGGAGAAAATTTTTGCAATCTACCCATCTGACAAAGGTCTAATATCCAGAATTTACAAGGAACTTAAACAAATTTACAAGAAAAAACCAAACAACCCCATCAAAAAGTGGGCAAAGAAAATGAACAGACACTTATCAAAAGAAGACATTTATGCAGCTGACAAACATGAAAATAAGGTCAACATCACTGATCATCAGAGAAATACAAATCAAAACCACAATGAGGTATCATCTTATGTCAGTCAGAATGGCGATTATTAAAGTCAAGAAACAACAGATGCTGGTGAGGCTGTGGAGAAATACGAATGCTTTTATATTGCTGGTGGGAGCGTAAATTAGTTCAACCATTGTTGAAGACAGTATGGCAATTACTCAAGGATCTAGAACCAGAAATACCATTTGAACCAGCAATTCCGTTACTGGGTATATACCCAATGGAATATAAATCACTCTATTATAAACATGCATGCACACATATGTTTACTGCAGCACTATTCACAATAGCAAAGACATGGAACCAACCCAAATGTCCATTAATGATAGACTGGATAAAGAAAATGTGGTACATATACACCATGGAATACTATGCAGACACAAAAAGGAACGAGATCATGTCCTCTGCAGGGACATGGATGAAGCTGGAAGCCATCATCCTCAGCAAACTAACACAGGAACACAGAAAACCAAACACCACATGTTCTCACTCATAAGTGGGAGTCGAAATGAGAACACATAAACACAGGGAAGGGAACAACATACACTAGGGCCTGTTGGTGGGGGCAAGGGGAGGGAGAGCATCAGGACAAATAGCTAATGCACGCAGGGCTTAAAACCTAGATGACGGGCTGATAGGTGCAGGAAACCACCATGGTGCACGTATACCTATGTAACAAAACTGCATGTTCTGTACATGTATACTGGTACTTAAAGTAAAAAAATAAAAACAAATTTAAAAAGAAAAATATTTTCTCTCGAAAGAAACTGTTGAGTACCTGGATTACTTCATTTAAACAAACCAAAATTCCTTTGAGAAAATTATTATTAGCCCTATTTTACAAATGAAGAAATCTGTAAAGTTCAGTAAGGTTATATAGCTTCCCCAATGTCACAGAAACCAAAGCAGATATGGCACTAGATTTGGGTCCATCGACTCACAATCTCATGATTTGTTCAAGATACCACCCTGCACTTCCTACTTGCCCCCCATAGTTTCTGTGGGTTTAACAAAAGCAAGGAAGGGCTACATAGAAAACTGTTTTGCTTCCTTTATAAAACTTTGGCTAAAATAGTTGTCAATAACTTACATCACTCAGTATCTTGTTCATAAGATTTCAGAAGCCAAATTTTCTCTTAGAATCCAGTGCCAAAAGAAGTTACTTTCCTAAAAATAAATCATATTCAACCATTTGTTCACTTGGGCTAAAAACTGTGATGGAGACAAACATGGATCCATATGGTCTCTACTCTAAAGCACTTTATAAGGGCTGGGTGTGATGGCTCATGCCTATAATCCCAGCACTGTGGAAGGCCAAGGCAGGAGGATTGCTTGAGTTCAGGAGTTCAAGATCAGCCTGGGCAACATAGTAAAACCCCATTTCTACAAAAAAAAA
Organism: Mandrillus leucophaeus; assembly: GCF_000951045.1. Taxonomy (NCBI): domain Eukaryota; kingdom Metazoa; phylum Chordata; class Mammalia; order Primates; family Cercopithecidae; genus Mandrillus; species Mandrillus leucophaeus. The sequence goes on from NW_012110130.1 coordinate 664,683, forward strand.
TTTAAACATTAGCTGGGCATGGTGGCTCACAACTTAGTCCTAGCTACTGGGGAGGCTGAGGCAGGAGGATCACTTGAGCCAGAAGGGGGGAGGTTACAGTAAGCTGTGATCATGCCACTGTGCTCCAACCTGGGCAACAGAGCAAGACCCTGCCTCTAAAAACAAAAAAAAAGTTTACAGACATAATACAATGTGTATTTAAATAGCCATGATTTAAGGTTAAAAGTAATGTGCTTCTCTTTAATTAAACAAACAATTAAACAATTCATTACGTTTCCCCTTGGTTTTAACTGCCAAAGCTAAGAGCTGAATTTAATATCTAAATACAATAACCATTTTACCTCAGGTTCCTAGAAGAGGTAACTTCACTTGATTGTTTACTCTTCGACTTTATCTTCAGCTATCCTATTATTGTACATGCATGTTATCCCAATCTACCTCAAATCCTTTTGTGGAAGCAGACAAGGTATATAACAGAAACAAACAAATAAAAAGGTCTGGATTAAAAATACAAACTGAATCCAAAGAATGTAAACTTTTTTATTGCATACTGTGCTATCTCAGACATTGAGTTGCTTAGAGGATCAAATAAGGCAGTATGCTAAATGTACTCTAAAAACTGCGATTCAAAACACTTGTATGAATAGAAGCCCTACTTCTACTGTTTTCCACAGACATTATACAAGCTCTGAAAACCCACAATGGATTTATATTTAGGATGTGTAAGTTGAGATTTGGGGTATGGCTGGGTAAATGGTGTTTTCAAAGGCCAGTGCAACGCAGATAATGTGAGTTTTGTATAGCTTCTTTGTTTCTATAGCTTTGAGGGGAGGTGGTAAAGAGCACTAGATCAACAAAAGTGGTGGCTTAGAAACCCTACCATTACTCTGCCCTTTTCACATCCTCTGCATGGTAATTTGCTAGTGCCTCTGCAATGATATCTGCCACATCTTTAAGTGCCCTATGATGCATGTCATTGGGCCCTGCTGATTTAAACATATTCACTTCTTAAAGTAACTCTGGATCACTGGATTCTCCAGTCAGATTTTGCTTCCCTCCCACCCATTCAGATTTTCTACACAAAAAGTGATCTTGTGTTTCTGATGAACATAAATAAAATAGCACAGAAAGTCTTTAAAATATATTATTACTTTCCTCCTTAATAAAGCTCTAATATTTTTGTTTTCTAATACTTGCAATAAAACAGCTCCGTAGCCATACAAGCAGGATCTGTTCTTCAGATATGGAAAACCAGAATATTATAATATGCTGACAATAAAGGAAGAAAAGAATGAGAAAGTGGAAGGGCACATATACATATTACTTTTTGTCTCTTTTTCTCTTTGATCCTTTTCTTCCCGCTTCAAGTCAAAGGATGGCTAGGAAGCCACTGTAATACAAAAATAATATGGCATTAAAAAGACAATGGATAGAACTGGCCCTTTTCAATCACTAACAAGCTGTAAGACCTGAACAAGTAAATCTCTCTGGATCGTTTTTTAACCTATAAAATAAATAAACTAGATTCTCACTAATATCTTCTTCATTTAAAAAATTCAATGAATTCAAAACAAGTTACAAGAGAATGCAATGATACCCTTGTCTCCCATAGCCCCTGCTACACAGGACAGCTTCTGCTCATTAGTGTTCTCCCTCCACTGTCCTTACCTCGCACTCAAAATTAAAATTCCTATTCACAATCTGATTAAGATTAATTCACACAAAGTATGATGAAGACTTAATATTACAGAACATTTTCATTTTTAAAATGACCAATTAAAACACATGCATTTCTAATGAACAGTAGGTATGAGTCACAGGGAAAGGGAAGAAAAGATAAGCATCTTTAAGCAGAGAGCCTCTCAATGGTTCATACTTCTGGTCTACTCCTGTTCCTCAATTACATTTCCAACTGTATTTTCCAAAAAGCATAATTTACAGACAGCTATAGACACCCTCAAATTTCTTAACTGACTCTTCATTCTCTTTTTATGAATTGGCTCCCGCTTCTACCCTCACCACCAAGGCTTCTAAGAGGTAGAAAAGCCAGTATTGCAGGACTCACAGTTGCACATCAGCCATACTTTCCCCATTTTAGGACTTTAATAAACACACATATATAAAATCACTGGAAGAAAAACGGAAGAAGAAAGCACATGGAGTCGGACATGATGGTGATGGAGAACAGCTGGGATTATAGCTTTTTAAAATTTGTTATGGGTAAGGAATACGAGGAAAACAATGAAAAGTCATAAATAAGGGGAAAACTTGGTGTCAGCTCTAATTAAAGCAATGGGAAATATGGAAATTAAGCACAAAATGAGGCCTGAACACAGCCAGGAGTTTTATGTTTTGTTTTCGGGTTTGTTTTTATTTTTTAATGATACACAGTGAAGAGTGAAAAAAGGAGGAGCATCGAAAGATAATAAAAAAGGAAGTAAACATGGAGAAGAAAACAGAAAAAGATAACGAAGAGAGAGGAAATTAGAAAAACAAAGTAACAGAGAAAACACAAAGGATTAAGAATAGGAAGAATAAAAGAATATATAATCCAGTCAAGAGAGAGAATATAAAGCATTTAATAATGGTGGCGCACAAATGGGAAGGCGGAAATGGGAGCAGAGTGAGGTAAGAAAACGAAACAGTAGGGCCGGGCTTGCAGTGGTTCACACCTGTAATCCCAGCACTTTGGGAGGCCAAGGCGGGTGGATCACCTGAAGTCAGGAGTTCGAGATCAGCCTGGCCAACATAATGAAACCCCGTCTCTAGTAAAATTACAAAAAATTAACTGGGCATGGTGGTGTACGCCTGTAATCCCAGCCACTCGGGAGCCTGAGGCAGGAGAATTGCTTGAACCCAGGAGGCTAAGGTTGCAGTGAGCCGAGATCACACCATTGTACTCCAGCCTGGGCAATAAGACAGAGTGAAGCTGTCTCAAGAAAAAAAAAAAAAAAAAAGAAAGAAAGAAAGAAAGACAAAAGAAAAGAAAAAAGAAAAAGAAACAGTAGAAACCAAGAATGACAGAACAGCAAAGACAAGAATTAGAGAAATCAGAGCCAGGTAGGCTACAAACTAGCAGCTTGTGTCTTTTTCTTTTGCTGTTTGTTCTTTTAAACAGGAAAACAAAGTGGCAAGAGAGCATGATGAAAAATAGTATCATCTGGGGCATGTTTTCATTGGCCATTTAAAGTACTATGGGAAACAGAACCCAAAAAAGAGAATACAGGTGGGGAGGAGGGTATGGCAAATGTGACAAAAATAAGAAGCAATACAAAAGGAGCTCAGAGGGTAGATGGTTAAAAGATACAGGTGGTAAGCAGTCTGTTCCAGACTATTTTAGCACACATTAGGCAAAAGAATTTCAAAGAGCAAGGAAAATATGACAAACACACCAAGGGTCAATCATCAATTAATTCAATGCAAAAAAAGTATTGAACATGAGTCTTTGATGCCTCTTCCTTCACTCTACCACCTATCCTATCTAACAAAGCTCAGGTTTTACTCAGTTCTTTCTTACTAATCTTTCAAATTTATCTCCTCCTAAGATACTGTACTAGACAGTGCAGAATATACACAAGTTTGAGGGAGCAAGCTCTATCATTAGGACCTCTCACTTGAACAGAGAAGGCAAACACAACACACTTATGCCTTCCATGAGTGTGCCAACTGAATTCTTTCTCTTTTGGCACCTAACACTTTCCACTTTGTATTATCTTAATTCCTCATAGACTCTAGATCTTTAAAAATGAGGAAGACTAAAATGGACAGACATGTGAGCACTCCAGGGCAAAAGGGACCACAAAGTAGGCTCAGAGGAAGGGATAACAGCAAGTTGTTCTGTGACAAAGAGAAGATGTGATCGGCTGGACAAATGAAGACAGAGACCACTAGGCTGATACACAGAGTTTGATATGAAATGTAATTACCATTAAAACTTTTTTTTTTTTTTTTTTGAGGCATGATCAAATCTGTAGTTTACAAAGATTACTCTGGTTATAACATTCTGGGAGAAAATAAAATAAAATTATTCAGTCTGAGAAAGACTCCACAGAACAAGTGATATTTTAGCTGGGTCTCATAGGATGAATAGAAGCTTTTTTGAGGAAGGGCTCTGCAGAATGATGAAATAAAATGAAAAAAGGTATGAAAACATAACAGGGCACCACAGATTCTAGGACAAGTAAGAGGGCCAGAGTGGTTGGAAAACAGGTTATTTAGAGAAAGACGTATCAGATTTGAAAGACAGGCTTAGGCATTGTTACGAGGAACACTACAGTTTCCCATCTGATTACAAATTGTATCATTTGGTAAGATGGAAAATCCCCCTTTTTCCTTATAGAGAGTCATAACATCAAGTGATGGGTGATTCAACAATTATTCATGATGACAGTGCCAACATCCCTGCTCATATATTAAATGAGACACTACCTGAAGTAGATAAAAGCATCCACAATTTCACTTCAGAACATTTGGCTGCTATGCCAAAGAGACAACCATTTATAACTGTCACTGGCCCAGATCTCACAAATCAGATTTTGGGAACTTTTTATTTTTTTAACAAAACATCAAATCCAGAATAGTGCAACTGCTGTTTTGACTTTCAAAACAGAGAGGACTCCTGCATAGGAAATAAAAGCCAGGACATTCATTTACAGGATGGATTGTTTTACATTCTTACATTAGATCAAATAACTTAATTATTCTGGGTACTGCACACTTAATGACAAATCTACATCCCTGAAATCATAACACTGAGACTGGCGTTTTCGTTTCCAAAATGAAAAAAAAGTTCACTGTGCCTTTCCTTCCAGACTGCACCCCATCACTCATCACAAGCTAGCATCAAGTGCTTTAAATAACATTTTCAATAAATGTGAACTCGGTTCTTTTTATACTTTGTTATAACTTCCTGTGTCTTTGACATATTCAAGAAGTGAAACTCATGCATAGCATGTTTATATTATTCCCTCCTTAGCAAAAGCTCACAGACAATGTCAGGTCTGGAGAGATAAGAGCTGCTTCCAGGACATGAATTCTCATGAGGATTAGGCAACCACCATCTGGGGCTCCAGAGTTTATCTGTAGCAGCTGCCTTCAAAGTATCATACTAGAGGTTGGGGGTGGGGGGAAGTCTAATTTTAAAGTGTTTAACAAGTTTCTCTACCTTGGCTTTGATTATCATTCTGGATTGTTTTTTCCACCTTATAAAAATAAAACATAGTAACCTTTTCTTCATAACACACAAATAACTTAAAACCACTATGTATTCAAATGATGAACTCAACACATACTCAAATGTTTAATGTTACAATTATAACATAATTTTTAATAATCATTTTAATAATGATTAAAATACTACCAAATACCTAATGTTGTCATTAATACAAGCTTTATCCTTCACACAAAAAAGTGTATCTCCCAATTTTTAAAATTTCTACTTAGAAGGCTACAGATTAAAACAATATCCTAGATATTTTGGGAGGGTTTTTCAAATGTCCTCAATTGACATTAAAATAATCGTAACACTAATTTTATTAAACAGAAAGCTTTTTAATCAAATATTTATATAAAAATGAGGAAATTCAAAATGAACATGGGGCAAAAAGTTAATTTTAAGTGCTCAGCTTTAAATAATAATCTACTAAATCTGATTACTACATTAACTTTTATGGTGCTAAAAATGGTCACTATGAAACAAAGCTAGATAGCAAAGAAAAACAAAATAGAAAAATCAAACGAAATATTCTATATAAAGAATAGTTTCTACTACAGTAAGTCCCAAAATTGCTGCACCACTAAAAATAATGCCTTTTTCTTTGCATCAGGTCTCCTTCCATTTCAAATATTCTTTACCTGCCATAAAAATCATAAGTTGTATTTGTTCATTTGAACAACCTGTGACAAAGGACTTACTATTAAAATTAACTAGATAAAATTATTGTTAGTTCCATCAGAGATCTGGCAAAGTGGCTGCATCTATAAAGTTTCACTATAATAAACAGCTTTGTAAAGAAGAACAGTTCACTCTTTCATTGTTCATTCAAAATACATAGCAAGCCTATTGTACTGGACAGAGTGACGAAGAGAAACAAAAGGCAGAGGTTTGAGTGTGTCAAAATCATAAAACTGGTGCATTATTTGATTCCTGGGATTTCCTTTCCATGTCCAAATATTTATATATATTTATATATCTGGGCCTGAAACAAACATTCTAGTCTTATTTTTTGAAGCACCCTCATAATTCCTTCACCAAAATCAAATACAGGAAATTCAAACTCTACACATCTAAAACTAAAGTTGATTGGCCCTTCCTTTCACCTTCCCTATTGCTATCAGTGGTTGAATTATTTTAAAAATTACACAAACTTACAATCTCTCTTCTCTCCATTAACATTTTTATCAAGTCATTAAATCCTGATGACTCTAATTTCAAAACTATTTTGGCAATATTTTATTTACTTGCAGTAGTACCATTACCAACCTAGTATAAGTTACTCCTCAGAATTTGGACTAAATTACGAGTTTTGTAGGCAGTGTCTCTTCCAGCTAATTCGCATTAAATCACTACCACATTAAGTCTTCACTACGTTAAATATGCCTCCCAAAACAATTTACTCAAACTGTTCTCCCTATCTATTCTTCTGGTTTACAATGCCTTTCCTTTCCTTGACATATTCAAATTCTCCCTTTACCAGATTCTCCAGGATTCACAAGCAATTGTTTCCTTTTCTATGCCACATTTCATATTCACCCCAGGATAGTCATCTTCCTACTCATTACACTGCTGCATTAGACGCAAAACACATGGGTTTGCATGACCACATCACAAACATTGCTTATGAGTGATATTTTTCATATACCTAAAGGAGATGAGAAGAGAATAAACAAAAAAAAAAGTTTTTTTTGCAGTTTCTTCTGCAACTTCCCAAATGGCTAAATAACAGTTATTTGTTGAATAAACTTATCAACAATATGATCTAGACATTTAGGTGTGCAAATGGATGCACTTATAAGGGATCTGCTGTTATAAAAAATAAGAGAATCTGACTGCACGCGGTGGCTCATGTCTGTAATCCCAGCACTCTGGGAGGCTGAGGAGGGCAGATCTCCTGAGGTCAGGAGTTCCAGACCAGCCTTGCTAACGTGGTAAAACCCCGTCTTCACTGTAAATACAAAAATTAGCCAGGTGTGCCGGTGCACGCCTGTAATCCTGGCTACTAGGGAGGCTGAGGCATGAGAAGCTTGAACCCAGGAGGTAGAGGTTGCAGTGAGCCGAGATCACACCACTGCACTCCAGCCTGGGCAACAGAGTGAGACCCCATCTCAAAAAAGAGAATCCAAGAAATCTGACTTCTTGTTCTGCTATACCCAACTGAAAGTAGGCAGTGACAATGATTTCAACAACATACAAAGACATCCTTTGGACAGAGAATTTGCATATATAATAACTGTTTGTAATATCAGCTATTCTTCGATAAACAGGATTTTTCTCTTAAATTCCTTCTATTTGTTAGAGATTCAATTTGTTACCCAAGCTGTGGATTTACAGGATTTACATCCTTAAAACGAATTCCAGCATAATTTCACACAGAAGCCTTCCTGAAGTTAACCAGGACAACACCCAAATAAATCTTCCCTTTAAAAAGAATAAATGCTCCATGAAAATCATCAATACATCAACTTAAGCTTAAGGCACAATATCTGTGCAACACCAAGCTCTACCCCAATCCTCCAAGGGCCACTAGAGTCTGTATTAACCCCACACACTCTCTATTACCTATTCAGACATGTTTTCCCAGTACTATTACTCCAAATAATTCCATTCCCTAAACTAAATCCACTGTTTCATCCTGCTTGATTCTCTACCTATATTATCTAAAAGTCTTGCTCTTGAGTTGCAAGGCTGTTGCTACTTAACTCTACGTTGACCTACTACTTACTATATGTAAGTAAGCTTTAAAGTCTCTTACAGGATCTCTGTACATCTCTTAAATCACAATGGAATCAAGTACTCCAATTTGAGTTTTAACCATTATCTAATTTTCTATTAAAAATGCTAACTCAAAAAGAGAAATATTCTTCAATATATTAAAGGCCACTATCCTTACATAGCAGGTACCCAATTTTTTAGAGTCTGTCTTCAACATATCCACATTTGCATGAAAACTTCACCCTAAGTACAAAATTGGTCAGAGTGCTTAATTGTGTGGGATAGGCAAGTTAAGTGCCAGAGAGGAGTTCAAAGAACATTAGCAATGTCTGAGTTTGAGTATGAGCCTGAAAATCATAATGAAAACACTGTAAGAGGGAAAGGGACTAGGCGTTCAAATCATAATTTTAAAGATGAGGGTATCAGGTTACAAGGGTCACACAGGACAAGCTTCATGGAGATGAGATTTCAGGTGACTCTGATGGATTTGCAGTAATTAGAAAAGAGGGAGAAAGAAATTCCTGAAGGCAGACACATTTTTCCTTGGTAGATGATGCCCAGCTTTTGTAGTAAGAGCAGGGCAGGATTACCACCTCATTCCTTGCTGAGGATAGAAACTGCATATAAACTGCATTAATTGGTAGTTCATATAAAATTGTATATGAAACAACAGAAAATCCAACAACATAAACAGGCTATTTATTATTAACATAATTTTTTTTTTTAAAGGCTACCAGATTTTTCTCCAGGCTGTAAAATCTGGCAGACTATAGGACAGTGGCAGGCAACTTATATCCCTTGGAAAAGTTCCTTTTGTGCGATCATTTAAACTAACAATTTTAAAGAATGTTTTACACAAAATAAGGGATAATTATTGGTCTGAGACAGAAATAAGACTTTCTCAACATCCTTCTTTGGCCTGCTAGATGTCAAAACGCAGTAAAATTTCCTATTGTAGGAGAATTTTAGTTAATAAAAATAATTTCATTACAATGTCTGATTTACACAGTACAAAAGTGTACTAATAACCATTAGAAATTTTTAAAGCTACAATACCCTTCTGAAGCCACCCTAATAATTGCTTATTAAAACACTTTCTCTGTTAAAATGTTAAAGTTATTGATTTTTTAAAAATTCAGCAATAAAGATATAGCTTTCAATTCATGTTCAAACATAAAATAACTGAATTGAAAAACAATTTCACTTTCATTGAAATCAAGTCAGTGTTTCATTATTCAAAAGCATATGCTCATCAATACAAATAAACTTTCATTTCTATTTGAGGTTAAAATCCTAAAATAGCCCCAAAGTTGCACCACAATTCAGCTGCTATGGAAAAGCTAAGTAGTGCTTCCCATGACTAAATGGATTAATTCTTTAGCCCAAACACAATTACTGTTCTCCACACTGTTCCATTGAACACCTAAATAAGCATCCCAAAGCTTATTTCATTCAAAGAAAAGATCCAGACTAAAGAATAATCCCAATGTATGAAGTTTACATTTTGTGTAAAGTTTTTTTTAAAAGGGAAAAATCTATAAGTGGTAATCAGGAAAAGACGTGAGTCATTTTAGACAGGTGTTGGGGATGACATCTATCGACTAATAGATATCTTTGTTGAAGGACTGCCGTACAGATTCCAGTAGATGTCTTTTTCTCAAACCAATTTTTCTGACTTAGTTCTTGAATCTAGACTTTTCCACAGGTGACACACACATTAACAGCAAAAAGAATAACTCTTCAAGAAATAGCCAATTACATGGAAAGGTATTTCTTCTGGTCCTTTTCTTGCTTTAAAATTTTTCAACTTCAACCATGTATGAAAAGTGCTTACAACCATGTTTACTGAACATTTTATTCTCCCACATATTTCTACATTTCAAAAATCTCCTGTGATACACACCTGATCTAAAGAAGAAAATATGGTGAGGTCAGGGAATAGGAATGAGTGCAATGAGCTATACTGAAGTAATTCAATATGGCTCAAGGGGTAAAAGGAAAGAAAAGTAACAGTTATTAATTTCAGATCTGGATTATCTGACAATAACAAGTTATCTGATTATGAGATGGGCTGTCTTGTTAATACTTGCTGTTACTGAGATGTTTACAAAGAAAACAGGTGACCATGTAAACTATGTTGGAGAAAGAATACCTATATGACAGAAACTGGACTACATAACCCTATAGACTTTCTTTTGACTCTTAATACTGGTCATTCAATTTCTACTCCTTTTTAACTAAAGTTGTGAAATGGTAGCTCTTTTTCCACCTGTTTAATGCCCCCTGGGAGACCACTATTGTCAAATTATCATTGCAACATTAGTTGCTAGAAAGAGAATTTTTAGCTCTTTATAACACTTTTGCATTTAACTAAAGGATTATTTGCTGTTAGGTGGTTTTCTACAGCTCTGCCCCAAAGGACTTTCACAAACAATGCAAATGGATTTTCACAAGATGGGGCAATTTAGATTCGGTCTTCTAATGAAGCCTGAATTAATGGCAAGGCTTCCTTGCATTGTTGTAAACTAGACTGCTACAAAGAGCAGGTGAAATGGTTTTCTTCCTTTGGGCAAAAATGAAAATAAAGTGTAAAATTCCTACCCAGTTTTGATTCATGTTTGCGTTCATTAACAGAGGGTTAAACAGCCTGAACCTTACCTTTAGCAACTGCAGGTATAATCGGATTAATTTAAATGGTTATTAATGCCCTTTGGAATTCTAATTAGCCAGGGGGACAGCTGATGCAGACAGCCTTTGGGGGTGGGGATTAGTCTCTCAATCAGAGTTCAAACTCTCAGAGCAGCACCCCTACATAAATCCTATCCACCATTTTAGTGGGGTGGGAGTAGGGGACACGGAGAGTAGGGGTGAAGAATCTAAAATAAAGAAATACAGTGTAAAAAACACAAAGGACAAAAAGGTAAGAAATATAAAAGAGAAAGGAGAAAAAATATGATGAAAAATGTTCAATATACTTTCAAAACAATATACTGGTGATTAAAAAGAAGAGAAACCTAATGCACTTCAAATAAGTACAACAAACAAGAAGAAACTTGCTAGAAAAGTTACTAGATCTTTGGCCTAGACTCTTATGATAAATTAGAAAAGACATAAAACTAAGGCAAAATTACTTTTTCCATAGGCAAAAATTTAATTATCCTGCTTCTCTGAGGCAGCAAAAGTTTCAATGGCTTCAAGCGCCCAAAATGTTTTCCTAAATTTGCACATTTAGATGTACCCATAAAAGATGAACCCTGAAATGGGGCAGTTTCCTTGTGTGGGTTCTAATGCATGTATTCTTTTTCTTTTTTTTTTTTTGAGACAGAATCTTGCTCTTGATGCTCAGGCTGGAGTGCAATGGCGCAATCTCGGCTCACCGCAACCTCCACCTCCCGGGTTCAAGCAATTCTCCCACCTCAGTCTCCCAAGTAGCTGGGACTACAGGCAAGCACCACCATGCCCGGTTAATTTGGTATTTTTTTTTAGTAGAGACAGGGTCTTTCCAAGTTGGTCAGACTGGTCTCGAACTTCTGACGTCAGGCGATCCACCGGCCTCGGCCTCCCAAAGTGCTGGGATTACAGGCATGAGCCACCACGCCCAGTCTAATGCATGTATTCTTAAACATGAAGCATAAATCAAAGAATATGGGGAAACTCATACATTAGAGGTACAATGGTTTCTTACGTTTTAACTTTTTCTTTTATTTCAAAATATATTAGGAGTTCCAATTCCAAGTAAGATAGAATAAGCACATACCACCTTGTCTTGTCCACTGAATCCAGAAAATCTGGATGATGCATAAAGCAGCTAGTTAAGGCAGACTGGGGAATAAGATGAGAATTCACATTAATATCAGACAGATGGTTTACTATTTTTCCCCCTTTAGTATCTTCCGGCCTAGACTCAAAGCAGCTGAAATCTGGAAGCAGGCACTCAGGGACAGACAAAGAGAACTCCAGGAGAAGCCCTCTAGTTCTAGCTTGAGGAGCAGGAACAGAGTCTCCTAATACTTAGACAGAATGAAGAAAATTCCCTAGGTATTTTTTTTACTCTTTTCAACGAATAAAATTCCCTAGGTATTTTCTTTTATTCTTTTCAACATCCTCTGTACCCAGTCCCTGAGCAATCAAGATGGTGGTGGAAGCACTGACAGCAGCAGCAGTGGGGTCTGCAGAAGTCTAAAACTCTGAGGGAGCAAACCTTCATCATCAAGAGGGTAGCAAGAATTATTGTTGCTTATTTTTTTCTCTGTCTTCTTGCTACTTGGTCCCAGTATGGGCCCAGCTGCAAGAAATGTGCAGCAGAAGAGAATAACTAAATAAAACTCCAGCTCTGTAGCTGGAAGTATAAAACGGGAGGATTAGGCAACCAAAAAGTACCAGAGAGATTATGAAGAGGGAGAAGCACAGAAAAGTGGCCCCATAAAGTTTGGGCTCACCCCTCCAAACTGTGCCTGCCTGGGGTTGATCCTAAGATAACATACCACAGACACTGAGAACTAAACTATGGAGCAGACAACTACTCAGTTCCCAGACAGTCTAATGTTTGGCACACATACTGGACAGTTCTGAGTAAGACTGCAAAGGTTTGGTAAAGGAAACTGGCATTGGAACTACAACCTACAGAAGTTTGTGTAGAACTTGCAACCTGAATGAACCCAACCAAATTGCCTATTTAAAAAAAAAAAAAAAAAAATCAGCCGGGTGTGGTGGTTCATGCTTGTAATCCCAGCACTTTGGGAGGCCAAGGCAGGCAGATCACCTGAGGTCAGGAGTTCGAGACCAGCCTGGTCAAGATGGTGAAACCACGTCTCTACTAAAAATAGAAAAAATTAGCTGGGTGTGGTGGTGTGCACCTGTACTCCCAGCTACTTGGGAGGCTGAGGCAGGAGAATCGCTTGAACCCAGGAGGCAGAGGTTGCAGTGAGCCGAGACCATGTTGTTGCACTCCAACCTGGGCAACAAGCGCAAAACTCAGTCTTGTGGGGGAAAAATTCAACATTCATCACAGCATTAAACCAAGACAAAGGGACTCAAAATATGATACTTAAATTGTCCAGGATATAGCCCAAAATAATTTGACACATGAAGAATCAGGAAAACCTCAAAGAGAAAAAAACAATAGATGCCAACACTGAAATAATGCAGATGATGGATTTATCTGACCAAGACTTTAAAGCCACTATTACAAAAATGTCCCAACAAGGGCAAACACTCTTGGATGAACAGAAAGATGGAAAGTCACCTCAAAAAACAGAAGATATAAAGAAGAAACAAATGGAAAATTTAGAAACTGAAAAATATAATAACCAAAACGAAAATCTCATTAGACAGGCTAGAGAGCTGACAGATTTGTAGAAAATATTAAATCTGAGAGATTGGGAAAAAAAAATGAAGAAAGGAGAAGGGAGGGGAGGGGAGAGGGGAAGGGAGACAGGAGGGGAAGACAGAGGGGAGGGGAGGGGAGAGGGGAGGGAAGAGGGGAGGGTGGAGGACATGGGGGAGAGGAGAGGGGAAAGAGAAAGGGAAGGGAGAGGGAAGAGAGGAGCGAGAGAGGAGATAAGGGAGAGGGAAGGGCAGGGGAGAAGGGACAGGGAAGGGGGAGAGGGGAGAAGGGAGATGGAAGGGCAGGGGAGAGGAAGGGGAAGGGAGGGGAGAGGGAAGAGAGGAGGGGGAGAGGAGA
>NW_012110130.1:678778-748571 GCF_000951045.1 Mandrillus leucophaeus
GACCAACCTCAGGGGCTGGGCATGGTGGCTCACACCTAATCCCAGCACTTTGGGAGGCTGAGGTGGGAGGATCACTTGAGCTCAGGAGTTTGAGACCAGACTGGGGCAACATAGAGATCCTGGCACTACAAGAAATAAGATAAAAAAATTAGCCAGGCATGATGGCATACATCTGTACTTCCAGCTATTCTGAAGGTGGAGGCAGGAGGATTGCTTGAGCCAGGAATTTTGGGGCAGCAGTGAGTTGTGATCACACTACTGCAATTCATGCTGGGAGACAGAGTGAGACCCTGTCTCTTAAAAAAAACAAAAAACAAACAAAAAAAAAACCTCAAGGACTTACGGGACAATAGTATCAAGAGGTCTAATATTCATTTCCTCAAGTTCCAGAAGGGAAGAAGAGTATAGTGGAAAAAGAAGTATTTGAGTAAATAATGGCTGAAAACTCAAATTTTCAAATTCTTAAGTTTCACTTGGATTACTCATAAGTGAACAAAATTTGAATAACTGAGAATTTGTCACTGGAAACCACAGAGGACAAAAGGAAGTAGGATAATATTTTTAAGTTCTAATACAAAAGACCTTTTAACCCAGCACAGTCAGGCCTTCATATCCATGAGTTCCACAACAGTGGATTCAACCATCCCTGTATCAAAAATTAAAAAAAAAAAAAAAAAAAAAGGAATCTGTACAGAACACCCAACACAAAATAGGGCAAAAAGGCTTCATAAAACTGCCATTCGCATCTTTTAATGAAGGGTAATTCTGTGAGAAATCAGATATCCATAGACCTTTAATAGCATTGCCACTTTGCTCATTTTATTCCATTTATCTTCCCATCTCCCGAAGTGGAAACAATAGTATCAAACAGCTTAAAAGTATCTACCTGTGCATGATACTGTCAAGACAAGGGTTCCCCAAACTCTGGGGAACAATCAGTACCAGTTCGTGGCCTGTTAGGAACTGGGCCGCACAGCAGGAGGTGAGCAGCGGGCAGGCGAGTGAGAACTAGCGCCTGAGCTCCGCCTTCGTCAAATCAGCAATTGCATTAGATTCTCATAGGAGCAGGAACCCTATTGTGAACTGCGCATGCAAGGGATCTAGGTTGCATGCTCCTTAAGAGAATCTAATGTCTGATGATCTGAGGTGGAACAGTTTCATCCTGAAACTATCCCCCAACCCCTGTCCGTGGAAAAATTTTCTTCCATGAAACTGGTCCTTGGTGCCAAAAAGGTTTGAGACTGCTGGTCGAGACCACAGTTGAAAAGTTGTATTCTTTGCCCTTTAGAAGCTTACAATCTAAACTATCCAAATCCAACATAAAGGAAATAATAATGGTTTAAAATAAACAAAATACACTGAGCAATAATTTAAAGACTCAACTAAAATACACATTTTATGCCAGTAAAATATCAATGTATTTGTTATACATAAAGAAAAAGCAGTGAAGAAGTTTCATCAGTCCATTGTTTTCCCTTGTCTTGTTTTAGAATGACAAGATATTCCTGACAGAAAAATACACTTGCCTTTTAAAGTCAAAGCTCCTATCAAGTGCCAAATTAGAAGAGATTGTTTCATTTTATAAATCCCAGTTAGGTTACAGAGTAGGTGCAAATTCAGACACACAGAAACAAATCCTTTGAAAAAGTGCCAAAATCATCCCCCATGTATTAATTAAAACCTAACCATAGAAATGAATCATTCCATCTTTAATTCATCTTGTTAGTTCATAAAGATTTTATTTTTGGCCTGCAGGAAAAAAAAATTTGAATCTATAAATATTCTAAGAGTGTAATTTTTTTTATTTTTAGGAAAGTGTATGATACTCAGCAATACTAATGCATTCTTAAAATGCAAGCAAACTTCAGTTACTGCCAACTGTCCTTGATGTGTTTGTAACACCCTAAAGATTAAACAGTATAATGTCATAAATCCTATTACAGTATATAATCTCTAAATTACATTCAAGGGGATAAAAATATACAGCATATTAATGAACTTTACATTTTCATAACACCCTTTACACTGAATGTGAGAATCTTGTTACTTTGGATAAAAGTTTATGAAAATCCATCTCTCATAGCTATTAAATAAAATATATTCTGCTCATCCTTGGAATCAGTTACTCTGAAAATGATGTAGCCTTAGAAGTGGATTAACCTCTTACATTTCTCCTGCCCCAAATTTCAAGATTTATTTACATGCTATCCACAAATGGTGGGATAGAAAGTAAAAGGAACTAAAAATAAATAATATTAAACTAAATATAATCATACACTCATGTTTAGAACATGTTTTTAATAATCTGAAAAAAATTATAGCAAACTAAGTTTAACAAAACAGATTTTCCACACACCCCGACCCCACCTACAAAATCCCAGTGTGAAAGAGTTCATGTTTACAGAATAATGAGATGGGAAATAATACAATCTCCAAAATAGTATGTCCCAGAAAAAAAGTATAACATATTTACTGTATAATGTGAGATGTTTAGCAAATTGGCTGAAATTGTAAAAAATAAATAAATAAAATGCATGAATGAACATGCATGCATTTTATATTCCTGATCGAGCATTGAATAGTGTCTCCTCCCACAAAAATATATCCAATTACTGACCCCAAGAACTTGTGAATGTGACCTTATCTGGAAGTAGGATCCTTCTAGATATAATTAAGGATCCTGAGGTGAGATTATCCTGAATTTAGAGTGAACCCTGAAACCAATGACAGGTGTTCGTAGAAGAAAAAGAAGAAAAAAATCTGAGACCAAAGCCACCTGAAGACAGAGGCAAAGACTGGAGTGATGCAATCACAAGTCAAAGAATGCCAAGGATTACCAGCCACAGCAGACACCAGAAAAGAGGCATAGACAGGCCTCCCTCAGAGCTCTACAAGGAACCAAGCTTGCCAACAGACTTCTGGCCTCCAGAACTCTGAGAGAATAAATTTCTGCTGTTTTAAGCCATTGAGTTTATGGTAATTTGTTACAGCAGCCCTCAGAAACTAATACATTCCTTTAAGTAGGAAACAAGAACAATGTACATTTATATGCAAAATAATACATCATCTTATTTATTTAAAGGCTCTAAATTGTAACCCAATATTCACCTTATCATTTAACACCAGATCAAATGGAACACCCAGAAGGAGGACTGCCTAAATGAGTGTCCAAATGATGGCAGATGCTTACAACTCCTAAGGGATAGTGGGTGATCACCTATAGTAGGTGTACCTAACATAGCAAGAGATCTTTTGCAGACTTTAAAATACAATAAAAAATCATGACTGACTACTTGTAGATGGCACCCATGACCTCTAGAAACTGTTGGCCTGGTGTCTGCCAATTGCCTCCTGAAGTGTAAGCAAATAAAATAATATGTTTAGTTTCGAAGTACAGGTCAAGGGGACAACATGTTAAGAAAAAAAAAAAGATCTCAGCAAGTTCCCTCTAATAGGCACATATGCAAATCAGGTAGGTGGAAAACTAAGTTACACTAACATTCCTAGAAACCCACAGGAAATCTGAAAGACAGTTCTCAGGGACTACTGCCATTCTAAAATGTGAATCCTTTTATTTTCATGACCATTTAGAATGAATTTTAGAACATTCATATGTAAAAACAATGCCTTTCAGAAGTTACAACAGACCTCTCCAAATACTCAAAGATGTTATCCCAAAAAGAGTCACGCAAGTGACTACTTCCTAAGAAGTATGCCTGGACAAACCAATCCCACATGCAGCCTGAACTTTAACAACAACAACAACAACAAATCACCAGATAAAGGTTAAAACTTGGGTAATAAAATAGCTTTTGATCAGCTAAAAGACAGTCAGATCACCAATAAAGCTGGAAATCTCTCTCACGGTATTCGTACCATGTATTTCCTTACTGATACCAAGTACAAAAGAGAAGAATTCCAGAAATAGAGGTGTCAGGGGATTCAGGATAAGAGATCAGGAGAGCAGGAATAGGACCCTCCCAGGCCCTATCAATAAAAAATAGAACACCTCTTGCTCTCCCAGCTCTGGTATAATTTTTTAAATGCTTCTTTTTTTGATGCAAGCCAATAATGGGAATCTAGAAAACTGCCACTAAGGAGTAAGTAAAACAGCAAATAACTTACTTTACCAATGATTCAAACCAGCCCCTGAATCATCAGATGATACAGACGAAGCTGATTCCTAGATTTATCGATTCAGTTAACAACGTACACATATTACATTGCTGCATAACAAAGTATGACACAAAAACACTCAGTATTAGCTCAACTAATACTTAACTATAGAAGGCTTCCAAATGTACAAAATAACACAAACAAGTATGAATGTCAGCATAATAGATACTGTTGAAAGACTTCTTTGAGTATCTATTAATGTAGCTAGAAGACACATCTGGAAAAACACACAATTACAATATAAACACAAACCAATAAAAGTCCAACTCCTCTCTACTGTGCAGGGAAAGGAGAGGCTCAAGGCCACAGAAGGAGCTATGCTTGAATTTACAAAACTACCGGAGGGCAAGAGGGGACTAGATCAAGAGTAGAGGGCAGCATAGCATTGTTGTTCAGCATGTAGACTCGGGAGCAAGACGAGTTGGGTTCAAATCCTGAGTTGGCCACTTACTTGGGCATATTACTTTATCTCTTTACACCTGTTTCTTCATCTATAAATGACAGATAAAATTCAATGGGGTTGTTGATGTGAGGACGAAAACAGTTAAAACATGTAAAGCGCTCAGGAAAGTAAAATAAGTAAAATATTTGCTATTAGCATTGCAACTGTACTCATCCATGCCTGGTATACTGATGCAAATTAACTGTTAGTTTGAACCATATAAAATTTTTATGTTTGTAGGTCAAAATACTCTGAATATCAACAATGCTTATGGTTCAAATGAACATCAAAGAAAGGGCTGTGAAAACAAGTTGCTAAGAATTTCCATGAGGCCCAAAACCTAAAAAGTAATGTACTCACACAGCAGTTCTAAAATAAAACTGAAGGAAAAGGATTTCTGCACCAGGCTGAAAACAAATAGCATTTCAAATAATAAAGCACACAATTCAGTATGACTGACCTCTCAGGCAACCAATATTTCACACTGGATTGATTTTGAAAGGTAAACTAATATTTTATATTCAAGTACCTATTCTCTCTCCTCTGAGTCACAAAATGAGAGTTCACGCAGCTTCAAATGGTATACAATGTACTGGTATGTATTAAATAGAGAGATGCCCAATCTCAAGCACATGAACATTGCGTAAGTTACTGCTGATTTATGGTTTTTAATCTAAAAGTGCCAAGAAAACTTTTAATCAACATAATTTTTGATAGAATATATTTACATTTCATAAATGTTTACACTGATTTTAATATAATTATTTCTATCTTCCTAAATATTTCCTGAAGGATTTCTTTTCACTTTCTTTCTCTCCCCTGACCATGCTTAGAGTTGGGGGTCTCACTATGGTGCCCAGGCTGAAGTGCGGCGGCTACTCACATGTACAATCATCATAGCACACTACAGCCTTGAGCTCCTGGCTTCCAGGGACTTTCCTGCCTCAGCCTGCTGAGTAGCTGGGATTGCAAACATGTACCCAAAACTGGGCTCACAGAAGGATGTTGCTACTATTTAACAAAATATCTACCATGTACCTTAAAGGCTGTCATTCTCTCATACTAAAATGAATATGATGAAACCTCAAAAAATAACAATACAATTTCAAGATAGACTGATTTTCCACAAAGCTGTCTTATGTTCCATCTTTGAAATTACTACAAATAGGCCAGGCATGGTGGCTCATGCCTGTAATCCCAGCACTTTGGGAGGCTGAGGATCACTTAAGGTCAGGAGCTCAAGACCAGCCTGATCAACATGGTGAAACCCCATAACTACTAAAAATACAAAAATTGGCCGGGCGTGGTGGTGCGAGCCTGTAATCTCGGCTACTCAAGAGGCTGAGGCAAGAGAATGGCTTGCACCTGGGAGGCGGAGGCTGGAGTGAGCCAAGATCATCTAGGTGACACAGCAAAACTACACCCAACCTAGGCGACAGAGCAAGACTATGTCTCCAAAAAAAAAGAAAAAAAATACTACAACTGTAGATCATTAAAAGATATGTAAAAAATATAAGCAAAAATAATGTTAATAGATAACTGTGCCTTATCAACAACAATTGAGATGCTATTCTTAAGATTTTAAGACAAGACTGACAACTGTAATTTTACAATTTTTTAAAAACTCATTAAAAGGCCAGCCTCAAACTTGCAGCCTATTTCCCTGTCAACATTTTCAGTCCTCACAGCATCAGATTAATAATAAATAAAATTACTCATCTAGTAATAATATCTCTATAAACCAACAATTTATATATTTCAACTCCCTTTTTTTAAACATTGATATAATTCACATACCATAAAAAATCACCTTTTTGGGCTGGACACAATAGATCATGCCTGAATCCCAGCACTTTGGGAAGCTGAAGTGGGAGGATCGCTCGAGCCCAGAAGTTTAAAACCAGCCTGGGCGACACAGCAAGACCCCATCTCAATTTTTTAAAAAAAATGTATAAAAATAGCCGGGCGCGGTGGCTCAAGCCTGTAATCTCAGCACTTTAGGAGGCTGAGACGGGCAGATCACGAGGTCAGGAGATCGAGACCATCCTGGCTAACATGGTGAAACCCCATCTCTACTAAAAAATACAAAAAACTAGCCGGCCGAGGGGCCGGGCCCCTGTAGTCCCAGCTACTCGGGAGGCTGAGGCAGGAGAATAGCGTAAACTCGGGAGGCGGAGCTTGCAGTGAGCTGAGATCCGGCCACTGCACTCCAGCCTGGGCGATAGAGCGAGACTCCATCTCAAAAAAAAAAAAAAAATTTATAAAAATAAAGAAAAATCACCTTTTTGAAATGTCCAAGTATTTTCTAGTACATTCACAAAGTTGTGCAACCATGATTCAGAAGATCTTCCATATATCCCATATCCATTAGAGTCCCTTTCCATTCCCACCTTCTCCCAGCTACTAATCTACTTCCTGTCTGTATGGATTTTCCTATTTGGACATTTCACATAAATGGAATCACAGAATATGTAGCCTTTTGTGTCTCATTTCTTTCACTAATGTGTTTTCAAAGCTCATGTACGTTAAAGCATGAATCTGTACTTCATTCCTTTTTATGACTGAATAACATTCCATTATAAGAATATACCACATTTTGTATGTCAATTTATCAACTGACGGATATAGTGATTATTTCCAAGTCTTGGTTATTATGAATAATGCTGCTATGAATGTTCTCACCCGCTTTTGAGATACATGCACAAAGTTTTGAAGTTAGTGCAAATCACAGAGCAAAAATCTCTGAAGTCAAACTAAGTGATAAAACAATTTGAAGTAGTAGTACCTTCTTCTTCAGGTAAAGGTTGCTCTTCTGAGTTTCTGGACAAGTGAAACTGAAGAAAAAAAAAATCTCATCTACCCTTGCAAACTACCAATAAAAAGGAAGGACAAGGAAATAACAAATAAAGCTACAAAACAATATTCTAAGTTTCTTATATTGAGCTGATCTGCTTTAAAAAAAACTATACAAAGTGATTTGTTACAATAAAACTACAAATTAATAATTAAAGCATAGAACATACCAAATATACTTATACCAAAAATGTATTTTAACAGTTTGAGCTGTTTTCGTAAAGTGCTATGGCAAAAACTTCTGCTAAATATCAAGGAATAATCTGATGTATTGGAAAACAATCTCCAAATATTTATGTTTTATAAATAGAACAATCATATCATCCAAAATGACCAAATCTACAAATTAGAGATTAAATATCTTATATAGTCTCACTTAGAATAAAGTATCCTATATATTTGAGAACAAAAATTGATTAATTTTGTTGATTTGTGATTTGCAGCATTTTGATAAAAAGCAAATCTACTCAAATACCTGCCTGAAATAGTTTCAACTCAAATCATACACAATGTGGCCAAAACCCATTACAACTAAAATAAGAGTTTGCAATTTATCAATTCAGTAACAGACAAGTCAAAATTTATGTTTGCTTTATAACACAGGACAACAAAAATGTTATCAAAAGAATGCAAAATTATTCCTCTACAAATAAGTGGCATGTTCAAAATATTCTACCAAAGTAAATACAGCATTCAAAAAGACAAGACTTTTTTTCAGATTGTGAAACTACAGCAATTTTCAGAAAACAAACAGTTTTACTATATACTACATATACTTTTAAAACTACCAAATTGTACTGCTGTATTATTAACATTAGAATTTTCTGAATCTATTTTTTTCAACCCAGTGTTACTTACCAGATAGGAAAATTAATAGTGTGCAATGTCTTTTTTCCCCCAGAGGATGTTTATAGGAGAATTCTGTGTTTAAAAATCTACTTTTTAATAAGCTCCTAAAAGTTTTCACTTAAAAAACATAAACAGACCAATCAGCATTCTGTAATTTCTTTTTGCTCTAATTTTCAGCTACATATTTAAACCAATGACATTTAGTCTATTACATTTATAGAATATCAAATATACTCTGCACCTAATTTTTAATTCAAATTCAATAAATATTTATTGAGTAGTCTACTACATGCCTAACACTATGCTAAGTGCAGGGGGAAAAAAACAACCATTTTAGTTTTTCCTGTATTTCTCCTTGTCCTTATGGCCTATACATATAATCACTTGATGAAAAATGCTAGCAGGGGAGTACTACCCTAATTTACTACGCACTTGACTTAAATTTATACTCATGGATTCTAGACTCAAAATTCAAATAAATACCAACTATGAAAAAGAATCTACATGAATATGTTTTTCTGTAGGGCACTCATCATTGAGGGGTAAAATTTTTCTCGTATGCATCATGAAGGAAGATCCTTTTTCCATGTTGTTGGCAAAACTGTCAATCATCTTGATGAGCAGCAAATAAATGAATGCCCAATGATGGGATTCTGTATTATCCTTAAAAAAGAAATCCATCAACTAAACATCAACAGGTAAATGTTTATACTCGACAGCCATCAATTTCAACTATCCATGCAAAGAGACAGGTGAGCTGGACTGGTAAACCTCGAAATTAGAGCGGTATTAATCGTCTGCTTCCAGCCAACATAAACAGATGTTATTTTTAAACAGGCAAAAATCATCTCTTCCACTGAAATTTATTTGCAGCAGATAATGTTCTGTTACATTTTTAATCAAGCAGATGAAGTTACATTTAAATTGAAAATCTGCTTCACTTAACTAATCAGGCAAGTAAAATTCAGAGATGATTGAATGGCATTACACAGCACACTATTACGGCAGGTAAATTGGGAAATTTACCTGTCACACCACACAGGGTATTGTTCACCCACTGCATCTGCAACTTAGAAGCAAAGCACTAAGACAAAAAGGGAAAGGCATGTAAAACAGACTTATAAATCGATCATATTTTATGAAAACATTATTAAGGCTGCCAGCAAAAATAAATAAATAAATAAATAATTTTAAAGAAAAAGGGAAAAAACATACCACCTCTCAGTGACTCAATGAAAATTTACATGGGTTATGCTTATCTGCTTCATGTAAATAGCATGCCTGGTTATTTTAAAGATCAAGATACTAAGGAAAAGATGCAAACAGTGCATCATGACAGAGGCAAAGAAATAATGACCACATAACATCAAGAATAGACAAACACAAGAAAGGTAAATAAAACACTTTAACAAGAAGAGACAGAGTAAATATTATGCTGATTTGCAAAATAAAATAACTCTATCAGTCATCATACAGATCATTAATTTCATATCCAAAAATTTCTCCATCTACCTTATTTATAAAAAGCTTATTCTATTTTAGTCACCTAATTTCTAAAATGCCTTCAAAATTTACTTGACATATCCACAAAACTCTAATGGCTATTTTACGTGTCTTAACAGAAACCCAAAATTTACTTTCACTGTTTAGTATCTGTAAACTCAAAATATATTTGCTACAACACCTGAACTTTATTTCACTGCTCATTATATTGACTGTGAATTATTCCAACAACATGTACCAACACCGCATTAAATCTTTTATATCATAACTGTAAGAGTTTTATCCTCACAATAACCTTTGAAATATAGAGGTTTATTTGCCAACCACTGTGAGTTTTCTTCTTTCTATTCTTCCTTTCCTCTCTTTCTACTTTCCCTTTAACCTTCTTTCCTTCCTTTTTACCTTCCTCTTTTTTCTTTCCTTTTCCCCTTTTTGATAGAGGTTTTTTTTTTTTTTTTTTTTTCTTTCTTTCTTTCTTTCTTTCTTTCTCTTTCTTTCCTTCTCCTCCTCCTCCTTTTTTTTTTTTTTTTTTTTGGCGGGGGGGGTAGGGGGCAGAAAGTGGGGAAGCAATGGGTTTGAGAGGGGAGGCGGGGGTACAAACGGTATGTAACTCTGGGATGTGCTTTAAGTTACAAAGGCAAATAATGTTACTGTTGTATTCTTAATAATTAAGTGAACCTACCCTGATTTTCCATTAAGAGTGATAAATTTGGACTGACATATCCAAATTCTATCGTGGGGTTCATTCATAAAACTAGCTAGAAATCATATACTCATCAGCACAGTGTTTTAATTACCAAGGCACCATTACCGGCTAGGTTTAGGGTTAGAACAGTTTTAGGTTTACAGAAAAATTGTGAAGATAGTACAAAGAGTTCTCATACGCACCACAGCCACTTTCCCCTATAATAGTGACATTTTACATTAGTATGGTAAATTTGTCAAAATTAATGAAACAATATTGAGACCTTATTAACTGAAGTTCATACATGATGTCTTTAGTTTTTTTTTCTGTTCTAGAATTCTATCCAGGATACCACATTACACTTAGTTGTCATGTCTCCCAAGGCTCCTCTTGGCTATGACAGTATCTCTGATTTTCGTTGTTTTTAAGGAATATTGGGTTAGGTATTCTACAGAATGTCCCAAATTGGGATTTGTTTGATGTCTTTCTCATGGTTAGGCTGTGGTTATGGGTTTTAGGAAAAGAAAACCACAGAGGTAAACTGCCATTCTCATTAAATCATATCAAGGGTATGTCCTACCAATGTGACTTATCTTTCATGTCAGTCTTAATTGCCTGTCTTACTGTGTTCTCTCTTAGTCTCAGCCCTCCCCAAAACTGCATTTACCCCTTTCTGAACTTCATAATCTCAATTATGATATATTACTATTCTTCATTGTTGAAGATGATGGTTTTTCACAGCTGCTCTCTGTAAGTATGGCTCAATGGGGCAGGAGAAATGAAAGAAACAATCCAGCTGTACTTTCCACACTGCACAAAGATTAGTCTTTGTGTCACTACTTACAGTGATTACTCTGAGTCTGTAGCTATTTCTGACCTAGCTCCTCACTTTTATTTTTTAATTTTATTTATTGAGACAGAGTCTCACTCTGTCACCCAGGCTGGAATGCACTGGCGTGGTCTCGGCTCACGGCAACCTCCACCTCCCAGGTTCAAGCGATTCTCCTGCCTTGGCCTCCCAAGTAGCTGGGACTACAGGTGCATGCCACCACACCCAGCTAATTTTTGTATTTTCAGTAGAAACGGGGTTTCACTATGTTGGCCAGGCTGGTCTCGAACTCCTGACCTCGTGATCCACTGGCCTTGGCCTCCCAAAGTGCTGGGATTACAGGCGTGAGCCACCGCACCAGGCCTAGATCCTTGCTTTTAAAGTCAGTACAAAAGAAGCTCTCAACTTTGGCTGACCATTAGAATCGTAAGAGGGAGCTTATAAAAATACTGTTGTCCTCGCCCCATTTTACTCATATTTCCAGGGGTAGGACTGAGGCATTAGCAGTTTAATGAAAAAAAAAAAACACTAAGACCTTATCTCCCTAATTGACTGCTACAGTAAAGGCTGGTCTGTCTTCTCATTTACAGCATTCATAGCTATGCTATACTCTTTGGGGTTTCCATTTCTGATATATCTTCAGTTATTTCCCTAATTTAGCTTTGGCTAAAATGAATCCTATATGATTTAAGCAGCAGGAACACTGCAACGCTGTTTAAACACTGGTAGATTAAGCGTTGTCAGAAGCTGAGGGCAGTCACTGACATTTAGAAGCACTGCTGATTTTTAAAATATATATTAAATGTATATATTTAAGTTATGCATGTATTTTAATATATGATGTATACTTACATATATTAAAATATAATTACATATTAATATATACCAAAATATATTGACATATATTATTTATTGCTTCCAACATGAAGATCCCAAAATCTGGATATTAAAACACCACAACACGCCTGTAATCCCAGCACTTTGGGAGGCTGAGGTGGGCGGATCACGAGGTCAGGAGATCGAGACCATCTTGGCAAACACGGTGAAACCCCGTCTCTACTAAAAATACAAAAAAATTAGCCGGGTGTGGTGGCGGGTGCCTGTAGTCCCAGCTTCTCGGGAGGCTGAGGCAGGAGAATGGAGTGAACCCGGGAGGCGGCGGAGCTTGCAGTGAGCCAAGATCGCGCCACTGTACTCCAGCCTGGGTGACAGAACAAGACTCCATCTCAAAAAACAACAACAACAACAAAAAAAAACAAAGCAAAAAAAACACCACCAACAGTGATAAAATGTTCTTTTAAATCTGGGACTCATTTCTGTACTGAAGCAACAATCTACAGGGTGGCTGAGTTCCTAGGCTACCTTAATAAAAGTGTATTTAACAAATGAGGCTAAAGAAATATTTTTCAGAAACATATGAAATTGCCATATTCAACCATTACATTAATTTCCTGTTGTTCAACCTTTCAACCTTTTACGTTTTTGATAAAAGACAAAAAATAGCCTATACAACAGTATTTAAACAAAACAAAACAAAGAAATTATTTCATTTTATTTAATCTTAAATACTAGTATGTGAGAGAAAGGCTGGTCAGATCATATGGTCTGTAAGACAGACAATTCTGCCATAATAAAAGAGACAAAATCATTTTGTGGGGAATGAGGCAATGGGCCATAAAATGGGAGAAAAACTTTTTTTGAGACAGAGTCTCACTCTGTTGTCCAGGCTGGAGTATAGTAGCATGATCTTGACTCACTGCAGCCTCAGCCTCCTTGGGGTTTAAACGATTCTCGTGCCTCAGCCTCCCGAGCAGATGGGATTACAGGCAAGCACCACCACACCCAGCTAATTTTTTGTATTTTTAGTAGAGTTGGACTAGGGTTTGCGGGGAGGGGTTTGGAGGAGAGGTATCACCATGTTGGTCAGACTGGCCTCAAACTCCTGGACTCAAGTGATCTGCCTGCCTCGGCCTCCCAAAGTGCTGGGATTACAGGCATGAGCCACCATGCCTGGCCTAACATAGGAGAGAACTTCTATTAAAGATGAGCTAGCAGAGGAAGAAGTATTAGGAATCTCAGGAATCAAAGCTAGAGCTGCCAGAACAAAAAAAAATGAACATCAGTCCTTAGTTTGGAGGTGCTATTCTGTGATATGGTTTATATATATGGTTTTGCATGCTTAAGGACTGAAGATAAGAACTTTAAAGAATTAAGGTATTTATACATTCTCACAGTAGGATGGTAAGAAAAACAGGCTGGATCAGGTACCTTGACTATACCTAATAAACCACGGGCTCGAGTATTCCTTTTTTTTTTTTTTCTGTTGAGACAGTCTCATTGTCATCCAGGTTGGAGTGCAGTGGCACGATTCACCTCCCGGGTTCACGCAATTCTCGTGCCTCAGCCTTCTGGTGGAATCAGAGGCACGCACCACCATGCCCCGCTAATTTTTGTATTTTTAGTAGAGACAGGGTTTCACCATGTTGGCCAGGCTGGTCTTGAACTCCTGACCTCAAGTGATCTGCCTGCCTCGGCCTCCCAAAGTGCTGGGATTACAGACGTGTGCCACCACACCCGGCCAGGATCAAATATTCTTAAGGCTGTTAGAGTAACTTTCCCATAAAGCACCTAGCACACAGCAAGACACTTAGCAATTTATTTTCCTAGACAGTGAATACTCCAAACCCTTAAATAGTGCCACAAACAAGAATTAGGGAAGAATATTCCCTCTCCCTCCTTTTCTACTGAAGGGTACCATCAGCTACTAGGAATGACATTAAGAAATTAAATATAAATATCCTTCAACATAAACTTGTCATATTATAACATTCTTATTCAAAATATCCATTATGAACAACTTCTATTTTCTATGCATTTATTGAGATAATAGTGCTTTAGATTCTGCTTTTCTACTTAATGAAAACACTACATAACATTTCTGATGACTCACACAGTCTTCCAAGATACAGCTGTACAATCAACAATTACTCCATTTTTCCTGGACATTCATGTTATTTCCTTTTTTAAAAAACACATACTTTGCACTCACATGGTACTGATGGGAACGTAAAATAATACAGCTACTCCGGAACTTTAGCAGTTTCCGATTTTTCTTTTTTGAGACAGGGTCTTGCTCTGTCACCCAGGCTAGAGGCTGGAGTGCAGTGGCGTGATCTCAGTTCACTGCAACCTCCACCTCTCGGGTTCAAGCGATTCTCGTGCCTTCAGCCTCCCAAGGAGCTGGGATTACAGGTGCGTGCCACCACGCCCAGCTAATTTTTTATATTTTTCAGAGACGAGGTTTCACCGTATCAGCCAGGCTGGTCTTGAACTCCTGACCTAAACTGATCTGCCCGCCTCAGCCTCCCAAAGTGCTGGGATTACAGACACGAGCCACCACTCCCAGCCTAACTCATCTAATTTTTGTAATAATTCTACAAAGTAACTTTCTACATTGTAAAATTGAAGAAACTATGCTTAGAGATGTTACGGCTTTCACAAGAAATACAGTGAGTATACGAAGGAGGTACAATTCCACAAATCATGTTTATTCCCATTACACAATAAACCATACAGTTTCTGTCTAGAAGAGTAAACATGATGGTCATTAGAAAATTAATGAGAAAAATAATAAGTTTATTAAGTAATAACAAGGGCCAATTGTAAGTTTCTCCCACAAGTTTATAGTCGATTCAGGTCAGTTGCTGTTAATCAGAAGAATCTGATACCAATTATACAATTACAAATCAAACCCATAAAAGATCAAAGAAAAGTTTTTAATCCGATTAGAATGTAAATATTCTTTAATGATCTCCCCCCCAAAAAAATCAAACATG
Organism: Mandrillus leucophaeus; assembly: GCF_000951045.1. Classification (NCBI taxonomy): domain Eukaryota; kingdom Metazoa; phylum Chordata; class Mammalia; order Primates; family Cercopithecidae; genus Mandrillus; species Mandrillus leucophaeus. Next base: position 693,952 of record NW_012110130.1, read on the forward strand.
CTCTAAAAATATATGGTTGTATTTGGCTCTATACAATAGATTTGCTTCTGAAATGCAGAATCTAGTTGAAGTTTTATAGGTATTAAATTTCAAAACATACCATCAGAGACCTCTGTTTCAGGAATTCTATGGTGACTCCTTTGGAAAAGAATGTTTTCCTTATTTTGGTCTGTTCTGTATTATATACCCATATAACAGTTTTATAGTATGTACAAGATAAAATGCTATATCAACAGTTAACTACAGTAGTCTCCAAGTACATTTTCTTATTCTGGTTCATGTAAACTTTCATAATCAATCTCCAGGGTCATAAGAGGTTGAAAGAGAAGGAACTCAGAAAAAATGTTTAATCTTCAAAATGAACAATGAGACACCAACCAAAAGGGTACCTGTTACACTACTGGAATGCCCACATTGCTAACTGAAGTCCTCAAGTCCCTATTACAATGCCCACTTTGCTCACTCAAGTCACAACTGGAATGCCCACATTGCTCACTCAAGTCCCTACTGCAATGCCCATGTTGCTTGCTCAAGTCCCTATTGGAATGCCCACACTGCTCACTGAAGTCCCTATTGGAATGCCCACACTGCTCACTCAAGTCACAATTGGAATGCCCACGTTGCTCACTCAAGTCCCTATTGCAATGCCCATGTTGCTCACTCAAGTCCCTATTGGAATGCCCACATTGCTCGCTCAAGTCCCTCCTGGAATGCCCACATTGCTCACTCAAGTCACAACTGGAATGCCCATATTGCTCACTCAAGTCCCTATTTAATGCCCACATTGCTCACTCAGGTCCCTATTGCAATGCCCATGTTGTTCACTCAAGTCCCTATTAGAATGTCCACATTGCTCAATCAAGTCCCCATAGGAATGTCCACGTCACTCACTCAAGCCACAATTGGAACGCCCACACTGCTCACTCAAGTCTCTATTGGAATGCCCACATTGTTCAATCAAGTCCGTAAAGCAATGCTCACATTGCTCACCCATGTCGTTGCTTCACACAAAAACTGTTGCTAAAATTAAAATACCAATGCTGGAAGTACTTTACGAACCACTGCAAGACAGTGTATATTCAAATTTTGAAGAAGAAATGCCTTTAAAAATAACTTATTCATTAATGGTCCATAAATATTATTTTGCACACTCATACACCAGATGACATTCCCTTCTATTAACGCGTAAGACAATGGGGGAAAGTGAATGTTTAAAAGTCAGTCTGTAATGTCAAAATACCTGACAACGTTCAGAAAATTATCAAAAGTGAAGATATAAAAGAAAAGATGCTAAAGACTATTTTAAGAAAACAGTACAAATGAGAATTTTAGAGTTAACGAAAGCAACAAATTTACAATTTTAACAGATTTTCCTAGCTGTTGAATCTGCAAATTTTAAGACTTAGTCAAGGTGTGCATAAAGAACCTAAATGAAATAACATGTAATTTGCAAACAATCCCTTATGAATTTTGCCTCTAATCTTCACTTTGTTTTTAAAATGAGATTTTGGTAGCTAAAGAAAGTACATTAGAACTTTAAGAGACACAGGTCCCATAAAAACTCGTCTCATTTATTAAACCAAGTGTACAAAAATTCTATTTAATGAATTTGATAAAAAAAAAAAAATCAACCAGGTCAAGATCACCCACAAATAGAAAAAACTGCTACTTACCGATAAGATTTAAGAAATAACAGAAGAATACATCTACCGAAATAATTTTTTCCACCTGAAAAACATTCATTCCTGTTACTCAAATATAAGCAGTATTGGAAAAGGTAACCGTGTTAAGTCATTATAAGCTAAGGTCTTGGAGTTTTATTAGTAACTAGTTTGTAGAACTCAAGGTCCTCTAAAAACTATGATTGAGGCACTGAATGGTATCCTCAGGGAAGAAGAGTCCCCAAAGAGAGGTTCAAGAAGATGCCAAATATGGGAGGTGAGGCAGGATTGCCTGAGTCTAGGAGTTAGAGACCAGCCTGAGCAAGATGACAAGACACCACCTCTAAAAAAAAAACTTTTTAAAATTAGCTGTGCATGGTGGCATGCACCTGTAGTCCCAGCTACTCAGGAGGCTGAGGGAGGAGGATTCCTCAAGCCCAGGAATTCGAGGCTGCAGTGAGCTATGAGCTATGATCACACCACTACACTCCCCCCTGTATTATCTTAACCAAAAAAAAAAAAAAAAGAAGATGCCAGTAGATTTTCACTAATTTCACTGTTTTGTCTATTACTGAAACTGACAGAACATGAAAACAGCATTCACAAACATGCTAACAACTCAGCAGCAAGAAACAATGTTACAGCTGGAATTCTGCCACCTTGGTTCTCTCCACTACACAACAATTTACCTTCACCCCACTTCTAACAACTGCATATACAAGGGTCAATGAAAGAGCAAATAAGTAAAAGAACTTAACAGGAAAACTCAATCGTACAGGTTTCTTCCCACAAAGTTCTTTTTAAGGTGTTGCTTCCAATTTTACCCCAAGTAAAATCTAAAAATCATATAAAACTACAAAAGTGTATTTTATAAACCTACTGTCAACCATACTATTATAATTGCTTCAACCCAGGATAAGTATAAATACTAGTTAACTAGAGTCCTGCAATCTGTGAGCTTTTTTTCTCTAGAACAGGAGAAAAGAATTCCCTGGTTTTTCTGCAGATGAACTTAAACCTTTTGCGCTTTTGATCTATACTTTAATGGCTGTGTGTTACCCCCTAGATAAGGCCTCAAACTCCTGAAAGAGCAAACAGTCATTGGAAGTAGCATCATTTTATCACCCCAGAGGTTAAGAAAGGTGCTATTACTGAAGTTGTTTTAAAACGTTGGGACAATGAGAAGAGCTAGAATGTCCAAGTGGATTGTGGATTAGAGCAGAAATTGTATCATTAGAGTAGACTTAGAGAAGAAATATATGTCAATGAGTACAGTAGAAATATGTCAATGAGATCCAAGAAAAAGATATTGTAGGAATTAAATGCATCTGAACTCAGATAATTTGGTTTCATTGGCATGTTTTCATAATGAACACAAATTATACTCAAATTCCTCTTACCAACCCTAGAGAACAAAAATGCGTACCAGTCCCATCACTCTATCCCCTTTTCCCAAACAGACCATTTTGGCTGATCCTAACTTAGTTATCCTTCCTGAGTCCAAAAGCTCTCAGAACTCTCCTCAACACTGTTTCAACAGATTGGAATTGGTATGTGAGAATTAAACCTATTTGCTACTCTTAGGTAGCTTACAAACTCTGAGTGCAGCAATCTTTGGAAAATCTCAATTAAGAAAAATTTCTCATGCATATCAATAGCCTCTGAGAACTACAATATGTCTATGGCACCAAATAATTAATATTAGAATAACTCTAAGACACCAGAACACATCCATATATTCTGTTTAAGATTGTATTTGAGAAAGATTCCCAGAAAAATCAGTTCAACTATTTTAAAAGTAAGGACACTGAAAAGAACAAGCTTGTTTTAAATATAAAATGGTTAGGGTAGATTTTTAAATTCTTTTTCTCTCTTTTTTTCTTTTCTTTTCTTTCTTCTTTTCGTTTTCTTTTTTTTTTTTTTTAAAGAGATAGGATCTCACTTTGCAGCCAGGATTGCAGTGGCACAGTCATAGCTCATTGCAATCTCAACCTCCTGAGCTCAAGTGATCCTCCAGCCTCAGCCTCCTGAGTAGCTGGGACTACAGATGTATGCCACCAAGCCCTATCTCTTGTATTTTTTGTAGAGACATGGTTTCACCATGTTACCTAGGCTGGTCTCGAACTGCTGGGCTCAAGTAAACCACCTGCTTTGGCCTCAAAATGTGCTGGGACTGCAGGCATGAGTCACCAGGCCCAGCCAAAAAATTTTCAAAATGAACATAGCAATACTTAAAATCAACGAGAAACTGCATTCAGAATTTAGAAATTTTCTTTATAGTCTATTTTGTGTCCAAAGGAATGCCACTATACACACACAATAAAAACCCCATGTTATAAAAGTAAATTAAAAGATAATAAAGAAAATAGCAAATTTATCTTAGAGAATTTCTGAAGACTATTAAATTCTAAAACCAGCAATGTTGGGTTACCAGGGGAATTAGACTTAAGATAAAGTATCCATAGTGAAATTCCCACTGGAGCTACTTTTAGGTCAGAGAAGCTGGCACACGTCTAGTTGGCAAAAGAAAAAAAATCTCACAAAGTCTTCCAAACATCTCAAGGATGACATCTCACCTCTAGCGGGTAGGCCCCCAAGTGAAAAGTATGGTCCCATTCTATTAACAACATATTTGTGGATTTTTAGAAAGAGCTTATGCCAGAGTACCAGAATTTTAGTCAACAAATAGCTGCCTTCCTGACATCAATGGAATGCTTCCCTTGAACTGACATCAAATCTCAAAAGAGGTAAGAAAGATTATATCCTAGTAGACACAGAAATTTTAAAGTGTATCATAGGCAGTATCTTGACTATGACACCTGTATTTTGTTTCTTGATAAATAGAGAAACTTAAAATTGGGCATTCCAGTTCATTTACTGGGAAGATTAAGATTATTGCTTAACACAATATCGATAACAATTTGTCAGGAGATCTTTCAACAGTTCAAAGAATTGCTACACAAACTGCAGAGAATTAGAATGTCTCAGGAGGTAGGAAGGCTCCTGGAACTTCTAAAATTAAATTATTAATTTATCTACTCCTCAAATATGTACTGGGTACTTTGTTTTTGTAGAGATGGGGTCTCGTTATGTTGCTAGGGCTAGTCTTGAACCCCTGGGCTCAAGCAGTCCTCCTGCCTCGGCTCTCAAAGCACTGGGATTACAGGCATGCGCCACCATGCCTGCCCTGGGTACTTTGTTCACGTAATTTAATTTTACTAGGCATTATGGAGGGACATACTGAATATGCCAAAATATGAGATGGTAAATGTAAAGTGAATTCTCATCTTCCCAATAAGCAGTTTTAAAACTATCCTTTTTTTGTTTTTAAAACTAACCTTTTTGACATATAAATACATAAACCTTTAAGAGGGATAGGTGGAACAGTCTAATGTGCTCTAAAGCATTAAGTCAAGCCTCAAATTATTACACACAAATCAAGAGTGAGTACCAGACTTCCACTTCCAACTCAGATAAATTAACAGGGATCAGATTTCCCGTCCCACCTGAAACCACCAAAAAATAGACAAAAAATAGACAAAACATATGAAACAGCGTTTAAGATACGAGACATCAAGAAACAGGACAACAATCCACGAAAGACATCTAGGTGAATTCTAGCACTGCCCCAAGTTTACTGCCTTCAGATTTTCCGGGCCCCAGAACAGAGAGCAAGAACCCAGGTAGACTCTTGACAACTCATCACCTGGAGTTTAAACTCTTCACCTGGAGTTTGGCGGAAAGGGATGAGAACCCAGGGAGACTAAGACAAATAAATTTGAAAGATCTAGTAATAAAGGAGAGAATGCTACAGAGAGAAATACTCCCACAGATCTCCAAAGGAGAATATTTCTGAATATTCGGCAGTGTTCAAAATGTGTAAAGAACACATGTGAGGCTGGGGAAAGAATCATCCAAAAGGATTACAGAGAATAGAACCAGGCACTCACACAGGGATGGGAATAGTGCCTATTTCCACCAGTGAGACTGCAAAATCTCATCAATTTACATGATGTTGCATAGAGCAGTAAGAAGGGTTGTGTCTCAGTAGTAGGGATTAGTTAGCCCCAAACATTCTTGTTTCCACCTAGCAAATCTTAAAAGCGAGGCCCAAAAGGATTAAGTTGTTTCTTGGTAATTTAATTTTATCCTAGAACAAAGGTCAAGCATATTAGTAGGAATATAAAAATAACCAACACAAAACAAGTTAAAATTAATGTCTGGCTTCTAATCAAAGATTCCAAGGCACGCAAAAAAGCAGGAAAATGTGACTCATAAGAAGAAAAATCAATCAATACCAACCCAGACTTGAAAAACATGTTAAAATTAGGAGACAAGAACATTAAAACCATTGCTACAACTATATTTCTTACATTCAAATAGTACAGACATGGAAGATATTAGAAAGACCAAAATAAAACTTTAGAGATGAAAGTTACAATATTTGGCCAGGCATGGTGGCTCATGCCTGTAATCCTGGCACACTGGGAAGCTGAGGCTAGGAGTTCAAGACCAGCCTGGACAACAAAGCAAGATCCTGTCTCTAAAAGGGAAAAAAAAAAAAAAAAAGGAAAGCTACAATATCTGGTATTAAAAACACATTGGACAGAATAGACACTGCAGAAAAGACGACCTTGAAGACACAGCAATAAGGAACTATCTATAATAAAACACAGAGAGAAAAAATAAAAAATAACCCATAAAAAGCAACACTGATAGGTGAGACAACTTCAAGCAGCCTAATATACATATAATTCCAGACTCCAAAGGGAAGAGGGACAAAAAATGGAAAGAAATTTTTTGAAATTTTCCAAAATCTGACCTTTAAATGACATTCTTATTGAGGATATTTATCAAGAGAGCCATATTCTGGGCTATAGAATGCGTTTCAATAAACTTAAAAGGATTCAAGTTTCACAAAGCGTTTTATTTGAACACAATACATTAAATTAGAAATTAACCACAGAAAGATCTCTGGAGAATCCCAAATTATGTAGAGAAATTAAATAACACACTTCTAAATAACCCATGGGTCAAAGGAGAAATCACAAAGGAAATCAGAATGTATTTTGAACAAAGAGAAAATAAAGACACAACAAGCAAAATTTGTGGGATGCCCTAAAACAATACTTAATAGGAAATTGATAGCACTAAAAGAATTATCTCAAATCAACACCTTAAGAAAACAGAAAAACAAGAGCAAATAAAATCCACTATAAACGTTAAAAAGAATGTAATTTTTAAAAAGTTAAAAATAAAAAAACAAAAAATAGAGAAAAATCAGTGAAACCAAAAGTTGGTTCCAAAAGTCATTAAAATTTACTAATCTCAAGCCAGACATATCAGGAAAAAAAATGAGAAAATGAGAAAAGTCATATCACTAGAGATTCTACACACACTATTATTAGTTTTTGAGACGGAGTGTTGCTCTCTCACCCAGGCTGGAGTGCAGTAGCGCGATCGAGGCTCATTGCAACCTCTGCCTGCCAGGTTCAAGCAATTCTCCTGTCTCAGCCTCCCGAGTACCCTGGGACTACAGGCACGCACCACCATACCTGGCTAATTTTTTGTATTTTTAGTAGAGACGGGGTTTCACCATGCTGGCCAGGTTGGTCTCAAACTCCTGACCTCGTGATCCGCCCGCCTTGGCCTCCCAAAGTGTTGGGATTACAGGCATGAGTCACTCCACCTGGCCAAGATTCTACACATATTATAACTGAGGGAATATTATAAACAGCTTTGTACCAATAAAATCAGCAATTTAGATTTTTCTGAAGTCCTCCAAAAACATGAACCACTAAAGCTTTCTGAAGAAACTGATAACCTGATTAGCTATGTCTATTTAAAAAATTAAATTTGTAATTATAAACTCTCCCACATAACATTCCTAAAGGTGATGTTAACACTGTTCTCAAACAGTTGGCCAAAGACGCATTTGATGAATCTGAATTTTCCAAAATAGATGCTTCTGATGAGTCAGATGATTCTGATTTGTCAGGTGATTTTGATGTTAGTTCTGTGTTAGAAATAACTCCAAGAACAGTTTTTATATTTTATTTTCACACTGAAAATCAGATTTGCTTCAGCCTCAAAGAGCGTGTTTATGTGAAATTAAATGAGACCTGGCAGCAAGCTGCAGCTTTTTTCTAAATGTGAAAAGGGTTAAAAAAAAATTTTGCATGACCTAAGTGTGATATAACCCAGAAATACAAGACCACTTTAATATTTGAAAATTCAAATCATGTAATGCACTATACTAAAATTGTGTGATTATCTCGATCAGACACACAAAAAGCATTTCACAAAATCCAACATCTACTCCTGATAAAAACAGCAAACCAAAGAAAATTTCCTCAAACCAATAAAGGCTATCTACAAAAAACCTACAGCTAAAATTTACATAATAATGAAAGTGTATACATTCCCTCAAAAACAGGAACAAGACAAGGATGTTCACTCCCACCCTATACTTAAGGTTCCCTTCCATCCAATATGGCAAGAAAAAAAACGAAGTCATCTGCATTGGAAAGAAGTAAAACTGCCTTTTTTATTCTCAGGTGATAACTTCAACAACTTAGAAAATCCAAAAGAATATACCAAAAAAAAAAAAAATTCTGGAACTAATAAGTTATAGGAATCAACATCAATATATACCAGTAATATCGGAAAATGTAAAAAAAACACTTAGGGATAACTTTGACAGAAGATTTTTTTTTTTTTTGAGACGGAGTCTCGCTCTGTTGCCCAGACTGGAGGGCAGTGGCACGATCTTAGCTCACTGCAAGCTGCACCTCCCAAGTTCACGCCATTCTCCTGCCTCAGCCTTCCGAGTAGCTGGACTATAGGCACCCGCCACCACGCCCGGCTAATTTTTTCTATTTTTAGTAGAGGCAGGGTTTCACCACATTAGCCAGGATGGTCTCGATCTCCTGACCTCGTGATCTGCCCACCTCGGCCTCCCAAAGTGCTGGGATAACAGGCATGAGCCACTGCACCTGGCCTTGACAGAAGACTTATAAACTAAAGTTATATTGTTGATAGAAATAAAAGAAGACCTAAATAGAGTTACACCATGTTCATGATTTGGAATACTAAATATTTTTAATATGTCAATTCTCAATGGATATACAGATTGAACATAATCCCAATTAATCCCCCACCACACTTTCTGGAAGAAACTGGCTACACTTAAAATCTATACAGAAATGCATCTGGGTGCAGTGGCTCATGACTGTAATGTCAACACTTTGGAAGACCAAGGCAAGTCTATCTCTTGAACCCAGGAGTTTTAGACCAGCCTGGACCACAGGGTGAATAAATACCTAAAAAAACTTAGGTGTGATGGTGAATGCCTATAGTTTGACCTACACAAGAGACTGAGGTAACGAGAATCAAGCCAGCCCAGGAGGTCAAGGCTTCAGTAAGCCATGATCATGCCAAAGCACTCCAACCTGGGCAACAGAGGGAGACCCTGTTTCTTTTCTTCTTTCTCTTCTCTTTCTCTCTTTTCTTTTCTTTCTCTCCTTTCCCTCCCTCCCTTCCTTCCGAGACAGTCTGTCTATCTAGTCTGTCCATCTATCTATCTATGACAGAGTCTCACTCCGTCTATCTATGACACAGTCTCACTCCGTCTGTCTGTCTGTCTATCTGACTGACTGACTAACTAAGACAGAGTCTCACTCTGTCACCCAGGCTGGAGTGTAGCGGTGCGATCTCGGCTCACTGCAACTTCCGCCTCCTGGGTTCAAGTGATTCTTGTGCCTCAGCCTCCCAGGCACACAATATCATGCCTGGCTAATTTTTGTATTTTTAGTAGAGAGATGGGGTTTCGCCATGTTGGCCAGGCTGGTCTCGAACTCCTGACTTCAAGTGATCTGCCCACTTCGGCCTCCCAAAGTGTTGGGATTTTACAGGCGTGAGCCACCGTGGCCGGCCAGAAGACCTTGTTTCAAAAAAAGAAAGAAAAAGAAATGCAAAAGACTTAAAATAACCAAAAACAATTTTGAAAAAAAAAAACTTGGAGAACTAACACTATCTAATTTCAATACTAATTATAAAGCTACAGAATCAATAGAGTATAGGCATCATGAAAGACAAATAGATAAATAGAATACAACAGACAATTGATTTTCAACAAAACTGCATTATTCAATAGAGAAAGGATAATTGTTCAACAAATGGTGCTAGAAGTTAAACATCCACATGCAAAAAAATAAAGGACTCTGATTTACACCTCACATCATATAAAAATTAACTCAAAATGAAGCAAAAACCTAAATATTAAGCCTAAAACTGTTAAGATTTCTACAAGAGAACATACAGAAATTATCTATGGCCTTTAGTTAGGCAAAGATTTTTGAGATTCAACCCCAAAAGCATGCTCCATTAAAGAACAAACTGACACACGGGGCTTCAAAATTAATAACTTTTGCTCTTCAAAAGACACTATTAAGTGAATACAAAGCCAAGACAAAGACTGGATAGTTTGCAAATAAACACATGAAAAGATGCTCAACATCATTAGTCCTTTATCACAATGTGCACCCACTTCACAAATATTAGAGTGACGAAATTATCAAGACTGTTCATAGCATTAGCAAGGATTTGGAAGAACTGAAAATCTCATCTGCTGCAGTATGAGTGCAAACATAAAAAGGCAAAAACACTTCAAAAAACTGTTATTTTATTTTATTTTTTGAGATGGAGTCTTGCTGTCACCCAGGATGGAGTGCAGTGGCGTGATCTTGGCTCACTGCAACCTCCGCCTCCTGGGTTCAAGCAATTCTTGTGCCTCAGCCTCCCAAGTAGCTGGGATTACAGGTACGTGCCACCACACTGGGCTACTTTTTGTATTTTTTTTTTTTTTTTTTTTTGAGACGGAGTCTCGCTCTGTTGCAAGGCTAAACTGCAGTGGTGCAATCTCAGCTCACTGCAACCTCCGCCTCCAGAGTTCAATGATTCTCCTGCCTCAGCCTCCCAAGTAGCTGGGACCGCAGGCGTGCGTCACCACGCCCAGCTAATTTTTGTATTTTAAATAGAGATGGGGTTTCACCATGTTGGCCAGGATGGTCTCAATCTCTTGACCTCGTGATCTGCCCGTCTCAGCCTCCCAAAGTGCTGGGATTACAGGCATGAGTCACAGTGCCCAGCCTGTATTTTTTAGTTTTGCCATGTTGGCCAGGTTGCTCTTGAAGTCCTGACCTCAGGTGATCCAACCACCTTGGCCTCCCCAATTGTTGGGATTACAGGTGTGAGCCATCGCACCTGGCCTGGAACTGCTGTGTCCTTCCAAAGATAAACACACGTATCCATTATGATTCAGCCATTCCACTCTGAGGTATTTACTCAAGAAGAAAGCATCTATCCATACCAACAGTTGTACTAGACTGCAGCTTTGTAGTTTCTAAAAACTGGAATTCAAATGTCTATCAACAAGTGAATGGATAAACTGTGGGATAACCACAATCAATATATAATAAAAAGTACTGACACTTGCTACTTTATGGATGAATCTCAATTATGCTGACTGAAATAGGCCAGCCCTCCACCACTCCCAAAGAGTCCCTACTGTATGATTCCACTTATGTAAAATTTTAGAAAATGCAAAACTAATCTCTCATGACAGAATGCAATGGTTCCCTGAGGATGGAGGGTATGAAGGGGCAGGAGACAAGATTACAAAGAAACACGAGGGACTTCTAGAGATTTAGGTTATATTCACTCTCTTGATTGTGATGATGGCTTCCTGTGTATATACATATCTTAAAATGCATGAAATTGTACATTTTAAACGTGTCAAATATACTATAGTTTACATACCACAGTATATTATGTATAATTCCATATATTATATGTAGTATATACATATATGTATTTATAGAGTATATACTATAGTATGTCAACTATAAAGTTGTTTAAAAAAGTAACACTTTGCTAATAGCCATCTATATGATCATTTACACATAGGTTTTTATTCAGATCTAGTTTCTAAAGTTATCTCCACAACTTTCCAAAGTATCTGACCATGCTTATTAAAAGCATATAGATAGTTGGATTATCCTCCTTTTTTAGTAGAGATGAGGTCTCACCATGTTGCCTCGGCTGGTCTCAAACTCCTCGGCTCAAGTAATCTGGCCGCCTCTACCTCCTGTCATGGATTTAACGTCCACCTGTTATAGCTCAAGAAGAGTTGCCTGCCATGCCAGGGTCTTCAAGAGTCAAATGCAGAACTGCTAGCTCTTGATGGGCATTTGTGCATGGTCCACCAACTAAAGGAGTTCTGTAGCTATGATGATCTGAGCTTATAATATTCCATACATTGTAGCTGCCATGTAAAGAAGACCAAAGTGAACATATGTTGACACATCACTTATCTTATTTGGGCCTGAGATTATTAATGTAGACAGGAAGAGCACTGGCCTTGAAGCAGTGATTTAAAATCGATCTGTGCCACCTTTTTTTTTTTTTTTTTTTGAGACGGAGTCTCGCTATGTCACCCAGGCTGGAGTGCTGTGGTGCGATCTCGGCTCACTGCAAGCTCCGCCTCGCAGGTTTATGCCATTCTCCCGCTCAGTCTCCCGAGTAGCTGGGACTACAGGCGCCCCGCCACCATGACCAGTTAATTTTTTTGTATTTTTAGTAGAGACGGGGTTTCACCGTGTTAGCCAGGATGCTCTTGATCTCCTGACCTCAAGATCTGCCCAACTCGGCCTCCCAAAGTGCTGTGATTACAGGCGTGAGCCACGGCACCCGGCCACTACTTATATTTTAACACCGAGATTTGTTAAGATATTGATTCCTTGGCCAGGCATGGTGGTTCATGCCTGTAATCCCAGCACTTTGGGAGGCGAGGCAAGTGGATCACTTGAGGTCAGGAGTTCGAGACCAGCCTGGCCAACATAATGAAACCCTGTCTCCACTAAAAATACAAAAATAGCCAGGTATGGTGGCCCATGCCTATAATCCCAGGTACTGGGGAGGCTGAGATGACAAAATTGCTTGAGCCTGGGAGGTGGAGGGTGCAGTGAGCTGAGATCATGCCACTGCACTCCAGTCTGGGCAACAGAGCCAAGACTCCGTCTATTTAAAAAAAAAAAAAAAAAAAGATTATTGAACCCCACCTGCATACATTCTAGTTTATTGGTAGAGATAAAGAACATACAGTTTTTTGTTTTTTGTTTTTTTTTTCCTGAGATGGAGTTTCACTCTTGTTGCCCAGGATGGAGTGCAATGGAACGATCTCGCTCGCTGCAACCTCTGCCTCCCACGTTCAAGCAATTCTCCTGCCTCAGCCTCCCGAGTAGTTGGGATTATCGGCACCAGTCACCACGCCTGGCTAATTTTGGTATTTTGAGGAAAGATGGGGATTCAACACGTTGGCCGGGCTGGTCTTGAACTCCTGACCTCAGGTAATCCACCCACCTCAGCCTCCCAAAGTGCTGGGATTATAGGCGTGAGTCACTACCCCCAGCTTATGTTAAATTTGACATACAACTGGATTTGGGGTATTCTGGCCCACATAATCCTTTAGGACCTTCTAGCTGCAACATTATTATTTTTGAGACAGGGTCTTGTTCTGTTGCCCAGGCTTGAGTGCCATGGTGCAATCCTAGCTCACTGTAGCCTCAGGCCCCATTACTCAAGCAACTCTCCTGCCTCAGCCTCCCAAGTAGCTGGGAATACAGGCATATCCCACCACGCCTGGCGAATTTATTTTATTTTATTTTTAGTAGAGATGAAGTCTCACTATGTTGCCTGGGCTGATCTCAAACTCCTGGGCTCAAGTGATCCTCCTGTCTCAGCCTCCCAAAGTGCTAGGGCTACAGGCATGAGCCTTTTTAAGGCTAGTCAAGTGAAGAAGTGGGAGTGGAGATGGAACAAAGAAATGCGTGACTAGTTGTGATCCATTAGTTGTAAACACCACTGCAACCAGACCAGCTTAGCTGCAACGTTCTTGTATTATTTCCACAGGTTCCAACAGGATCCTTCAAGTAGGGCATCTGGCAGCCTTAAGAGTCAAAAAGAGGTAACACAGTGGTAGTTTGTATAAGGTGACACCATAGAAGGTCCTAATGTTTAATGTTTAAGGGAATCTCTTTAAATTCTACTGTTTACAAAAATAGTTGAATTTTTTGTGTTAAGTTTCAAGTTTAAGTTTTGAGCCTAGTCTGTGTTATAAACAGGTTACCCCTGGTTAACCACTACATCCTTTATCTTTATTCTATTTTTCACTTGCCAGAGAACCTAATGACTGATTAGTTTTTCTGATGTCTTTCTGCTTATTCTTCTCCTTAATCTGCTCATTCTTCTTCTCCTTAATCCGCTCATTCTTCTTCTCCTTAATCCTGGGAGAACACAGAGGTTCTACAGGAATTCTAGAAAGCCGAAAATATCCTACACTCTTGTAGCTTCAAAATGGAAGAGCAAAGGCTATAGGAACAGAAAAGCAAAGATTTCTGGAGTATCTTCGGTGCTTGGGAGTGAAACATTAAAACAATTTCCCCAAAATCTCAAAAATCACTGAGACACAGTGATAATGTCAGCTATAACAGCAGACCAAGTTCCATCCCAACAAAATCAAAAGGTTCACAGTTTGTCACCTCCTCTCTCCTCTACCATTCTGAGTTCAAAAATAACATCTTTGTTTTGAAATACTAAAGTTAAAATAAAATTAACATTTCTACCACTACTAAACTGGCTTCTTACATTACTTTATATAATAGATTTATAAACCATTTAAAATGTTACAGGGTAATATAACAATTATATTATAATATATAGTCATGTTAGGTAACCACATATTTTAATATTTGCTTAACTATTCTAAAGATAGATTAAAATGTCCTAGCCAGTAGCATCAAGTTACTGTAGTTGAATTCCGAATTTAGTCTTTATCCTAAAATTTTATTAACATTCTGTTCCTCTGGACCTAACAGCAACTAAAAATCTGTTTCAAAAGGATTATATAAATCAGAGAGAAATAGAAAAACATACCTGTTAAAGTATGAACAAATGTGAACAGCATGCAAATCAACTTTTATCTCTAAACTTTATTTCTGATTGTGCCCCAAACAGACAAGCCAATGATTTAATACCTTGGGTATTTTTTGTGCCACTAGGCAAAGTAACCTAATTCTCTTAATTCCTGGAATTGGCTGCTGTTCTAAGACTAGGAGGATTGCACTGAAGTGGCTGTGACATACTATAATACAATTAATATGCTACAGAAAGAAAAATAAGTTTAATTTTATTCAGCAAACTAATATTTTTTTATGCCACTTGCAAAGCAGGTTGTAAACAACTGGTGGTTGCCCCATATTTTTTGATCTTTCACACATAGTGTACAAAATAATTCTTCTACTGATGGGTTCTAAGAATAAGATGAAAAGGTTACCACATTAATTTTATATATAATACACATATCTTTGTTTAAAAAAAAGTCAATCCACCAGAGAAAACATTTGTTCCACATTAACTAAATATATGCATTTATTATCTTCATTAATACAAAATTCAAGATAAAAGGGAAAATCTCAAGGGGGAAATGTCATATAAATGACTCTCTCAAACTTGTCTGACACAATTACTCCCCTTCATGTTCCCTCCAGATACTCCTTACACACTGTTCCCACGTCGTCCATTCCTTGATCACTACCCATAATCAAAATCCATTTCTGACTTTTGCTTTTCCTCCTTTTGCTTCACTCATCAAGTCTGTCTGCCCACAGTCCTTGTTCAACGTGGGGCTAAGTGCTTAAAACCAAACAATTTCCTTGGGTCTATATAATACCCTTAAACATTTGGGATCTAGAAAGGGAAGAAGTAACTACATACGTATCCATTCCTTGAGGTGTTTTAATTGGTTTCTAACCAAGGATGTTGTACAGACTCAAACTGTCACAATAAATGCTCTCTCAACAAATCTCTACATAACCCACTGACTAAAAATGACCAATGATGTCAATTTGTTTTATAAAACATACTGATGCTACAGGATATTAAATAATCAGGAGTGGCAGGCCACTCTCAAGTTCACCCATTCATTTCTGCTTCAACCAGTTGAAGTACATCTTTACCAAGTATATGCTGTATATACTCTAATGTAACATGGGAGTGCAAATATCTCTTCAAGACAGTAGTTTCATTTCCTTTGAATACACAGGCAGAAGCAGAACTGCTGGATCAGACGGTAGTTCTAGTTTTAGTTTTCTGAGGAAACTCCATACTGTTTCCCATAACAGATATAGCAACGTGCAATCCCACCAACAGTGTACACAGGTTCCCAATCTCCACATCTTCACCACTATTTGTTATCATTTTGCTTTTTGATAACAGCCATCCTAACAGGTGTGAGGTGATATCTCATTGCGGTTTTGACTTGCATTTCCCTGAAGAGTGATATTGAGCACCTTTTCATGTATCTGTTAGCCATTTGTATGCCTTCTTTGGGAAAATGTCTGTTCAGGTCCATTACCCCATTTTTCAATTGGGTTACTTGGTTTACTACAGATATGTATTATGAGTTCCTTATACATTTTAGATATTAGTTCCCTATCAGATATGTGGGTTATAAATATTTTCTCTCATTCTGTAGGTTAACTTTTTTTTTTGAGACAAGGTCTCACTCTGTCACCCAGGCTGCAGTGCAGTGGCACAATCATGACCTCCTGGGCTCAAGGGATCTGCCTGCCTCAGCTTCCTAAGTAGCTGGAACTACAAGTGAGCACCATACCTGGATAATTTTCTTTTTTTAGAGACATGATCTCATTATGTTGCCCAGGCTAGTTTCAAATGCCTGGGCTCAAGTCATCCTCCCTCCTTATCTTCCCATGTGCTGGCACTACAGGTCTGAGCCACAGCATCCGGCCGCTTTTTTTTTTTTCAGTTAAGTTTGTGATGGTGAAGAATACAATCACTACTAGTACAGACTGGTGTCAGAGCACTGATTCATGCTGAGGCATCAGCAGTTTTACCCATCGTGCGGTTTTCTGTTTTCATTGTTCTGGTGTTTGCTTCCGCATTATCAGTGCAAACACCCAAACAATGATAAAGAAAACCACATGTTATTATGATGAAAATAGTTTTGACCTTATAGGATCAACAGGCTACAGTTTGTGAAACACTACACTGTACTATGCTACCAACTCCTTGCATCCAGAAGTTAATTTATTTATTAAAATACCTAGCAACAATAAGGTGTTAATATTGAAAGAATGAATGTTTCAACAAAAGAACATTGGTAACAAGGGTAAATAAATATCAGCTAACTTAGAGGCTGAAGAAAGTGACAGCATCACTATTTTAACAAATGCAGAGACAAGAGATGACAAAGTCGTATCTATCTGAACATTCCCATTAACCATCTAAAAAGCTCACAAACTTTCAGTTACCAGAATAACACAGTTTGGCTTATAACATAAATGTGGGTTTTAACGACGATTTATTTTATAAGGAATTTAGTGGTTTCAGCCAAAAGTCAAAAACATTTATACAAGGAATTTTTAACCTCTTTTATAGCCATTTGGGCTATCTATTCTGCTATGAAAAGAATCTAAAAATTGTTTTACTCCATTCAGAGAATCCAGTCAAACATCTACTGACAACCGCCATATACAGGGCACTCTATTATATACTGTGGGGTTTACAAGGAAAGATAAAATGTGATCTCTTCCCTTTGGGAACTTACACATAGATCATGAGACAAGTTGAAAAACAGCTAAAACAACCTTTTAACAGCAACATATTAAACCACAATGGCCATTAAAAAAGAAATGTGATATCTAATGTCAATTTATGCATCTGGAGAAAATTCATGAAAACGGCTTAAAAGAAAACAGAAATTTAATTCAAATAAATATTCACAAAAATGTGGCTTTACTAACGAACAAAGGAAACAAACTCAAATCATAGCTTAAACCGAAGAAATCTATCAAGAAATCTAAGAATGAAACCGATCTGATCCCAATGTTTAGCTTACTGAGATTTTTAGCAAAAGCAAAACTAAAAAATAACAGCTAACACACATGAATACAGCCAAACTGCCAAAAAGGAGAGTGTAAACATAGGAACACTGGGGTCACTTTGCTACAGATGGATGGTAGGCCAGGTGGTGATATTTTTGACAGGTCAGGAACTCTAGTCTTATTTATCATTGTAGGTTTATCTAGTGCTTAAAAGAAAAACACTCAATAAATATTTATGAACTGATGAGACATCTACAATGCACAACAGAGAGGGCCAAAACAGAATGTTCCTTGTACTCACACCCTTTAACCATTATCAGATAAGATATCTGTACTGCTTAAGGAAGAGAACAAAGGCTTAGTGTATTCTAGGTAGTAAGATGAACAGGACTCTGAAATTTGGAGATATTTACAAGGCTATTATCTGAGAACAAGAAATTTTTAAAATTAAAGAACTCTGTTGGATTCAACTTCTCAGAACACCAATGGCCAGTTTACAAAGATTGAATGTTCTTAATCAATAGCGTGAGATATCTAATCACTGAACTTAAATGTAAAAGTATTTATATGAAAGAATTATTTTAAAGGAAGAATTCGAATTCAAAACCATTTACTAGAATATTTAATAATAAAATATTACTATCAAATCTAATATTAAAAGCACAACTACTACATATTAATAATATCAATTTGGTTGACTTGGTTATTGCTAAGTGAATTATTTAAATGTCATCTTAATTGCCATCTGTTTTTTTTTTTTTTTTTGAGACAGAGTCTTGCTCTGTCACCCAGGCTGGAGTGCTGTGGCAACTCACTGCAACCTCTGCCTCCAGGGTTCACACCATTCTCCTGCCTCAGCCTCCTGAGTAGCTGGGACTATAGGCGCCCACCACCACGCCCAGCTACTTTATTTGTATTTTTAGTAGAGATGGGGTTTCACTGTGTTAGCCAGGATGGTCTCGATCTCCTGACCTCGTGATCTGCCCACCTTGGCCTCCCAAAGTGCTGGGATTACAGGCGAGAGCCCCTGCACCCAGCCCGCCATCTTTAAATATCTTCCAATAACCAGTGTAGCTAGAACACCCACAAATATGGAAACAGAATATTAAACGCAATGGGATTTTTGTCTTCAAATTACGTAAATTTCATGTTTTCCAAAAGCCAAACATATTGCACTGATTTTCTAAAAATTCTAAATTCTCCATACTTTAATAAAAATCTGAAGAAGTTAAACAGAAGTCAAAATGCATTATGGTCATTTTACTAAATATTATCATCATTCACTTTCACTTTTAAACAATAAAACTGATATGAGGACTCTCTAATTAACGACCAGGTGCAGCGGCTCACACCTGCAATCCCAGCAGTGGGGAAGCGGAGGCAGATGGATGGCTTGAGTCTGGGAATTCGAGACAAGCCTGGGCAACATGGGAAAACCTCGGCCCTATAAAAATAAAAAATAAAATAAAAAAAAACACAAACAGAAAAATCACCCAGGCACGGTGGTATGTACCTTTAGTCCCAGCCTCTTGGAGGCTAAGGTGAGAGGACTGCTTAAGCCCAGGAGGTCGGGGCTGTAGTCAGCTGTGATGGCACCCCTGTACTCCAGCCTAGGTGACAAAGTGACACGGTCTCAAAAAAAGCCAACAAAAAAGAATCTCTAATTAACTGTTAGAGTAAATGCAATTAATGACACAGAATTCTAAACAAGTTTATATTTATACAATATTCTTGCCTACATGACACCTTGATATTCAAACAGTTCATCTCTCAAAATGGGTTAGCAATAATACAGTCAATGCAAGATGGTGGTAAGTTCATCACACGCACTATTTCATTTCATACTCACAAACCCCAAAGTAAGCCCTGTTATTTTCATTACAGGTAATAAAGAAGGAAAGAAGAGTTGACACCCCTCCACTCTCAAGAGTAATCAAGATTCCCAAAGAGCCAGGTGCAGTGGATCATTCTGTAATTCCAGCTGCTTTGGGAGGCTGAGGCAGGAGGACACTTGAGGCCAGGAGTTCAAGACCAGCCTGGGCAACATAGTGAGACCTCATCTCTACAAAAAATCAAAAATTAGTTGGGCATGTGGTGCATGCCTGTGGTCTCATCTACTTGGGAGGCTGACGTGTGAGGATCACTTAGAACTTGAAGGTTGAGGCTCCAATCAACCGTGACTGCACCACTGCACTCTAGCCTGGATGACAGAGCAAGACCTTGTCTCCAAAAGCAAACAAAAATTATCTATGATTTGACTCAATCCATTGAGTCAAGCTGTATTAAGACAAACACTGAACACCCAGATTTTGGTTTCTAATATCATTCTCCAATTAAAGAAACCAGGACTCTTTCCAGAAATAGCTGATTCTAGGTCTGGGGAAAGAAATAAACAAGATAAGCCACAGCATCTTGCAGCGCCAGGAAGTAACAAAGTGCTTTAAAACAGAAAAGAAACACTGATGAGCAATATTAAGTATTTCTCCACTATCCCATGTTTTAAAAAAACAAAGCAACAAAGGTCAGGTGCAGTGGCTCATACCTGAATCCCAACATTTTGGGAAGATGAGGCAGGAGGATCACTTGAGCTTAGGAGTTCGAGACCAGCCTCGGAAACAGAGTGCGATCCTGACCCTAAAAAATAACCACAAATAATAACAACAGGCAGGGTGCAGTGACTCACACCTGTAATCCCAGCACTTTGGGAGGCCGAGGCTGGTGGATCACCTGAGGTCAAGAGTTCAAGACCAGCCTGGCCAACATGGTAAAACCCTAACTCTACTAAAAATACAAAAACTGGCCAGGCATGGTGGCTCACGCCTATAATTCCAGCACTTTGGGAGGTCGAGGCCGGCAGATCACCTGAGGTCAGGAGTTCAAGACCAGCCTGGCCAACATGGTGAAACCCCATTTCTACAAAAAATACAAAAATTAGCTGGGCGTGGTGGCAGGGACCTGTAATCCCAGCTACTTAGGAGGCTGGGGCAGGAGAATGGCTTAAATCCGGGAGGTGGAGGTTGCAGTGAGCTGGAGTGTAGTGGCACAATCTCAGCTCACTGCAACCTCCGCCTTCCAGGTTCAAGTGATTCTCCTGCTCCAGCCTCCCGAGTAGCTGGGATTACAGGCATGCACCACCACGCCCGGCTAATTTCTATATTTTCAGTAGAATCAGGGTTTCACCCTGTTTGTCAGGCTAGTCTCGAACTCCTGACCTCAGGTGATCCACCTGCCTCAGCCTCGCCTCGGCCTCCCAAAGTGCTGGAATTACAGGCATGAGCCACCATGCCCAGCCAGAAAAAGAATTTGTTAACGATTTAACATATGAAGATGATTTTATAATTATTCATACAACCTAAGTAGCTAAGTCAAAAAGTAAAATAAAAGCTACCCTTTCCAATGTCAGCTTTAATGTTTAAAAAACTCAAAGTAAACTCAAAGTATACAGAATTATCATTTTATATAGAGAAAAGGTTTACTCTCACTGAGAAAGACTTGAAGGATTCTAGCAATTTCTTTCTGACCTCAAATGGAAAAAAGAAACAGATAAGTCAGCCAGGTGTGGTGGCTCACGCCTGTAATCCCAGCACTTTGGGAGGACGAGGTGGGTGAACCACGAGGTCAGGAGATCGAGACTATCCTGGCTAACACGGTGAAACCACGTCTCTGCTAAAAATACAAAAAAATTATGGCGGGCGCCTGTAGTCCCAGCTACTCGCGAGGCTGAGGCAGGCGAATGGCGTGAACCCGGAAGGCGGAGCTTGCAGTGAGCCGAGATGGTGCCACTGCACTCCAGCCTGGGCAACAGAGCAAGACTCCGTCTCAAAAAACAAAAAAAAACACATAGAAATAGATAAGTCATATCTCTATAAATTCCAAAGCTACAGGGATTCACAGAAAACACTTGCTCAGAAAAACTGTAACTTTCTAAACTGGAAAAATAACTTCTCAAGCACAGCATATTTTGTAATATTTTACATTATTTATTACAATATTCTGTAATTTCAAAAACTCATAAAACAAACTTCATAGACATATTACTCATTAAATATGAGCTTTATAGTATTTGTTATCGTTAAAAAACTTGAGGACATTTTGGCTAAACCCCTCTTTCCACGCTACACTCCACTAGAAAATATTTACATTTATATGTGATGCAATGCCTTCTGGGTGTTATTTTAATGTGTGATGCAAAAATATGCTTTTCTGTTCCTGTACTGAGACATAGCTGTTTCTGTCTCACATTTATTATGTGCCCTCTTCTGTGATACAATCTAATTGACCTGCAGAATACATCAAGGGCAATTACAGTCACCACAGAAAAGAACAATGGGTTAAAACAATATCCTTAGAGCAGAACTGGAATTACTATTTAAATGAAATTTCAGATTTAATATCTCTAAACAGTTTAGGTTAAATGCAAAAATTATGTGCTTCCACATATATATAGTTAGAGCTGATTTTGTTCACTGGCCCTCAAAATATTTAGAACCTTGTTGCCTTTCTATATTAAACCTTACAGATTCAACATCTAGAAGATCAATGAGAAAGTAAAATACTGCAGTGTACAGGTGTCCTAAAGCTCCTGTCTGTTCCTATTCCGTTCCTCTCTAACTCCCTTCTCCAACCTGATTAAAAACCTAAAAAGAGCCCAACTGAGAATCCCAAGGCCACATACTGAGCATCATTGTAGTCCTAGTGATCCTCCTTTCCTTAGGAGCATTCATTTCTAAAACCTTAAAGACACTCTGTCACATTCTTGTGAAAAGGAGAGGAAAAACTGCCATTAAAGGCTGTGTTCATTATAATCAGTGACTTCTTAAAAATGTTTGCATCAAGCAGTGATGTATCTTTGGGACTTCTTTCAGAGTTTGACTCTTTTAGCAGGGTCTTGATTTTTCAGGGAATTTCTGTACACAGGAAATTATGAGAAATGTTTGTAATTGCTCAAAACAAAAGAGAACATAGCAACACTGCATTTATGTGTTTCCCATTTTTATTTAGTCTGTCAAAGCAACTCACATAGACTTTCATATAAAGGCAAGCTGACACATGAACTATTAAGAACCTCAAACAGTAATAAAATATTATCCTAAAGTAGCATATATTACATGTGAAACACTATTAAGAAACTACAGATGAACCAAAATCATTCTATTCTATGTATAATGTGAGAAAATGTCCCCCTAATTTTCTCTCTGTAATCCAAATAGTCTTTTTCCCCAATAAGAATAGTAGTTCCTAGGAATTCCTCATCTTAAAAGCCTGGAGAGACTTCAAAAAATGTATAAGGAATTGAAAGCCATGATCTAATTCTTACTTTGATCAGTTTTGTTTGTTGGGGACAGGAGAGTATTTTTTTCTGTTAAAAAAAAAAAAAGTGGAAAAGGGGAAAAAAATCAAGGAAAATATTATTCAATGATGTCACCCCAAAACTGTACAATGTTTGGGATATTTGATACAGATATTCTTAAATCTATCATGATGAATTCACCCAATGTGAAACCCAAATTTCTTTGGAAACACCAAACTATAAATTAAAGAGCACTTCTTTATTCCTTATGAGTTTCTCCCAATTTATGGAACAAAATTCTATACTATACTGTACAAGATAATCTATGTTTAATTAACTTTAATGAAATCAAACTATTACAAAACTAGAAGCAGAAATTAACATTGGGACTCCAAAAGTAATCAATTACACAAAGGCTTTGACTACTGTATAGGACACTATAGAGTAGGTTATAACAGAAACCACTTTAACAGGTCTAGTTTATGTTCAGAATGTATTTAGAACTTTTACCCTCTATTTAATAAACTCACAGTTCATTACCGTTTAAAATCAAACTGTGCCCATTCAGCAGCACTGCCACCAACTTAACTCCTAAATAGTGGTAACTTAGAGTGAACTCTCAGCTACCTTGCTGAATTGCCTTACCTCCTGAAAAAAATTTAATCCCCAAATGGATCCCTTTGCTACTTATATATCTAGGCCACCTACTTTCTGCCACCAATTAGAATGTGGTTGAGACAGTACAAACTAATATGAAATAAGCCTAAGCCTTTGTTTCTCAAACTTAGAAAATATATAAACCCCTTTAAAAAAAAGTTCTCTTGAACATCATATCTGTCCAAAAATCCCAATGAGAAACACTGACTTAAGAAACTGAAGTCTCATCCTATAATAAATGTCTTTCATTTACGAGTTATCACTGCAAAGTGTTACCTTTATAAAGGTACAATAGCTTTTTAACATCAAAATAAAAATACAAATTTAAGAAATAATTTAAGAACTAAAAAACCTTTCCCTCCAAATGGACCCTAGGAGAATGAGGAACTCAGTCTAAGAAAAACCGACCTAATTCAAAATAGAATTTAAAAAGTCTGTTTTTCCTCTAAACATATGACATATCCTATCTCCCCTGACTCACAACCCTATCCCTCATGAAAGCAGTATCTTTCCTCTCCTGCACCCCATGACTCTATTATGCCACTCACCTCTTACCTCTTCTATTAAGCCATAGGATCTGTGGGGTCAGGGTCTATACCTGATTCATCTTTGTACGTACCAGCACATCTTGCACAGTGATTCACAATAGGCCCTAGTTATTGTTGGCTAAATGAATACATATCAAATGTATATTTTTGGCTATTATTTGCTGTCTCTGATTATCTATGTCTTTGTTCCCAAACAGTATCACAGAAAACCAAAAGTTTACAAATCTTTCAATTCAGTGCCTACAATACACCTATAAAGTTAAAAAAACCAATATACTGACAGAGGCAAGTATAGCTTCTTTTTTCTTCCTCAATATGAAAAAAGAATTACTGACAGGATACCAGGTAAAAGTCAGCAAAAAAATACAGGAATAAACATCATTATCTTCAGTGCGCTTACAGAGCATCTTTATAAAACGGAGGCAAAAACTCCCGTTTAATCAACCTCCAATATGTTATAATGTAGATTTTTAAAAAATGTAATGCTAATAAAAATTAGTTGATAAGTATTTTTTCATTCAAAAGCCACAAATGTTTGGTCTGTATTAAAAACTTATTAAAAAATCAATTCTAAGTTACAATTTAGTCAAATACCAGTGTTTTCTTAGATGCTAATAAAAAGCACTATATGAGCTATTACTTTTATTCCTAATATGATTGACATGTCTTTTATGAAAGTAAGTCATGTGCACTGCAGAAAATTTAAAAGCCCAAAATGTTAAAGCTTTGAATATAAAATTTAACTAACAGACTGACCGAAATATTAGATCTCTATTTTTATTCTATTCACCCTTCACTCAACTTCCATTTATCTTCTTGGAATTTGTTTTTTTTTCCCCCACTCTTATTTTTAATTTTATGGAATAAATAAGATACCACCACCTACAGCTCTACATCAGCCAATATTAGACACTTTCAAAACAGCTTGCTTGCTTGCTTTCTCTCTCTCTCTTTCTTTCTGTATTTGCGAGGTCTTACCTGGTTAGACAAAAAAACAAAGCATTAAATAAAAATGGTTTTTATGGGACAAAACGTTTTTCCATTACATTACAATGTCTATTATCCTACTGGTCTTAAAATGAAACTGTATTACTTTATATTTCCAAACTTCCCTTCAACTGTTTTTGAAGTAGCATAATTTGGAGGTGTTTAGGTAGCAATTATCAGGGCTAACTTTTTAACACTGCAATTATTTATTAAATTGATATATATATAATTCAATTGTTTACAACAGTTACTATCACATGAAAGATGCTATAAAAACAGAAGTCCTAATGAATTATCTTTGGGATAGCCTGGTCTTCACCTATATTTCCTACTGTTACTCGAATGTTATGTTAATTTCTGGACCTACTCTTATTAGATATCTAAAGTTAACTAATTCAACTTTAAGTTAACAGAGAAGATACAAATAGTTGATGTTATTCCCTATGTTTTTAAAATATAAGATCAATATAAGTACTCACAAATTTTAAATTATTTAAATTATATGAGCATCTGACACTGAGGCAGATTTTCAACTTAACATTTACTTCTTTCGGCTTCCACTGAAGTCAAATACCAAGTAATGAAAAGAGAAACAAAATTTTTAAATCTGTCATCATATGACAAGCACATTAAAGACTTCTCTCTTATTTTCCAAAGAGCTTGAGAAAATTTTGAGTAGCAAAAACTGCACTCTTCTCTCAAAAGAAACTATTTTTCTTTTTGATAAACAGCAAACCACATGAGGAAGTTACCACTGAATTACTTCCTGTTACTTGAAAATGTTCTAACTAAACAGCTACCACACATTTTTAGCTTGTAAAAAGGGGGTGGGATAAGTAAGGGGAGGCTTAATTATTAGACAATAAAAAGCAGGTCTAATTTACCATATGGTCAAGACAGCCGTTTTCATTTGGAGGATCTAAGTCCTTTTCAAATTATAATGAAAGAAAAATGTAAAACAATCAAACATGCAGACTTTGTAGAAAAGTGTTTCCTCAGGAAATTGGACACACAAATACCAGAAAGCAAGGGCCATCCATTCATTACGCCTGAAACCAAAGGAGGAAAAAAGCCTGTATACAAAATCTGTAAGTTTCATAACTATTGGGATCATCAAATTTTCAATATTCAATTCCATAATAAATTATTCTAGGTACCAAAAAACTATGGCAGTAAGCAAAGGACTTAATACAATGATATAATCTAAATAAGGTAAATAAGGTACACCAAAAAGTCTTGAGATAAATGAAGCAACTCTCGAAAAATAAGTTAAAATAGTAATCGTGCTTGCTTAAATTAGTATTTACCATTTCTAATGTTTAAAGCAAATAAAATACCAAGTCTGAATCAGCCTACAGGTATATTCATTGAAAATGTGTGTTCTACACACTTCAACAACAAGATATAAGACCTGTCCAAGATAATTATCCACTAGCAAAATAATTCCTATTTTAATTTTGGGTTATATTCCTTGCTTTTAACAGATCAGCATCTCCAATTCAATTTATAGGAACAATTTTTGTTCAAAATTTAACTGAGGCATCTCAATCTATTAAATGAGGAATATTACTCAATTGAATGCTTATTTTAATAAGTTTTTACAGTTAAGGATCTAAAGCAACTACCAATCTAATAAGTGATTTTAAAAGTTGGGTATGCTCCTGTTTTCTGAACTCAGATAAGTCTGCATTTTTACTTATTTATAATAGCATAAAGAATCAACTTTTAGGCTGCCTCCTTTTCAATTAAGGCTTGTTTACACCTGACAACTATCTTTATCCTAGAACTCTTATGTTCTGCTTTTAATAGCTCAATCTATGTTTCTATCCTAGAAACTGAAAAGGTTTTTTAATTTTGGAGCTTTTTGGTATATGCCCCTCCTGAATGATAATTACATATTCACAGCAAACTAAATACAATCTTAAGAGGTATGTACAACAATCTGAAGTAGACTTCCAGAAACATAAAAGTATTATTTGATATAACAAAGACAGTCTTTTTCAGATTAAAAAAATACACCAGGAAAAGGAAAATTTTAAACAATTTACTTAACTTTGCCAATTTTCAACGTGGTCCCTTTTTAAATCAAGGTCTATATATTTGAATAGTTGACTATTAAAATTCTTAATGAATCTAAAAGTACTGCTGTAAAACTTTCCTTTAGCCCATTCAGCCCCTTAGCTAATCAAACAAAGAAACAAATATTACAAGACGAAGGCTGACAAAAAATCATAATGAACCTCTCAGATGAGAAACTAATTGGTACTAAGTACACAATGGCTTACATTTAATCCTGTTAATAACCACACAAAAAAAGAAATAAAAGACTCACTTTTCAGTCATCTCTCTGGACCACTGGGCTAAAATAACAGCATGACTAAATCTGACATTGACCCCGTGGCCCTGCTAGGAGTTAAAAGAATTCCTTTGAGTCTTCTGAGGCCTGTTTTCAACTGCTCCAGAAGGGGTGGGCTAGGCATACACACTTGTTAGCCTTCTTTACAGTAACAGGTCAAATTAGAAATGGTCATATACACTGTAATATACACTAGCTCTTACTTTAGACTTGAAGTCTGCACCTTACAACAAAAGTTGAAGAAAGAACAATAAAATAGTAACACCTGGATGATAAAATGTCATGGATCATATATAACTGGAAAGGTGAGAACGTATCAAAGCAGTAACACATTACTGAAAGGAAATTTGTAAAACAATAAGAATATTATCTAAATCAACAAGACTGAAATTGAGACAAAGTACCAAGATGGACCACTAAACTTTAAAAAAGAAAAATATCATGTATACATTTTTCTAGATTTACCAAGAGTTTTCAGCAAGCTTACTAAATTAAAATACGTGTAACTATTTTGTGAAGTTTTGCAAGCTTTTGTGACATGAACCCACAAATAACATATGTTAAGATGATATAAATCTGCCTGAAAGCAGTTACTTGTTCCCTTTCATCCCTTTTCAAAATACAACTTACGATTTTCAACAAAGAAGATATTAGCAATTCATACCTTCCTCTCTAACTAGTGATTGAAAATAATTATGGATATGGATTTACTATATTTGACCAGATTTCTCTCATTCTTGTATTAGTACTTTTAAATTAAGTACATTTTCTTAAATAAAATAAAATGCTAGGCCTTACTCTTATTTCACAATCTAATCACTGAAAATGTAAGTAAGCCAATCACTAGCATATTTTATGTATTTCCCTTAAGTTCTTCCAATTTAAAGAAAGTATGGCTCCAGTTAATTTACGTCAACATTTAAAATTTAAAAGTCTAAATTTTCTGAATACTGCAAGCCAACAGATGACCTTACAAGAAATAAAATTATTACACACCAAGGATATTTTAATTCTAAACTGTCTCTGCTGCAAAATATCAAAATTAATTTCACATAATTTCTGTACTCATATGCCTTTTATAATTTTTAGTTTACATATTAATAAAATCAAAATATCAATCAAAAAATTACTTCACTGAACACATAACTTAATTGAACATTAGCAATTAGCCTTGAGGCACTCTTTTCTTAATTTGTAAGGGCTTAAATTTAGGATTAAAAATAAGAGTTAAAATTTTAATATTTACCATAACGAAATTTTGTGAAATCTGTCAAATCTGAAGTAATCTCTTAGAAAAAAAGAGTCCAAGCACTCTATGTTTTGAAAATCTATAATGGCACAGATATTTCCACCTGTTAGGTGGCAGCATTTTGGGTAGGGGATTTTTCTTTCCCAATTCTCATTCTGCTCTCACCTCCTATTTTCTCTCACACACAGAATATTCTTTTTCAGGAACTACTAACTATCTACTAGAACACCGAGACATAAAGGCAATCAGCAATATGAGAATTACAAAATATTTCACAAACAAATCCCAATTTAAAACTCTAATTCAGAGGCTACTTTTCTGAACAGAAAACGCTAAGGCTAAAACAGTTTCCACACAACACAATGTAATTTTACCATCATTGGCTTACCTTCACAGCATTTTCTGGCCTAAAAAAAATCATGAATAAAAGTATTTCGATTAATAGTTACCATACATGTTTAGCCATTCAGTTTTAAAAGAATCTTCCACCCACTGCCAAAAGAAAAAAGAGAGAGGGAGAACAAAAAAGAAATCCTACAAAACGACAGTTTCAAATAAAGACTGGAAAAGGTATCAAGCAATCATGACCTTTAAAAAAAAAAAAAAAAGTTGTCTGATAATTATCTGTGAAGTTTTTTAACAGCATAAAAGCACTTCACCAGTTTGTTCTTTCCCTAATAAATTTCAAGTTCGGCCCTACAGTGTTCTCCTAGTAAGGCCACACACAATAAATCCCAAGCACTAAGCTTTAAGAATTAATAACATTTTCCACGAACATTTGCTAGTAAAACGTGCTAACAGAATTAACTCCTTGTTATTTTTAAAGCTGTATACTTGTGTTGGACCACTTTTTATATCACAGGTTATACCTTGATTTGATGCGCTGAATACTAGAAATATATTTTAGGTGATTCATGTTTCTCAATAACTACATATGAATATCAATTATAAAATTACAATACACCTTTTAAAACACTTTAAAAGGGGGAATAGTTGTACAAACTCATGAAGCCTATATAACTATAATCAAAGACTAGAAATTCAAAAGATTATTTTAAAAGGCATGGACAAACAACAGCTAATTAGACTATCAGGATACATTTTCTTAGTTTGAAACTCACTGATTTAAAAGAAATTGCTTTTTGAGAAGTCATCTGATAGAAATCAAAACGTGAAGCACAGTAGAAAATAATAGCAAAAATAAAGAAAACAAAATTCAATGATGCTATTTATTTCTTGGTAATTACAAATTCTATACATCAGTTTCATATTCTAAGAGCACTATATCCACAAGAAAAAAAACCTGCAATTAACAGACACAGAAAGAAGGCTTGCCCTTACCCCAGTTCCCAGAGTACTTAACAGATCTCCAAAAAGAGCATTTTAGACACCTCACAACCATGAGGTACAATCAATCAAAGGAAAAAAATCTAAAATTATAAATTATTAAAAGTAAACTCTTTTCCCTATTTATCAACATTACAAAGTTTTTTTAGTCTATTAACAGTATATCATAACATCATTTTTCCTGATAGATTAGGAAATTATTAGAATTTTTTAAATGGTGAAAAGGATCTCTTTATTATTTTATGTTAATTTAGCAAATACAAAATTCAGTTAAATGTTACTGTATAATACCAGCCTCACAAAACCAACTGTAAAACAGAAGTAGCTTTGATCACAATAATTTGATATTTTAAAGCCTTTAACTATTAATGAAAAAATATTTTGGGGAGATGCTGGGAATACAGACCTCTACTTTTGACTTCTAACAGTAACTAAATTGCCATAGCACTTTAAGGACTTAAATTCAGCAGTACAAAGTTACTTCACAAAACAAAATTCCTCACATTTGAAAATATGCAAGTTTTGCCAAGAAAAAGCAAAGTCTTAAAATCTGGACAAAGTAAAAATGTGTCCACAATCGAACACATGTTCATATGCTTATTTGAATATATACACACTGTGGACCACAAAATTGAATGTAAGAGAAATCACATTATCAAATTACAACTGATTTCCTGTAAACAACTTTTTAATATACAATAATATTTAAATTAAAGATTTATAACAGTACCACTTACTGTTAATTAGTATTTCTAGTATTAACTTGGCTACACTATAAAATAACATTTTTATTCCAACAGTAAAGTGACCATGAATAGAAATTTTCAGGATTAATAATTTCCCATCAATTTCATGCATAACGCTAACATATCTTTTGAGCTTCTCAATGGCTCAAAAATTAAATTGCTTCTGTTATTAAGAAAACAAAACCAAGAACAAAATTAGTTTTCCCCTGCTGGTCCCCATGGAGCTAAGTACCACACAATAATTCTTTCCAATCTGCAAAACAAAACAACACACAAATAGATGGGCTAAGGAAGAAAGATCAAAACAAAGAAACAAATTTTTTTTTAAAATCCCCTTTTCCTTTAGCAATCAACAAAATAACAAAAAGGAAAAAGTGGAAAAGTCACCAAGAATATATGACCATGTAAGCATGGGCACTCTTGCAGAAAACCAAGTCTGCAACCGAAAGCCATGGGAAATTTAAATTAGAGCAAACGGCCACAATAGGCAGAGAAATCTGTATGGATAAAAAGGGACTGCTGAGGTTGCAGGTATACTACTAAAGATCTTTTGAGATTTCCAAACAAATTTTATTAGTTTTAACAATTTCTAAAAATAAGAAATAAGTGTGCATTATACTATAAGGATTAAATTTTTTCCTTTTAATCAAAATACACATGTATGTGATTTATCTAAAAGAAGAGGAAGAAAAGAGTATCTTTGCTTAATATTGCTTTAGAAATTTGCTTCACAAACCTATCTCCTTCTATGTTTAAATAATCTTAATGGAATTTAAAAATTTAACGAAATGAAGGCCCCTCACTGCTGATGTTAACCTAACTGGTGGCATAATCAGAGAGTTCAATCACAATTGACTTGAACTTCTCTGACTACCCGGTAAAGAATTATACACCAAAGTCAGTTTAACCAACATGGTTTGAAAATTAGATGACCTATGGTACAACCACTTACATTTCTTCTGTTAAATCTGTTAATAAAGAAAACTTCCCAAACTGAATAATCTCAAACAGAAAAATAAAGGGATTAATATAACTTTAAAATGTCATGGTATTAAGAATACAAATATTCCACAACCAAGTAAGTACCTGATGGATCTCTACCCCTCACCTATCCAGAAACTTTTAAATTGAGTATTTTGAACCTTTAAGGAAGTATTTCATATACATAAGAACCAATAATACCAGACCAAAATATGATTATATAACACATTTACAGCAATATTTAAGTTATATTTATTCTCCCACAAAATTCATATCACTTTTTAAGCAAACCAAAAGGGCTGAGGTGTTGAATGAAGAGCAAAATACTCAATTATATGGGAGTAAGGATGTCTTTCAAATTCTCATCAGAACAACGAATTTTTATTAGCAATTAAAATCCTCCTTAAAAGTAGGAAGTAATGCTATTTCTAAATAAAACCATTGACAAAAGTTCATTTATGTTAAATCAGACCATTTAATACTAAAAACTGGCTAGCGCAGGATTAAGGACTAACTTACAGGACTGATTGTGGTTGCACATCTTCTCTTTAAAGAAAATCTCCTTTCTTTAGTTAAACGTATACGTATGTCATATTCTTCTATATCCTGAATTTCTCACCTGGCTTTTTAAAGCATAATTTGTATCACATTAGCAATATCATATTATCAGTCATAACCAGTCTATTTCCTATCTTTAGAAATTCTCATTAACTACCAATATGGAAAAAGTATTGAAAAGTTTTCAAGAGTTGGAGCTTTCCCTCCCTATCATAGATATTTCTGTTGCAAGCACTATTTAGTTACAAAACAAATATGACTTAAGGGAACTGCCAATAAAAATATTTTCCCTTAATAAATACCTCTTAAGCTACTTAACATCCATTCTTTCACACTGAGGCGGTTATAATTACATATTTAAGCAAAAGCAAGGGAGGGGAAGTACAAATGATTTTCACAGATTTATGCTGTCTTCCCTTAAAATGTATTTGCAAAACACAAGATTAAGAACAGACGCTCTCAAGTCCACAATAAACTAATTTTCGAAACTGACAAAAGTTGGAATTCTAAGGTAAGAATTTGTTACAGAAATAAAAGCTATACATTCAGCAGACAAGACCACTTTAAAATAATTATTACATTACATTTAGAATCCAGATCTATACCACAGAAATAATTTTTATCTCTAGAATTACATCTCCATCCAGAACCAATGCTGTCAGATCAAGATTCAAACTAAAAAGCAAGTCAAATCTATTCCTTTAGGTATTCTTAAGCATATGATTTAAAAAGAAAATGTGACATAATACATGGTGGATGCCCAATTAAAATATTTATTTCTTAACTATTTGCAGAATCAACAAAAATCTGGCAAGTAACTGAAAATGCCAAAAGCTTAACCATGCCAATATCTTTAATAAATTAAACAAAGATAAATAATAACGAAGAGATTTAAAATGTTAGGCTGAAAACTTCCATTAAGTCAATACTTTTGCTTCATTAATAAGTCTTAACCACCAAGGAAGCATTTATAAGAGATTAATAAATTACTTTGAAATTAAATTTAGTAAAGTCTTAAATACAGGATCTCCTACTTACAGAATATGAATTATCTGAACAGCCTCTACTCTAAGAAGGGGAAATAATGATTAAATGTTCTCCATTCTATACTTCTTTGGAAAAAAGTTTTACTGTCTAATCATATGTAGTCACATCAAATTTACTTTCTGACCATAAAAATATACTGTGTATATAAATCATACTTATCTTCTTAGGTAAGTGATCACTATATGCAATAGATTATTTTTATAATAAACAAAAGCTACGAGAAAGTTATATATAAACACTCTTCACTTAAAAAGACATCAGGATTCAAGCTCTTCTGACAAGGAAGAAAATGTTGCCCATCTAATTTTATGCTTCTCCATTCTAAAAAAAAAAAAAAATACAAACCTGTAGATAAGGTGACTAACATTTTAACGGCAACTAAACTAAGTCATTAGTTCAATAAATACATATCATGGTATTTCTTTTTAAGCAGTTTCCAGCGAATTTAGTATATCTTACATGAAAATCAAATCAGTTACTAAAAGAAATGTATTTTTTTAAAGTAAAATTTAATTCTCTCCCTGGGTACTTAACATTGTTGAAAACTGTAAATGAATTTAGATTAAAAGTCATAAATTAACTTTGGAAGACTGCATCCCTATGTTGCTGATCCACAGTGAAATCACAGAAATTAGTGACATACAATATCAATATTCCAAAATGTTATTATAATCCAACCCAAAGCTGCATGGGATTTCTGGGGTTTCTAATGAGATTTTCATTCTGCTGAACAATGGCCATAAAAAGCTTTCTTCAAACTTCACTCCATTCACAAGTAAAGTTGAAACTGAACATTTTTATTTCTTCTCTCCCTATGACAACGTCACCATGGAACAATGAATAACACAGCTCAAGTCATTATGCTAATTAGAAATTAAATTAAAAAATGCCCTAACAATAGTTAAGCGTAAGGTGACATGCTACAACTAAAGACACAGTTCAAAAGCAGCTTTAGGAATTGTGCAGTAGAGGCTTACAAAAGCTGAAAACATCAGAGAGGGAGCTCCTTGATGCTCCTGGTGACTGGAATTCTAGCATGTGGCCATTTTTCAATCATAAGGCAGAAATTAAACTATACATTAATGAGAAGTATGTCACATGGCAATACACTCTTATGACCTGTTAGGGTATAAAATGTCTCAAGAAACTACTGAAATTAAGACAATGAATACAAAAGAAGGGGGAAAAACACCACCTTAATGATCTGAGAAGTTACTGAAGGCAAAGTTTAATGTATTGTTTCCAAACTAACAAAATAATGATCCTTTCCTACGCTAAAAGATTATAAGGAAGAACATAACTATGAGGAGCAAAAGTTGTATCTTAAGACCTGCTCTACTTTGAAGAGCCCTGCACAAAATACACTTTAAACAGTTGGTCAGGTCCTTTGATTAAACTCTGGTCCAATTATATTTTAAAAGAAAAAAAGGAAATATGTACACAAAAAAAACAGGCAGAAAGCAATGAAATAAAATTATGACTAAGAAATCTTCCAACAGTATTCTGAATATATACAGAACATAAATAATCCTTTCTTGTTTAGGCAGAGGTGGCTTCTAAAAAGATATACTATTAAAACATTTCATCATATCCAGCCACATATAAACATGAATGGCACACACAGTCAGTCTTAAGTTTCTACTAAGGGCTTCACGTTCTATTTTTAGCTGCATTTAACCTGAACTTCAAGTCCTAACCATTTTTCAAAACTCAAATTCAAAGGGTTCCTTTTCAATTCAGTCTTGTACTTTGCCTATCTACTTTTTAATCTTTTTAAAAAATCTACTACATTCACCTGGAACAATTATGTATTCTGCTGGAGCATCTCACATATTTGTAGAAATGCATTTAACTCTGGTTTTACAGTCAACTTTCCATACTGTCATGCATTTTAGGATTTCTAAAGGCAAAAAGTACACGGCAATTTTTGAATCCCAATACCTTAATGGTACAGTGCCTTGTACATTGTAAGCACCCAGTAAGTAGTATTTGGAAAGATTTTAAGATTTCAGAATTAAGTTTAATGTCAGAAACTAGCAGATCATAAAATGTCACCAAATTAAATTTCTTTAAGGATAGCACCATACTAGACATATGTTGTTCAAAAGCAACTTGGGGCCAGGCTCGGTGGCTCATGCCTATAAGCACAACACTTTGGGAGGCCAAGGTGGGAGCTTAAGCTCAGGAGTTCAAGACAAGTGTAGGCAATATGGTGAGACACTGTCTCTACAAAACAAAACAACACAAAACAAAAAAATCAAGTGGGGCCAGGGGCGGTGGCTCACACCTGTAAATCCCAGCACTTTGGGAGGCTGAGGCGGGCAGCTCGCTTGAGCCGAGTTCAAAACCAGCAACATGGTGAACAAGGGCAACACGGTGAAACTCCACCTAACTCCATACAAAAAATTAGCAGGGCGTGGTGGCCCACATCTGTAGTCTCAGCTACCTGGGAGGTTGAGGTAGGAGGATCACCTCAGCCTGGGAGGTCAAGGCTACAGTGAGCCATGACTGCAATACTGTACTCCTGTCTGGACAACAGCGAGACAGAGAGAGAGAGATTGCGGGTGGGGCAGGGGTGGGGTGGGAGAGAGACACCCTGTCTGGGAAAAACAAAAAAAAACAAAAAAAACCCAACAACAAAAAAGTGGAAGCTATAAGCCCATGTTTGCCACAATGATCATGAACCTATCGTGTAACTATGAAGATTTTTATCAAAATATTTTCCTATGACATTAAGCCTACCTAATATCTCATTTTTCTTTATGACTTTAATAAAATAAAATGTATTTTTTACCAATAAAGAAATTAAGTTACCCAAAGTCAAAGCTACCCAACTGCACAGCTGTCACAGACCCAACAACAACCATTAATTGAGAACCTATGACCATTACACCTCATTCAGAAGTGACCTTTTAAACTGAGAACTGAGAGATAAGTAGATATATGAGACAGGCAAGGTAGAAACTAATCCAGCCAGGAAAACAAAAACAAACAAAAAAATACATATGTAAAGACCCAGATGAAATGAAATGATATATCAGAAAACCTAAAATTCAAATAGGTAACCCACTCTATTCAAATTTTAATTAGATATCCAGTCTTAGTTGAGTGCCTAATAAATGCCAGGAATTCAACAATGGCCTCTAGATAAGTTCTTCATCCTTTGAAATTATATCCAAAACTTCTGTGTGTATAGCTTTGGGAGAAAAAGGGATTTAACACAAAATAGTTAAAACACTTTCTGCCATAAGTGTTGAGGCCATAATTTCACTTCAATTTCAAAAGTGGTTTACCTTAATCAAGCAATTATTTCACTTTAAATAATACTATGTAAAGAGCTCTTCTCTATATACAAAGGCAGAATGCAAGTAAATTTACCTAAGGGAAAAAATAAATAAATAAATAAATAAATAAATAAATTTACCTACGATTTGTTAGGTATCCTCAATGTGCCAAATGCTGACAAACAAAAGGGGCTGTGTGCCAAATTATACATACTGAAGGAGCTCTGCATTAACACAAATTCTACACCATAACAGTCATAAACCAGGAACTAATATGACTTCTTCAACTCTTAAAAATTCCATATTCTTCCTTTTGCAGAAGGCATTTGCTTTTTAAAACCTGAGACAATTGGTTTTTTGCTAAACCTAAATATTTCAAAATTAGCAAACGATAAAAAAAATTATAACCAGGAACAAGAACAAAGCATGCTTCTGAAAGTGGAATTAGACTATTATTCATTTAAAATATATTTTAAGACTATAACAAGTGCATTACTCATTAACTAATTTAAATTATTCATTCACTTTCAAAAAGTAATTATTACATGCCTAATGTGCCCAGCTCAGATTAGTGAGGAAGATACAAAAACAGTCCATAGTCCTAGAAATAAGAAATATTAAATATCTTTACACAATACTATGGATTGATCCCCAGGATATACATACGGCTAAGAGAAAAAAATAAAGTTAGAGAAAAGAGTAGATAGTATGCCAGTATTTATTAAGAAAGAGGGCCAGGCGTGGTGGCTCATGCCTGTAATCCTAGCATTTTGGGAGGCTGAGGTGGGCAGATCACCTGAGGTCGGAGTTTGAGATCAGCCTGACCAGCATAGAGAAACCCTCGTCTTTACTAAAAATACAAAAATTAGCCAGGCATGGTGGCGCATGCCTGTAATCCCAGCTACTTGGGAGGCTGAGGCAGGAGAATCGCTCAAACCTGGGAGGCGGAAGTTGTGGTGAGCCGAGATTGCACCATTGCACTCCAGCCTGGGCAACAAGAGCGAAACTCCATCTCAAAAAACAAACAAACAAACACAAACAAACAAACAAAAGAGGGCAAGAGTGTACAAATACATATACATGTAAGGACAAACCAACAATTTTCTCTTAATGATTACTCATAAGGGGAAGGGCAGGAATAGGATGGAGACTGGAGAGAAGGTTTGCCTTCTCTGAATAGATGTTATCATGTTTTGCTGATTTGAATCTGGAAACTTATAAACATTTTACATGATTATAAAAGAAAACCAAACTTTTAAAAGATAATTCTAAAAAATAACGTGTCAAAAGCAAAGTGAAACAAATGAACCTGTGTATCAAATTGATGACACAACAGAGAGAAAATCTGAATTTAATCAAGCTTCTAGATCTAACTACCAATTCACAGGAAAGACAGAGGACAGTAGAACATGTTAAGCCATACTACAAAATTCAGACCACTGGAAATTCTAGAAGACAAAGAATCTAGGTATTACAGCAAATTACAAGAAATTTAAAAAAGAAAGAGATTAAGGGCAACCTATACATTAAAGGATACTTAAGTTTATCAACCAATTATAGTACCTGGATTGGATTGAATTCAAATAATCTGTAAGAAAAAAAAATTAGGAGCCAGTGTAGGAACTCTAAACACTGGCTGGGTATGTGATGATGGAAGAATTACTGGGAATTTCTTTGGCTACGATAATATGATTAAATATAGATTAGATAGATAGATAGATAGATAGATAGATAGATAGATAGATAGAAAGAAAGAAAGAACGTTTCAGTTGGGTATGGTGGCTCACACCAGTAATCCCACCACTTTCAGAGGTCAAGGCCGGTGGATCACTTGAGGCCAGGAGTTCAAGACCAGTCTAGCCAACATGGTAAAACCCTAACTCTACTAAAAATACAAAAACTGGCCAGGCATGGTGGCTCACGCCTGTAATTCCAGCACTTTGGGAGGTCGAGGCGGGCAGATCACCTGAGGTCAGGAGTTCAAGACCAGCCTGGCCAACATGGTGAAACCCCGTTTCTACTAAAAATACAAAAATTAGCTGGGCGTGGTGGTGCACGCCTGTAATCCCACCTACCTGGGAGGCTGAAGTGGGAGAATCACTTGAACCTGGGAGACGGAGGTTGCAGTGAGCCAAGATAATGCCACCGCACTCCAGGCTGGGTGACACAGCGAGACTCCATCTCATAAAAAAAATAAAGATTTTAAAATTTTACAAGTTTTAAAAAATAAAAAATGAAAATACAAAAATTAGCCAAGCATGGTGGCAGGTACCTGCATTCACAGCTATTCAGGAAGCTGAGGCGGAAGAACTGCTTGAACCCAGGTGGCAGAGGTTGCAGTAAGCCGAGACTGTGCCACTGCAATCCACCGTGGGTGACAGAGGAAGACTGTGACTCAAAAAAAAAAAAAAAAAAGAAAATATTCCAGACCAAAAAAAATTGCATCTCTACTTAACATGTACATTTTTCTTCTCATTATTACTCCTTAAATACAATATAACAGTTATTTACGTGGTATTTACATTGTATTGGGTATGTTAAGTAATCCAGAGATGACTTAAAGCAAGCTTGTCCAACTCACAGCCATAAAGGCTTTGAATGTGGCCCAACACAAATTCGTAAACTTTCTTAAAATATGAGATTGTTTTGTTAATTTTTTTTTGAGACAGAGTCTCTCTCGCTCTGTCGTCCAGGCTGGAGTGCAGTGGCATGATCTTGGCTCACTGCAACCTCTGCCACCCAGGTTCATGCCATTCTCCTGCCTCAGCCTCTGAAGCTAGGATTACAGGCATGCACCACCACACTGGGCTAATTTTTGTATTTTTAGAAGAGACAGGGTTTCACCATGTTGGTCAGGCTGGTTTCGAACTCCTACCCTCGTGATCCGTCCATCTTGGCCTCCCAAAGTGCTGGGATTACAGGTGTGAGCCACCGTATCCAGTTGGTAATTTTTTTTTTTTAGCTCATCAGCTACTGTCAGTATTAGTGTTTTTTATGTGTGGCCCAAGACAATTCTTCTTCCAATGTGGCACACAGAAGCCAAAAGATCACCCCAGACTTAAAGTATACGAGAGGATGTACATAGGTCATATGTAAATATTCCACAATTTTATACCAGGGACTTAAGCATCCATAGATTTTGGCATCCATGAGAAGTCCTAGAACCAATCCCCCATAGACACTGAGGAACAAATGTGTATACATGCACACACAGGTGCACACATGATGTATACACACACAAACACA
This sequence comes from Mandrillus leucophaeus, assembly GCF_000951045.1. Classification (NCBI taxonomy): domain Eukaryota; kingdom Metazoa; phylum Chordata; class Mammalia; order Primates; family Cercopithecidae; genus Mandrillus; species Mandrillus leucophaeus. Next base: position 733,871 of record NW_012110130.1, read on the forward strand.
CACATATGAATGAGATGATGTCTGATTAGCTTCAAAATAACACAGGGGCACAGAGTTACAGACAGGAAAGATTAGTCACAAATTGGTAACTGCTGAAGTTAGTTTATGGGACACTGAAGTCAATTATAACATTTTTATATATTTTTATATTTCCACAATAAAAAATGTACAAGAAAGAGCTAGCAGTTACTCCTAGAACTAATAATATCCCTTCCCTAATCAGGAAAATAAGTAGCTATTCTGTCATTATTGTCATATGTCATCATTTTGTTGTCTTACATAACAATCCTTTCCAAACTTGAGATCTCCCTCACAAATTACTAAATATGCTGACTTCCTTGGGTGCATCTTTTCTTCCACCAGGAGATCTGCCTTTCTAATATATGAGAATTACAAGTCACTCTTGCTGGGGATAATAAAAAAAAAAAGTAAAGGGCGGGAACCAAGAAGGAAAACAAACGATAGAACATGCACAGTTTTTATAAAGAAGACTTAGGAAAGAGTAAAGGAGTAAAGGAAAAGAGGCTCAGACCTTAGAAATAAACTCCCACATCCCTCAGTAGAGAGAGCTGAAAGTCATATATAATAGGCACTGAAAGCCTATGTTTTGACATGAATTAACTACAGGCAAAACCACCATCATATAGCTATATGTACTGAGGAAGGCTAGACTGTTAAGTGTCACGTATATACGGTCTCAATGGAGCCTCAGGAAGCTAATCAACAACTTCAAATCACAAAATCAAAAAAGTGTTGAAGATTTAGAGGAAGAATAGAAAGGAAAAAAATACATGCCTCTGAGTTGTGTATTATCTGTCAGTAGAGCAAAACCAATGTGTAAGCCCATTATTATTATTTTTCTTTTCTTTTGAGACAGTGTCTCACTCTGTCGCCCAGGCTTGAGTGCAGTTGCGTGATCTCGGCTCACTGCAACCTCCGCCTCCCAGGTTGAAGCAATTCTCCTTCCTCAGCCTCCCAAGTAGCTGGGATTACAGGCGCTCGCCACAATGCCCGGCTAATTTTGCATTTTTAGTACAGACAGGGTTTCACCATGTTGGCCAGGCTGGTCTCAAACTCCTGACCTCAAGAGATCCACCCACCTCAGCCTCCCAAAGGGCTGGGATTACAGGCTTGAGCCACCGTGCCTGGTCTGTATTTTTTTAATATAATAATGTCTCACTGAAATTAAAGTAATAGGGGAAAGTCTGAAGTTTTCACAGATAGAGAGAGTGCTGTACTCAAATTTACTACAAATTCAGTAATAGTAAATGTAAAATACGTATGTATTTATATAGTCTTTCACAGACTTATGAACTATCTCAAATTCACTAATCCTATTTTTTAAATAAAGTTTTAAGTTTCAACCACTTGTATCACCAGAATTTTGAGGCTTAACTCCTATGGTTAAGAGATTTCCGGCCAGGCGCGGTGGCTCACCCTTGAAATCCCAACACTTTGGGAGGCCAAGATAGGCCGTGATCTCCTGATCATGAGGTCAGGAGATGGAGAGCATCCTGGCTAACACGGTGAAACCCTGTCTCTACTAAAAAAATACAAAAAATTAGCTGGGAGTGGTGGCGGGCACCTGTAGTCCCAGCTACTCGGGAGGCTGAGGCAGGAGAATGGCGTGAACCCAGGAGGCAGAGCTTGCAGTGAGCAGAGATGGTGTCATTGCATTCCAGCCTGGGCGACAGAGCGAGACTCCATCTCAAAAAAAAAAAGAGATTTCCAAGCTGTGTTCACACCTGTAGTCCCAGCTACTCTGAAGGCTAAGGTGGGAGGACCACACGAGGCCAGGAGTTCCAGACTGCAAGACCTCTCTGCTAAAAAAAAAAAAAAAAAAAAAAAAAAAAGTAAGAAGAGAATTCCGTAAATTACTTGGCTTCTTATATTCTGTCTCTTTAGCGAAACACTATGTCATTCAAGGCTAAAACTTATGTCTTTTATTTGAGACAGAGTCTTACTCCATCACCCAGGCTGGAGTGCAATGGTGCAATCTCAGTTCACTGCAACCTCCACCTCCCAGGTTCAAGCAATTCTCCTGCCTTAGCCTCCCAAGTAGCTGGGATTACAGGCGCCTGCCACTGCTCCCAGCTAATTTTTTTTATTTTTAGTAGAGACAGGGTTTCGCCATGTTGGCCAGGCTGGTCTCGAACTCCTGACCTCAGGTGATCCACCCGCCTCAGCCTCTGTGTTGGGATTACAGGCGTGAGCCACCGCGCTCAGCCTAAAACTTAAGTCTTTTACCACTGTAAGTCACCAGTACTACTTCAGCATTACTTATACCCTACATAGAGATGTTCAATAAATGTTTGATGATTTAGCAATTAATGAGAAAGCAGGTAATATATGTGTCAAGACATTACTCTAAATATTATTATAAGTAGGTTTATGAGTATGGAAAAGACCCACCCTCAAGGAGCCTGTAATCTTTTCTTTTACGTCATACTGCAGTTGTCTATGCCATAATTCTGGGTGATAATTTTGGTTTTTTCTTCAGAGTGAGGTCAAGGAAACAGAACATAAAATAGTTATGGATGCTGTTTAACAACAGGCATTTCTAAACTACTTGAGATTTTCTCTACACTTTAACAGAAATGAAAAAAATCTTCTCTCTAAAGATTATACGAACCGATCTATCCCCAGATATGTTTATGAAAGGGGTAGTGATTACAGAGTAACAACACTCTTAAATGGGCATCAGTACTAAATACATTGTTTATTAATTGGAAAGAAATAGGATTACAGCATTAGTGGATCAAGGAAATAAAACAGAATATATATGTAAGTATTTGTAACAGTTTATAAGAGTCAAGTAAATTAATTTTCAAAAATGCAGAATTTAATTCTACTTGGCTAAAACAAAAACACAAATCCGAGGTTCTACTTTCTCATCATCATCATTTACCAAACATGGCACAGTTCGATTTCTTCTCCAAATCCAGCACCTAATTCATGTTTTTCCCAACCTACCCACATTGTGCCATCAACTGCAGCATGTCTGTAGATTCTCTAGTGCAAATAGAAAGCAGCAGGGAGCTGTTTCAAAGGAAAGATAATAAGCTTTTTTTCAGCTTATCAAGCTTTCTTCTCAGTATGTTAAATGTGAAACAGTAAGATACCCAAACGGAAATACTCAGTAGGTGTACACGGAGAAACTGAAATCAACAAAATGGTTAAGGAGATGACAATTTGATGACCATAAATACAGAAGTGATTAATGAAACTAGGTATGATCTCAGGAAAAGGTAATCTAGAGAAAGAATAAACTAAATGCTTATTTTGGCCTTCTATAGTGTTACGCCTAACCCAAGATCATTTTGTTTCTGTCATCTTGCTCCAAGCTGACAAGTATTACTGGATAAAGTTACGGAATCCTTCAAAGTGAGTTCATTACAAGTTCATATTTTAATTTTGACTGAACACTACTTCTAAACAATCCTTTATTCTCTTATTGTTGATTCACTAGAGTGCAATGATTTCCAACTTAACAGCCTTCAGCCTCCTGGGAAACTGTAGAATTAGTTACCTTAATGGGTACATACAGCAATGCATTATAAACACTATTTCTCACATATCAATGTTGTGGTTAATAAAATACAAAGTCATCTAAGAGTAGCAGTTTCTCTCTAATATGCATTTTCTCAATTGAATACTAAAATCATAACTACAACCATGGGTGGTCCACAAATTGTTTCGAAGTTAAACAGGTTGTCATCTTCAAAATACTGGTAACCACTGCCTGAAAGTATTCCCCACAGCACTTAAACATCCTTTCCACATTCTAAGCTTCCAATTATCCCCCACCCTCTCTTACTTCTGCTTTCATTTTCCCAAGAAAATCAAACACATCCTTATATGTTCTCTCATCTACCTCAATCTATCTGAATTTATTCTTTCTCCTCTACCTCTATAAATATTTGATGATTTAGCAATCACTAGTGTGTCTCTTCCTTTTTAGGAATAATTCAACAACACATACACCTGATCCTATCTCTAACCTGGCCCCCAACCCAATCCATCAAACAGGTTGAGTCTCTCCTTCTTCACAAGTTCCTTTCTTTCTACCTAAAAACATTATCAGAGCTCACCTATATGGAAAAAACTTTGTGATTCTGTTCTATGTCCTAACTACTATTCTCTCTTTTCGTTTTGCTGTCAAGTTCTCAGGGTTTGCAAACTACAGTCTGAGCCAGTCACCTGTTTTTTTATATAGGGTTTTATTGAGAACAGCCACCCTCATTTCTATAGGTATTATTTAAGGCTGCTTTCCCACAAGGGCTAAGTTGAGTAGTTAAGATTATCATGTGGCTTGGAATCCTAAAATATTTTCTATCTGGCTTCTTAAAAAGACATTTGCCAATCCCAGGGGCTCCAAGCACAATTTACATTCAATGTCATCATTTCTGGGGAAGCCATTAAAAATTTTGGGGCAGCAATAAAGTACTATGAGTAAAAGAGCATTTCAATACCAGTTTTAACAACAGTGTACAGGGTCGATATAAAAGAAGACTACTTTAGAAACTAGTGCAAGAGACTGAGCATTAGCCATAAAGGGAGGGAAACGAAAAGAAGGAACTTCTTGAAGGCATAAGCATTAAGACTAGATGACTACACGTCACAGAGACAAAACTAACACCAAAATTTTAATCCTTGATGACGTAGCTCTCAAAATTCGCATTCTCTCCTATAATCTGCCCTAGACTTACAGATCTTCATGTTTTCCTGTGTTTCTGACTGTGGAGTACCTAATATCCTAATCCTAACACTAATTCCATATATTCTGTGTGCCAGACATTCCCTATGCTTGCCATCTAACTCCTGGGTAAGCAAATCCCACACGAAGAGACAGTCCCAACAGAGTTGGCTGAACGTGCGCACGGGGCTAATGTCAGAGGTGGATGGAGTACTCACCTGTGGTACCAAGCAGAGAGGGGGGGAGGTAAGATTTCAGGTCCAGAACTGGCTCTAGCCAAACAGGAAGAAGCAGCTATGAATCTGCTTACACCAGAAGCAGAGTGTCTTTGGTATTCTGACATACTCTTTCTGATATTCAGACAGACCACCATTAGAGTAGGCACTGGTAAGAGAGTCACATAAGAAACAAGCCAAAAGACAAGACCAAAAAGTGAGGAATTAAATGGAGCAGACCCTATCGGTCTTTTCTCTAGGAAAAGCGGTCCTCCTTATGCAAGATGATACTACTTTCAAAATGGCCAATACGATACTAACCTTCAGTAACAGAGTTTTCACATCCCACAAGGTTGAGGAGGATATCATCATCTTTATCATCTACTTCACATCCCAGTAGCATCCAGCTTTCCACATTATCACCTTCTGAAATGGTGCTCTCTTCCTCTTCACTTGAACTGACCTCTATAATCATGACCTCTCGGATTACATCTGATCTCTCTTCATGTTTAGGCTTCTCAAGATCACTCTTGCATTTCTTATCAACCAGCTCATTAGACTGAAGGGAAGCAGAAGGACCAAAGGCATTTTCTTGTGCTTGACCTCTAACATTCCTTCCTTTACATCTATAAATACTGTCTTCATCAGACAAAGTGATGACCTCTGACCCATCTGACAGTTGGATGACCTCATTATCTGAAAGGACGATTAGTTTCTTCTGATTTGGTTTACTACTCGAAGATTCCGAATTCCCAGAGTTCTTTTTTTCATGTTCTTCCTCCCTGATGACATCATCAAGATCTTGGGCATAATGAATTTGGCTATAGAGTTGAAATTCCACTTCACTATCAACACTCAGTTCACTAGATGACTCATCTCGATAAAGATCATCTTCGTATGCTTCTATAGTCTCATAGCCACCAAACATCATAAAAAGTCAGTAACCTTGAAGCTGCAAAAGAGAAAGTTGTACACAGAATATATTTTAAAAGTTCAGATCATGAGAGTTTAAGGAACAATATCACCTGTTAGTGACAACTGCTAATATGAAGGCCATCACTATTTTCAGACATATTAAAATACCTTTTTTCCAAGGATTTCTAAGTCCTGTTAGGACCCACTCCTTTAAGTCCCACCACTCCCTAACGAGAATTACTACTGACAAATTGAGTTATAGTTATTGATGGAAACACAGTCAACACTCTAAGAAATGCTTTGTTCGGTGATTTCATCGTGCAAACTTCATAGGATGATTTTCACAAACCTAGATGGTGTAGTCAACTACACAACTAGGCTATATGGTATGGTCTATTGCTCCTAGGGTACAAACCAGTACAGCATGTTACTGTACCAAACACTATAAATAACTGTAACACAATGGTATTTGTGTATCTAAGCATATAAAAGATTCAGCAAAAACAGTATACAAATCCTATGGGACCACAGTCATACGGTCTGTCTTTAATCAAAATGCTATTATGCAGCACATGATATGTAACATTTCACAGGTATACTGTAAATGAAAAACAAGTTGAGATCTATTGCAGGACACAAAACCCTTGTCCAAAATGTTAAAACAAAACTTAAAGTAGCTCTCACTAGCCTATCCATTCTTTATCTTTTCCTTGGTTCTGGTTCTACAGCTCATATTTTCAAGCATACACAGGAATATTACTTCAATTATGACTAAAATCCCTAACAGGAAACAGTTTTGTTTACTGTTTCGGTGTAAATGTATATTTCTCAATTAACAAATTAATCTCATGGCCCTCTGATCGTTGGCCAAAAAAATAAATAAAAATGCCTAAGCTGGCAGTGGCTCATGCCTGTAATCCCAACACTTTGGGAGGCCAAGGAAGGAGGATCACATTGAGGTCAGAAGTTGAGAACAGCCTAGGCAACACAGTAAGACTCCATCTCCATAAAAATTAAAACTAAAAACTTAGCCAGGCGTGGCAGTGCAAACCTGTAGTCCCAGCTACTCAGGAGGTTGAGGTGGGAGAACCGCTTGAGCTCAGGAGTTCAAAGTTACAGTGAGCTATGGTCACGCCATTGTACTCCAGCCTAGGTGACAAAGCTAGAACCCAACTCAAAAATAAAACAAGCGTGGGCCAGTGCAGTGGCTCACGCCTGTAATCCTAAAACTTTGGGAGGCCAAGGCAGGTGGATCACTTGAGGTCAGGAATTCGAGACCAGCCTAGCGAACAAGGTGAAACCACATCTCTGCTAAAAATACAGAAATTAGCTGGGTGTGGTGGTGTGCGCCTATAATCCCAGTTACTCAGGAGGCGGAGGCACAAGAATAGCTTGAACCTGGGAGGCACAGGCTGCAGTGAGTCAAGATCATGCCACTGCACTTCACCCTGGGCAACACAGCCAGACTCTGCCTAAAAACTCTGTACTAGTTACAAAACTGTATATTTTTATAATGTATATTTATAACGTATAAATACAAACTTAATAATGACCCAATATTGAGACAAAACTCCCAACTTTGGGAATAAATGCATAAAGTGAAACACTTTACTTTCTACTGTGAGCATATTAAATCCTCCTCAGCCTTCATATTTTAAACTCAGCTCAAAATCACTTCCAACCAGGCTAAATTAAGAGCCCCTTTTATGGGCGTCCATAAGCACTTTACATGTCAAAACACTCATCACATTTCTAATTACTTATTCAACATAAATTTCCAAGGAACACAGATCACAAACCCCAGGAGGGCAGGAACTAAGGAACTATATGCACTCTGCTAAACAATGAATCACCAAAGCCAAGTAGGGTAACTGGTATTTTCAGGGTCAGCTACAAACATTTGTTGAATTCATATATGAATAAATGAACTACACCACTGGGCATTTGTTCTTCAGCCCCGATAAATCTCGTATGTGCTTAAAATACAAAAATTATGAGATGAATTTCTCTGTTGTCTTTCAACTACTCCAAAGTCTTAAATTCTAGCATCAGCAACCAAAACTCTATACAGTAGATGTTTCTATTAGGTAATGATGGACTACTGAGAGTCCTAGAAAAATAAGTGTGTGTCCAAAATCAGGGACAGCCTAGAAAGCAATAATGATGCCAATTTATTCTTTCTTCCACTAACAGCTATACACATAAAATTAAAATTAGTTGTTTTCTTAATGTCCCAAATTTCTGCCCCAAAATACCAGGGTGTTGTGATAGTAGTTCTGGTACTAGAACCACCTTAATCCCAAAAACCAAATGGACAAGAGCCAAAAAGGCACCACATTCCTACTGGAGTTGTTTGTTTTCCAGAAATAAATAAACCAACCTGTAATGCTTTTCTTCTAAAAGGTATCATATGCCTGTGCCCTTCTTGTACTGTCCTTCAGGTGGCTATGCTGTTATTATCACACAAATTGAATGTGGCTGTCTGAATAATGCTCATAGCACTTATCAGTTTATATTGAATTGTTAGCCTCAGAGGAATTCAAATAAAAGATGAATCCTTTCCTTTTTATTTAATAGGTAAATTAATTCTAAAAGAAGTCAAAGGAATTATGCTTCTTTCAAAATCCTCACTGGATCCATCCTGAGGATCCAGTGTGGACTTAAGATAAAACATAATTCCAGTGCAGCACAGAAAAAATTAAAGAGCTAAATTACAGAGTTACAAATTTGTACGCCTCCTGGAGCCATCCCAAAGGAAAGGGATTAAGAATAGAGGCATAGGCACACCTGTGAATGTATGCCAAAAATAAACTACAGAACCATAATAAAAACTGAATTCCTTGGGTCGAGGGATTTATCTCTTTCCCTGAAATGTAGAAAAATGAATTTAACAATTTAGCCCCTATGGCCTTTAAGAGGATTTTGTACCTTCTGTACTTGAAAATTGTGCTGGGCATAACGTGCTCTCTTATTAACGTAGCTTATGTATGCCAGGGTTAAGGTCAGCCTGAGGCTGTTTTGGTTTATGTTACTGCTTTAATTACGTTCAAATGAATTTAATTTACCCTTTTAAAAAGTGTCTCAGAGGACAATGTATGTTTTTTACATACACACACACATCCCCTTGACTCAGAAGGCTTTCTTGGCTTTTTGATCCCTGTACATGATTCCCAAGTATACTACCTAGATAACAAAATCAGATTATCTCATACAGACTCCTCAATCTTCCCATCAGGAATCTGAAGTACAAAGAGATAGGAGGCCTAATTCAAGGTTATGCAGCTGGTTAAGAACACAGCTAGAAGTGATTCACATTTCTGTGATTCTCAGCCAATTGTTCACTACAATTTTTAAATAATTTTTTTCTTCCTCTCAAGACGGAGTCCTGTTCTGTTCCCCAGGCAGGAAGGCAGTGGCGCAATCTTGGCTCACTGCAACCTCCTCCTGGGTTCAAGAAATTCTCCTGCCTCTACCTCCCAAGTAGGTGGGATTACAGGCACGCGCCACCACGCCTGGGTAATTTTTGTATTCTTAGTAGAGACAGGTTTCACCATGTTGGCCAGGCAGGTCTCCAACTCCTGACCTCGTGATCCCCCTCTCCCCCGCCTCGGCCTCCCAAAGTGCCTGGATTACAGGCGTGAGCCACCGCACATGGCCCAAAATAAAATTTTCAAATAAGTTAACTTCAAATTAAGACTTTTTGGGGGAAAAAAACCTTCCTTCATTGCAATATTTGCATTGGTTCTAACACCTAAATTTACCTCACAACTATCCATTTTACGTCCCAGCACAATTTAAAAACTGAATGAGACATTTTAGGTAGAAGGAAAACACACATTTGTCAGTTTGCCATTCAAGAATCTCCCAAGTTGGTACTCAGAGACGATCAATCCCATGACCAGAAAAGATGTTTCCCATATAAGATCCTAAAGTATCATGGAAATGAAACTTAGATCTAAGAATTAAAATATCTTAACAAATATAAAAGTTATAGAATAACTGCAAAGGCTATTACTATTCAAAAGAGGGAGCAGTATTCATTGATTGGTTTTAAACTAGACAACTTAAGGCTTATTTAAGCTTTCAGCATTTACTTAATGCAGTCTTTAATCAATCCTTCCGCTCTCACAGTCTACCTACTGGTCATTCTGATCTTTTGCTCTTATTTACTTCCAAAGCACCTTTAGCCTCCCTAGATGTTCCTTCTTGATGACAGAGGCATTCATCTCGGGTCGATTTAAATCAAATCCACAGCCTCATTTTCAGTCCAAATTTCATTGGAATGTGATGAACACACTTTACTTTCAACATAAAATTCCTTTCTTACTATTAGTGAACTGCCCCGACAGGACAGTTGAAACACAATTGACTAAGCGGTTAAAATGTCTGTCCATTTTTCAAATGCGATGGCCACTCTGAATCAAATTTGTTTGGGGTGGAGAATCCAAATGTGTGAAACAAAGGTCACAAAAGACAGAACACAGTATTTCGGGAGGAAAAAAATAAGCTAAATTTAGTCACGTAAGTCCCAGCTCTTCTTGGGATATAGACATGATTTTCATGAGAATTAATCCTATCCGGAAACATTTCCTTCACCTTTCTCTTAGCCCTTTTCCTTCGGTCATGCAGTCTCTTACCCTGATACCTAACATACTAATATAATCCTCACTTGCGATCCTTCCTGAGTTTATTCCTCATCCTCAGATTCCCTTGAAAGCAGCAATGCTAAACTGTCTCCAAAGCATAATGCTTTCCTAAATATACGCACAATCCATTTAAAAGTCTTTGTATGCGACAGCCTAACTATTCAAAACACGAAGTCACTTCTCTAACGGTCTTAGATAAAAGTTTAAAAAGAAAAAGAAAACCACAAAGTCAAGAGCTTCTGAGGGGACCTGGAAAGTCATCAAACTGAACGCTCTCGTTTTGTAGTTGGAGAAACGGGGCTCAGATAAACTTACTGAGCGAAAAAGGCCCTAATGGAGCCCCTAATTCAATAGTGTAATCTGAAATAATCTTAAATTCAGCCTCAATAAGAGCTTTTGGGAGTCGCCAGCGAGTTCGTGGGGGAGCCACGGCTAGAACACAGGCCTCCTGATTCCCAGCCACAGCTTTTCCACCGAACCGGCAGCTCTTCCCGAAAGTTGAAGGCAACTGTCCGCTCACAGGATGGGAGGGATAAAGGGCGCCTTAGTAAACACAGTCCAAGTCTACTTGTTTTACATGAGGAGAGGGACACAGCTCCCGAAATCTTGGATTCCACGGCTGCAGCTGCTGCTTCTGACAGCAGAGGCGGGAGGTGGCCCGGGACTACTCGGTCCTCAAAGACTGGATTCCCTCTCGGCGCGCCGAGACCTCTGCGCTTCACTGACTGGCTTCCCTACAAGACTGGGGGTCTTGCGGAGAGATAAAAAGGGCAGACACGCCACCCCCACCGAGGCCCTGGACGCCCAGCCGCTCTAGAATCACGGCCTTAGCCCTTGGAGGGCCAGGGAGACGCGGACCTCCGAGTCCGGCAGCCCGGCCGCGTGAGGCGGGGCTGCACCCTGCCACGAGTGAGGGACGGACAGGAGACGTCGAGGCCGGCGAGGGGGCACGCGCTAGTTCCACAGCCCGGCGGGCGAGACCGACGATAGGTAGGGGTCCCGGGCCGCGGGCGGCTGGGGGGTCCGTCACACACATACTCACTGCCGCGGCTGCGAACAGGAAGCACCAACCGGGAATCACAACGCGTAGAGGGACGGGGAGGGGCGAGGACAAATGAGGTAAGGAGGCCGCGTCCGCGCAGACCGGGAGGGAAGGCACTTCCGGGGACAACACCGCTCTAGTCGTCGCCTTTCCGTCACCGCCCACCCTCCCGGCCTGATGTGCGCATGCGTACTGAGTGCGAATGCTTTCTCTGCCCCGCCCATAATTATTAGGCTTGCCTTCCTTGCTTTGCCCCTTCCCCTTCCCATATTCTCTTGAAGCTACCTAGGCTACATCTATTATTTGAATGACTCGTACGAAGGAGATGCTATTTACCGACAAAAGCCGGGGAGTTCGTGCCCGCTACCCCCGCGAGGAAAACTACAAGTCCCATGAGGACACGGGCGAGATTGAGGCCGGGCTCCGCCTCCTTCTCCCTGGCGCTCGGTGGACGCCTTCCCAGTGCCACGTGGCGTGGGAGCCTAGCTTATCGCGTGCATGACGAGGGCCGGCGTGGCTGGCTGCTTGGCCCGCAGACCTGGTCAGCGGGAAACGCCTACTTGAGAGCTCATGGCTTCAAACTTCTCCCTTGAGCTCATGATCTTAGGCTGATCGCTTTTACCTTTAGGCTGAACACAGGGCGCCTCCAACTCTCTGGAATTCTAGGCAACAGATTTAACACTTTGTGAATCTTGAAGAGCTGCACTCCTGCTAAATATTGGAGTTAATGCTGATCCTTTGGAAGTCTCTGAAGGTGGCAAGATTGTGATGGGAGCCTCGGGTTTCATTTGCCCTTCTCACACCTTATTTTAATACAAGGTAAACCCATATATAGAACTTTAGAAGTAACTGTCGACCTAAAGGAAAAACTGAGGCAAAGTTAATATAAGGGGAGAATTTATTTGGGCCAAGTTTGATGAGTGCAACCTGGGATCATCAATTCAAGTTGCCCTTATATGTCATCCGATAAGCAGCAGTTTCAAGTAAGTTCTTTGTCTTGTGAAGCTCGAGGCTTGAAGGTATAGATCCTCCCACCTCTGTCTCTCAAAGCATTGGGATTACAGGCGTGAGCCATTACATTTCCTTGTAGGGGGTACGAGTGAATTTTTCTTTCTTTTTTTTTTTTTTTTTTGAGACGGAGTATCGCGGTTGTTGCCCAGGCTGGAGTGCAATGGCGCCGTCTCAGCTCACTGCAACCTCCACCTCCCGGATTTAAGCCATTCTCCTGCCCCAGCCTCCTAAGTAGCTGGGATTACAGGTCCCTACCACCACGCCCAGCTAATTTTTGTATTTTTAGTAGAGACGGGGTTTCAACATGTTGGCCAGGCTGGTCTCGAACCCCTTTGGCCAGGCTGGTCTCGAACCCCTGAGCTCAGGTGATGCGCCCGCCTCGACCTCCCAAAGTGCTGGGATTAGAGGCAGGAGCCACCGCGCCCGGCCAAAGGTGAATTTTTAAAGGAAAAAAGAAGAGGTTTTTGCTAAACTGTATACCAAGAATTTACACTAAAATAATATAAGCTATCCATTGGCTACACATTGTTCTTTCTATCACAAATTCTAGGAGCACGAAGATAAAGGGTGATGCAGGTACAGGGAAGAAAAGAAAAAAATGCCTTTAAACAATTGCCACACACACACCCCCACCCCCATCACCCCCCACCACCACCTGCATAGGATGGTGCTAACTGAAGTCCCATACTCAGGTCCGTCTGGGTCTGATAAATTTTGAATGCCTGCCTGGCTGATGGGGTAGCTGTCACCTTTTTGGGAGCCCAAAGTGAAAGGATCGCTAAAGGCAGAGAATTTGAAACCAGCCGGGGCAATATAGCAAGAGGCTGTCTCAACAAAAAATTTTAAAAATTAACTGAGCGGCTGGGCGCGGTGGCTCACACCTGTAATCCCAGCACTTTGGGAGGCCGAGGCGGGTGGATCACCTAAGGTCAGGAGTTTGAGACCAGCCTGACCAACACGGCAAGAAACCCCATCTCTAGTAAAAACACAAAATTAGCCGGGCGTGATGGTGCATGCCTGTAATCCTAGCCACTCGTGAGGTTAAGACAGGAGAATCGCTTGAACCCGGGAGGCGGAGGTTGCAGTGAGCCGAGATTGCACCATTGCACTCCACCCTGGGCAGCAAGAAACTCCATCTCAAAAAAAAAAAAAAAAAAAAAAAATTAACAGGGCGTGGTTGCCCACGCCTGGAGTCCCAGCTGTACCTGGCTGAGGTTTGACTTGCAGAGGTCGAGGCTGCAGTGAGCCGAAATCGCGCCACTGCACTCCAGAATGAGACCGTCTGAACAAAAATGTTTAAAGCTCAAGCACGGTGTCTCATGGCTGTAATCCCATCACTTTGGGAGGTTGAGGCAGGTGGATCGCTTGAGTTCAGGAGTTGGAGACCAGCCTGGGCAGCATAAGGAGACCCCATCTATATTTAAAATAAGATCCTTTTTAATTAAAAAATTATATAAAAATAAATTTTAAAAGAACTCTTTTTATAAAAATAAATAAGAAATTTTAAATAGTAAAAATTAGCCAGGTGTGGTGGCACACAACTGTATTCCTAGCTACTAAGGAGGCCAAGGTAAGATTGCTTGAGCCCGAAAGTTCAAGGTCATAGTGAGCTGTGATCACACCACTGCACTCCAGCCTGGATGACAGATCCCATATCTTTAATTTTAAAAAAATTATTTTTGCATACCTTTAACGTAACTTAGACTGCTCTGAAATATTTTTCTCCTCTCATAATGAAACACTGCCAGTTAATTGGCCTATTTCAATTCTCCTCAAGACAAGTGTGATTTTGTTTTCACCAACGTTTACTGAACATCTATCTGTTAAAAGACGGTGTTAGAAAGTGCAGAAAAGTTGTAAATTTTTAAGTCACTGATCTCAGAGAGATAGGAGTCTAGCTAGGAAAACAGTTATAGTCTAGGAGTTTGGCCAGAAAAGAATTAGAACATTTAATTAACATTATAGGGTAAGTGCTGGGAAGGAGAAGGACAAGGTACTATGAAAAGGTAAAATTGGAGAACCACTTTCCAGAAAAGTAAACAGGCATAGAAGCACATCACAGATTACTCATTGTTTGTTTTGGTAATACGTATTGTGTAAAACAAATGTCACCTTTTTAAAAATTTAAAAATATATTGCCAGGATTACTCCTGTACATCTATAATATTTTAAATTT
>NW_012110130.1:749397-764300 GCF_000951045.1 Mandrillus leucophaeus
GTTATGGGACAGCAGAGGAGGGGGTGGTGGCTGATTAGGGGAAATGGAGAAGCCTCTGCAGAGGAACAGAGTTGAGTGAGGCCTGGAGAAATAAGTAGTCAGAAAAAGACCAACCAATTCAGCATTCTCACAGCAAAGACCACTAACAGGCAATTCACAGAACAGGAAACCCAAAGGCCATGAATAGGTGCTCCACATCACCAACAGTCAGAAAAACGCAAATTATCTCATGCACAGTAGATGAGAATACAAACTGGAAAAGTGTGTTAGGAGAGCTATTTGGAAGCATCTATCACAATTATAAATGAGGTATGTTCTTAAATGTATGTACAAACATTGTGATAGAAAAAAATGGAAACAAATATTCATTAGTAGGGAACGATCTAAACAAGGACATACTTATACTATTTTTTTTTTAAAAATGCCACTTTTGGCCTGGCACAGTGGCTCACACCTATAATACTAGCACTTTGGTAGGCTAAGGAAGGCAGACTGCTTGAGCCCAGAAGTTCCAGACCAGCCTGGGTAACATGGCGAAACCCCATCTGAACAAAAATACAAAAATTAGCTGGGAATGGTGATGTGCATCAGTAGTCCCAGCTATTTGGGAGGCTGAGGTGGGAGGATCACTCGAGCCCAGTAGGTGCAGACCAGCCTGGCCGACATGGCAAAACCCCCATCTCTACTAAAAATACAAAACTTAGCCGGGCATGGTGGCACACGCCTGTAGACCCAGCTTCAACAAAAAGATATAGAAGGATTCACAAAGACATACAGTTAAATGAAAAAAGGTAAATTGCAGAGCAGTAGGTGTATTGTGAAATCTTTTTTAATTTTTTTTGTGACAGAGTCTCGCTCTGCTGCCCAGGCTGGAGTGCAATGGCATGATCTCAGCTCACTGCAACCTCCACCTCCCCCACTTAAGTGATTCTCCTGCCTCAGCTTCCTAAGTAGCAGCTACTACCAGCACCTGCCACCACGCCCAGCTAATTTTTGTATTTTTAGTAAAGACAGGATTTTACCATGTTGGCCAGGCTGGTCTTGAACTCCTGGCCTCAAGTGATCCACCCACCTCGGCCACCCAAACTACTGGGATTACAGGCAGAAGGCACTGAACCCAACCCATTTTTATGTTTTTAAAGGGTACATGTGTGTCTATATGTAGATATCTGTGTACATAGATACATAGACAAAATACTGCACGAATGCCAATTGGTAACGGTGGTTATTCACATCTTAGGAGGGGAGTGGGAGTAAGAGATTGAAGGACTTTCATCTAAACAAAAAAAAAGTGAGATATGATTCATTGAGGAAAAACAGCATGTAACTTCTGTGGTATTCCCATCAAAACTACATAACTTGAATATAAACATGAGAAAACTATCAAAAACAAATTGGGGGACATTCTACAAAATAATGGACTTTTCAAAACTATCAGTGTCAGGAAATGCAAAGAAACACTGAGTTACTGTACCACATTAAAGGAACAATTGGCAACATCCAACATCCAGATTTAGGTTAGAGGACAGTACTATATTAACATTATTTCCCTGATTTTTATATTTACATTATGGTTATGTAGGGGAACGCCTTGGTTTTATTTTTCAGGTTGAGCACACTGAAGTATCTGGAGTAAAGGGGTATCATGTCTGAAACTGATGCTTAAGTGGCTTAGAAGAAAAATTCTGGGAGCTAGAGGGAGAGAGAGAGAGGAGTGTGGTAAAAAGTTAACATTTTGGAGATCTGTGTAAAAGGTACATGAGGATTCTTTTTACTGATTTTGCATTTTTTCTCCAAATGTGAAATTATGTCAAAATATAAAATTAAAAGACAAAATGAAAAGAATGAGTGAGAGTTTGCTTGGTGGAGAAGCAGGGGGATCTTCTGTCAAAGGAACAGGATCAGCAAAAGCATCACACAAGTGTGCGAGTCTTCTGTGTTGACAAGCCCTGACTCTGAATATCCAGGACATAGCATGGTGTGGGTAGACAGGGAGTAGAGGGATGATGAGCAGCATAACCCACAAATGGACATATTTCCCTGCTACCTAAGATTGGAAGTAAAGACTTTAGGCCTCCATTATACCCAGCCTCAAGTCTTGCAAGACATAACGTGAGTTCTCATGGCGGCTCAGTCTTCGCATTGGTGATGTCTCTTCATCCAGTGACTGTGTGGAACAATGGAAACCCTAGAATCATGGATGAAAGGGACATCTAGTCCAACTCTCTCATTTTGCAGAAGGGACAACTAAGATGCAAAATGAAGAAGAGATTTGCAAGGTCCCAACAAAGGTTAGTGTTAAAACTGGCCTCTGGTTCCCAATCCATCATTCTTTCTATTGCACCAAAGTCTACGTGATAAGGGAGAAGAAATAGAAGGCTAGCAAGGGAAATGACTGAATGTTAAAGTTTGGACGTTTTTTATTTGACAAAAATACAAACTTAATGTCTGTACAATTTTAAAAGTAAACAATATAGATACCAATGGTATTGTGGAAACTGTCTTCACTTAAGCCAATAGGTTCCAACTGGTAAGTGATATTCAATTCAAGCTCCTAGGTCTGAAGCAGCAATCAAGGTGATTCTCAGGAATTCTCAATGACATTGGTACCCATCTGGATTTGTTGAAAAGTTTAACATCCTTTTGTATTATTCATGATTCTGCAGTTCTTCCAATTGCAAAGTGATGGGGAGAGTACACATTTTCAACCAGGCTATGAAATCGTTCTTGAAAATTTGGACATTCATATAGATGGCGTTTAATTTTTCTTGGAGACTGCCTTTCCTTATGAAGTAATGAAATTTAAATATGTATATTATAAATTAAACTATATACATAATATTCTAATTACAATAAATCCTAGGGATAAGGAACTAGTATTTCAAGGGCGCCATTCCCGTTTTTTATTATTCTTCTTAGTTGGAATTTTATTCCTCAAGGCTTAACTCTTAGTGACTAGAAAATGAATACTGACTAACAAAACTATTGGGATTCTAATTTATTTAAGAATCGTCAGATTCTGTACAAGAAATCTTGAAGCATGTCATCAGTAACATGCTGAGAAGCTGCCTAAAAAGGCATGCCTTTCTTTTAAATGTCCATGAGCCCTGGATCCACAGATTATCAGACATGAAGGATTACACAGGCTCAAAGAGGGCTTATTTTGGTGTCATCTGTAGAGGGGTTGCTCTCTTCAGCTGCCCATCCTGGACCCCAGAATTATGCCTACAGTTTTCAGTTTCCACATGTCTTTGTGGCAATGCTACCATGAATTATTTTACTCAGGACTTTAGATTAACTACAAAAGAAACTAATTGAAAATAATTAAGATCATTCTGTCATGTGAGCCACAGTTTACTACAGTCAACTTAAGCACAATTATATATGATAAACTATAGATGTGATGCTTTGTGTTTCAACCATTATTATCCATTGTTTCTTACTCAATTGGTGAAACCATTAGCAATATGGGGCTTTAAAAGGACTGTCTCTGTGATATCGTCTTCCTCTGCCTCCCTTCAGGATCTGATATTCTTCTGTGGTTGATTGACCAGTCTGCATGTGGGTGGTGTATTTCTTATATCAGACCTATTAATTGCAGAAGGTTCTGTCTCCCTATCCCCAATACCTCAAACTTCTTGTTTCCTGTACAGTCTTCAACAACTCTATTTGCATGGCTCCAGCAATCTTTGTGCTTGCTTGCTATGGACAGATCTGTTAAAATCCTGGAACTGCCACAGTTTCTTCAGAAAGTTTGTTGTCTCTCTCCAGAGAATGGCTTTTTTCTCATTGTGCTATGCTGTTGCTCTCAGAGCTCACCCGCTGGAACTTTCTCTTTTCTGTGCCTATGCTCAGCTGTGGGGGAATAATAAGAGAGGTGTTATTCCTATTTATTATCATGTATGATAGGAATAATGAGAAGGAATAATGAGAGTAATGATAGGAATAATGAGAATCGCTTGAACCTGGGAGCCAGAGGTTGCAGTGAGCCAAGATCACGCCACTGCACTCCAGCCTGGGCGACAGAGTGAGTCTCCATCTCGAATGGAGGAGAGAAGAGAGAAGAGAAATCATAGGTATGTAACCTTCTATGTCTAGCTACTTTCACATAACACAAAAATTTTTGAGGTTCATCCATTGTGGCACATATCAGTACTTCACTCTTCTTTTCTTTTTTGAGACAATATCTGTTGCTGAGGCTGGAGTGTAGTGATCCAATCATGGCTCACTGCAGCCTTGAATTCCCAGATTCAATTAATCCTCCCACCTCAGCCTCCCAACTACCTAGGATTATAGACATGCCACTATGTCCAGCTAATTTTTGTATTTTTTTGTAGAGATAGGTTTTTGCCATGCTTCCCAAGCTGGTCTCAAACTCTTGGGCTCAAGCGATCTGCCTACCTCAAACTCCCAAACTGGTGGGATTACAGGCGTGAGCTACCTCAGTCGGCCATTTCATTCTTTTTAATGGCTGAATAGTATTCCATTATATGTATATACCACTATTCGTTTATCCATTCATCTGCTGACAGGCATTTGGATTGTTTCCACCTTTGGGTTGTTATGAGTAATGCTACTACAAACATTCATAGACAAGTTTCTATGTGAACATATGTTTTCGTTTCTATTGATATACCTAGAATTATTGGGTCATTATGGTAATCCAGTTTTACTTTTGGAGGAACCACCAAGCTGTTTTCCACAGTGGCTGCATGATTTTACATTCCAAACTGTAATGTACTACAATTCCTATTTCTTCACATACCTACCAATACTTATTATTTTCAATTTTTTAAGTTATAGTAATCCTACTGGGTGTGAAACGGCATTTCATTGTGATTTTGACTTAAATTTCTTTAATGACCAATAAAGTTGAACATTTTTATGTGAATGTAGGCTATTTGTACATCTTCTCTGGAGAACTATTCAAATCCACTATCAATTTTTACATTGAATTGTTTGTATTTTTGTTGTCGAGTTGCAATTTTTTTTTTTTTTTTTGAGACAGGGTCTTGCTCTGTCACCCAAGCTGGAGTGCAGTAGTGTGATCTCGGCTCCCTGCAACCTTTGCCTCTGGGGCTCAATCAATCCTCCTACCTCAGCCTCCTGAATAGGTGAGAGTTCAGGTGTGAACCACCACGTTCAGCTAATTTTTATATTTTTTGTAAAGACAAGGTTTTGCCATGTTGCCCAGGCTGATCTCCAACTCCTGGACTCAAGTGATGAGCCTGCCTCAGCCTCCCAAAGTGCTGGGATTACAGGAGCAAGCCACTGCACCTGGCTGAGCATTTTTTATATATTCTGAATACTAAACCCTTATGAGATATGATTTGTAAATATTTTCTCCCATTCTGTAGGTTGCTTTTCACTCTATTGATAATATCCTTTGATTTGCAAAGGTTTTAATTTTTGTGAAATCTAATTGATCTATTTTTCTTTTGTTGCTTGTGCTTTAGAGGTAGTTCTAAGAATCCAATGCCAAATCCAAGCTCATAAAGATTTACCCCTGTTTTCTTCTAATAGTTTTATACTTTTGGCTCTTATATATAGGTAATTGATCCATTTGAGTTAATCTTTGTATATGGAGTGAGGTAGGGGACCAACTTTATTCTTTTGCATGTCGTTTTCCAGTTCCAGCACCATTTTCTGAAGACACTGTTTCTTCCCCATTGAATGTTCTTGGCACCCTTGTTAATAAATCAACTCACCATAGGTGTTTGAGTTTATTTCTGGACTCTGAACTCTATTCTGTTGATATATATATGTCTATCCTTATGACAGCACCACACTGTTTTTTGTAGGCTTGCAGTACTTTATTTCTCTTTTTCAATATTGTTTTGGCTGTTTTGGGCCTCATGCAATTCTGTGTGAATTTGAGGATCAACCTTTCCATTTACGCAAAAATGGCCATTAAAATTTTTATAGGGATTGCATTGAATCTGTACGTCATTTTGGGAGTACTGCTATCTTAACAATATTAAGTTTTCTGATACATAACCATGGAATTTCATATTAAGTTGGGTCTTTTTAATAAATTTTATTCAGTAGTTTTATACTTTTCAGTGTACAAGTCCTTTACCTTCCTTGGTGAATGCTCTGATCAAATGCATACCTGAGAGATGCAACTTGCATAAACCATAAAACTCTATATCCCAATCAGAATACAATTCATAAGAATTGTATTTGAATCTTCTGTATGCTATTATAAATGGAATTTTTTTGGGGGGGGGAATTGTTCCTTGGTGATGTACAGAAACACAACTGGTTTTTGTGTGTTGATCTTGTACCCTAGAAATTTGCTAAATCAATTTACTAGATCTAATAGATTTTTTTGTGTATTCCCTGGGATTTTCTATATGTAGAATCCTGTCTTCTGCAACTGTAAATATTAATTTCTTCCCTTCCAATTTAGTTGATTATTGTGATTCCAAATGATGAGAGTGTTTTACTTTTTCTTCCCAAACTGCTCTGGCTAGGACTCCCAGTGCTATGTGGAGTAGCAGTGATGAAAGCAGGCATCCTTATATTGTTTTTGCTCTTAGGGGGAAAGCTTTCAGTCTATCACCATTAAGTATGAAGAGCTTCCTTGTCTTTCGGTCTTTGGTTGGGATTGGACAATAGGCAGCATGGACTAAATTTAGAAGGACAGGAGGGGAATGAAGTCACGCTGTTAGTGAGGTGGTTCCCTCTCTGCTGCATCTCCATGAGTTGATTGTGTTCCTCTACAAAAGACCACAGCTCCTGTCAGGTGGCCTTCTTCATATAGCCACTCCTCCCTTCCTTGCCCTTTTAGGTCTAACTAAAAGGTGAATGCTCCCTGCAATGGCTAGCCCTAGGCACCATACCTTGTTGTCTTCCCTGAGTCCTGCCCACCCCTCTGTAAACTGTCCGTTCATGAAACTTTACTCAATTCCTCATTTAGAATGTACACCTGTTTCCTGCAGAGATTCTAATTCAAAGACTTAACACCGAGTAAATGGGTACATCTCTCTGGACTGCCATCAGCCTGCAGTGGTCCAGCAAGATTCCAAAGTGAGTGAGGTTTTAACAACCACCTTACAGTCTTTTCTGGCTTTTGAACATATATTAGTCTGTGACTGGGTGTGGGCTAGGAGGAGTTTGGTGAGAACAAGGAAGATAACTTGCTGCTCTTCATGTCAGCGATGTGTACCTGAGAGATGCAACTTGCATAAACCATAAAATTCTATATCCTAATCGGAATTGCTGAATCAAAGATTTGGAACTGCAACTTCTTCAAATGGGAAGACAAATATTTCTTCCACCTTTGCTTCTGATTCTGTTCATCATCCATTGTCAGTATCCCAGATTAGACTCTGATAAGGACATGCTGGCTGCTTGAACTTTGGGGCTTAATACTACTAAATATTCGAGCCCAGCCCAACTTTTGCTTCATAACTGCCTCTACCCCAAGGCCTGATGGAACCCACCTCTTTTGGCCCAAGGAAACTCACATGCTGTCAACATTAATGTACTGTATTCATTTCCTAGGGCTGCCACAACAAATTACCAAAAAGTGGAGTGACTTGAAACAGCAAGAATTTCTTTTCTCACAGTTTTGGAGGCTAGAAGTCCGAGATCAAGATGTTGGCAGGTTCATGCTCTCTGATGCCTTTAGGAAAGAACCCTTCCCTGCCTCTTCCTGGCTTCTGCAGGTTCTTGGCAATCCTTGGTTTGTAGATGCATCACTCCAACCTCTGCCTCTGTCATCACATGGCTACATCTTCTCCCTGTGTGTCTTATTCTTCCTCCCATGAGGCCACCAGTCATATTGAATCCAGAACCCATCAGGCTGGGCATGGTGGCTCACACCTGTAATCTTAGCACTTTGGGAGGCAGAGACACATGGATCACCTGAGGTCAGGAGTTTGAGACCAGCCTGGCCAATATGGTAAAACCCCGTCTCTATTAAAAATACAAAAATTAGCTGAGCGTGGTGGCACGTGCCTGTAGTCCCAGCTACTTGGGAGGCTGAGGCAGAAGAATCACTTGAACCCAGGAGACAGAGGTTGCAGTGAGCCAAGATCGAGCCACTGCACTCCAGCCTGGGCAACAGAGCAAGACTCTGTCTCAAACAGAAAAAAGAACCCATCATATCTTAACTGATATCTGCAATGAGCCGGTTTCCAAATAAAGTCATATTCTGAGATACTAGCGTAAGGACTTCAACATTCCCTTGGAGGGACAGAATTCAACCCATAGCAATATATATTTATCATTTGCAAGGACTTGCTTCTCCCTCTCTGACTCATTCCACTACTAGAAGAGAAAATCCTACTTATAAAATACAAGGTTAGAGGCCAGGCACGGTGGCTCACACCTATCATCCCAGCACTTTGGGAGGCCAAGGCAGGTGGATCACGAGGTCAGGAGTTCAAGACCAGCCTGGCCAAAATGGTGAAACCCCGTCCATACTAAAACTACAAAAATTAGCAGGGCGTGGTGGCAGGCGCCTGTAATCCCAGCTACTCGGGAGGCAGAGGCAGGAGAATGGCTTGAACTTTGGCGGCAGAGGTTGCAGTGAGCTGAGATCATGCCACTGCACTCCAGTCTGGGCGATAAGAGTGAGACTCCGTCTCAAAAAAATAATAATAAAAAATATAAGGTTAGAACATTTTATTGAAGGAAAGCAATAGGTGAGCAGAAAATCAAGAGCCCTTACTCAACTAAAAGTCAAAGCACAGGACTATAGTGCCAGGTAGAACATAATTTTCCTGTGTGAAGTTTCACACCACTTAATCTCTGTGCACTTCAGTTTCCTCAACTGTAAAATGAGGAAACAGACTTAGCAACTGCGAAGGCAGGTCCTGTTAAGCTCCAAAATTCTAAGATTCTTTGACATACACATCTATTGCTAATAGATTTTCTGCAAGGGATATTGTGAGCTTGCTTAAACTGTTACCTCAGACTGCTTATGCTCAACGTCTCTCTCAGTCCATTTCCAATTACTCTTCTGCTGTCTCTGTGATAGTTTGGTTTATTTGAAAACATCTGGAGGATTCACTGGCCTTAATTCCAAGTATGAAATGTAAAGTCTCCATATAAACCTTCATAATTGGACCCAGATTTTCTCCTAATGCTATTAAATCTTCTCATCTAATCTTGACTCCAGAAATATTATGGGTTTTCCTCTCAAGGAGACTCAGAAGCATGCATGGGGGTCAGAGGGGAAGGAGAATAATGGGAAGATTTAGAGACATGATGTATGATCTCCCTTATTATTCCACCTGTGAAATTGGCTCCCATACTTCCTCCCTGACTTATCTGTAGCACTGGCTCCTCCAGGAGAGGTGCTCTGTCTTATTCATCTCTGAGTGCACATAAGGACATGCATTTGCCCCCAAAATAGGACCCGGCTCAGCCTGTGTAGCAGGCAAAAAGGGAGGGAGGAAGGCAGAGAGGTCGTTTACCAGAGAAGTTTCATCACCGCTCTATTTTCACCCCACCCTCCTCCTCCGATCCCCTAAACTCAGATTCTCAGATCCATGAACTGATGCTCCATTTTAAAAAATTGTGGTAGGCCAGGCATAGTGGCTCATGCCTGTAATCCCAGCACTCTGGAAGGTTGAGGTGGGCAGATCACCTGAGGTCAGGAGTTCAAGACCAGCTTGGTCAACATGGTGTAACCCCGTCTCTACTAAAAAATACAAAAAATTAGCCAGGTATGATGGTGGGCGCCTATAATCCCAACTACTCAGGAGGCTGAGGCAGGAGAATCACTTGAACCTAGAAGGCAGAGGTTCCATTGAGCCGAAATCATGCCATGGCACTCCAGCATGAGCAACAAGAGTGAAACTCCATCTCAAAGAAAAAAAGAATTGTGGTAAAATATATGTAAACATAAAAATCCACCAATTTAATTATTTTTAAGCATATAGTTGAGTGACATTGAATACATTCACATTGTTGTGCAACCATCACTACCATCTATCTGCAGAACTTTTTCATGTTCCCAAATTGAAACTCTGTACCCATTAAGCAATAACTTCCCATTCCCCTCTCCCTAGCCCCTGGCCACCACCATTCTACTTTCTATCTCTAAGAATGACTATTCTAGGTATGTCATACAAGTGGAATCACAAAATATTTGTCCCTTTTATTTATTTAATTTTTGAGCTGAGGTCTGGTTTCGTCGCACAGGCTGGAGTGCAGTGGTGCGATCTCAGCTCACTATAACTTCTACTTCCCTGCATCAAGCAATCCTCCCACCTCAGCCTCCTGAATAGTTGGGACTACAGGCCCACACCACCATACCTGGTGTGTCACCCTGGTGTGGTATTACACCCAGGTAATACCTGGAAGTACTGTGGATTCATAGCAACACAAGAGTGGAGGTTTAAGCCAGGCACGGTGGTCCAGGCTTGTAATCTCAGCACTTTGGGAGGCTGAGGCAGGCAGATTGCTTGAGCCCAGCAGTTTGAGAACACCCTGGCCAACATGGCAAAACCTAAAATACAAAAATTAGCCTGGTGTGATGGCTCAAGCCTGTAGTCCCAACTACATGGGAGGCTGAGGTGGGAGGATCACGTGAGCCGGGGAGGTTGAGGCTGAGGTTGCAGTGAGCTGAGATCATGCTACTGCACTCCAGCATGGGTGACAGACTGAGACACTGTCTAGAGGAGAAGGAGGGGGAGGGGGAGGAGGAGATTGTTGTTTATATGTAATTAAGAGAAGGAGAAAAGTTTGCATGAGTGACTCTGAATCTTGACATAGGAGTGAGTGTTCTCTGTGCAGAAACCAGGACCAGGCTGAAGCACACCAGCCAGGAGGCTCTGCCAGAGCCACGGCATAGAGGCATGACTCAGCTTTGTGTGTTTGTGAAACTGCAAGTGAGCTGGCCTGACTGGAGCACAGCATGTTGGGGAATGGAGGGAGAGAGGAAAACACCGTGAAAGAATAGACTGACTGGGAAGCTATAGAGGAAGGTTTGGGTCTGGTCCCAAAGTCCAGGTATGGTAGATAAGGAACTGGATTTTATCCTCAAGACAATCAAGACCCATAGAACATTTTAAGAAGAGTAATGTGGTCAATTATATATTTTATACACCCTTTCTAGTGGCTAGTGTGGGGAAGGTGAGACTAGAAGTGAGAGGCCACTTAGGAGACTATTGCCTAGACCAGGTGAGGAGTAACACAGTTATGGTGGGATAGGGGCAGCATTGTGCCTCAGCTGGCTCATGACAGCTGATTGTCAAATTTTAAGGAATTCTCCAAGCTGACTGTTAAACCCACTCATTCTTAAAAATTAAATTATGTGAACTTACAATTAGCTAAGCGTGGTGGCACGCACCTGTAGTCCCAGCTACTTAGGAGGTTGAAGCTGAAGAATCACACTTACAATTAAAGAAATATTTCTTTCATCATTTCCTAATTGTGTTTTTTGGGTTTTTGTTTGTTTTCTTATTTGTTTTTTAGCTCTGTTGCCCAGGCTGGAGTGCAGTGGCACAATCATAGCTCACTTTAAATTCAAACTCCGGGGCTGAAGTGATCTTCCCACCTCAGCTTCCTGAGAGAGGAGAACTACAGGTGTGCACCACCAGGCCTGCTATTTTAAATTTTTTGTAGAGATGGCTTTCCCTATGTTGCCCAGGCAGTCTTGCACTCCTGGGCTCAAGCAGTCCTCCTGCCTCAGCCTCCCAAAGTGCTGGGATTACAAGCATCAACCAGCACACCCAGCTCTTAATTGTTATACTATTGTCTTAGTACTTAAGGCAGTTTACCTCTATTTGATCTGTATGGTGGAAACATGATATAATGGTGTGCTGCTGCGCATCTCTTCCCAACATGATGTTCAACACCATCATGGTGGTAATTGTGGAAAATCGAAACAGAGATAAGTAACCCGTAGATATGGCTGGCTTAGATTTGGGATTATATGTATTGTTTAAAAATATATGCATTAACTTTTCTTTATACAACCACTCTTTCATCATTATGATCTAACATCTTCTCTCTTCCTTTGTCCCTCTTTCTTTCTTTTTTTTCTGAGATAAGAGTTTTTGCTCTTGTTGCCCAGGCTGGAGTGTAATGCCACGTTCTTGGCTCACCACAGCCTCCGCCACCCAGGTTCAAGCGATTCTCCTGCCTCAGCCTCTTGAGTAGTGAGGATTAGAGGCACCCACCACCACGCCCGGCTAATTTTTTTTCGTATTTTTTAGTGGAGATGAGGGTTTCACCATGTTGGCCAGGCTGGTCTCGAACTCCTGACCTCAGATAATCTGCCCACCTTGGCCTCCCAAAGTGCTGGGATGACAGGCCTGAGCCACCAAACCCAGTCATTTCCTTCCTTTTCTTATGTTTTCCCTCTCCCCTCCCACTTGTTAAGACCACTCTCCCTTTAGGGATTCCCATTCCCAGTGATATCTCATCAAAGCAGCACATGAATAGCTGACATTATGTAATGCTTTCACATTTGGCATTCCCAAGATATTACCCCACCCCGATTCAGAATAAGTTGTCAGAGCATAAAACTGGTATTTTTTACATAATCTTAATGTACAGATGTCAGTCTGAAAACCATTCACTACTATTATGATTACATTCTTTGTCTCATTTTCTTTGTATGCCAAGATTTGTTCTTGTGAAATCTTTTCTTTTGGGAGTTTCAAAGAGGGAAGACGAAACTTTAATAATCCAGTTTACTGATGCTGCCAAAAGGAAAAAGTAAACTTTTAAGTCTCTGACCACTTTTGGCAATGACACTCCTGGAACAGAAGTAAAGATGTAACAAGAAGGACCTGATGCAAACTGGAAATACAATCAGTGGCCCACTCGATGGTGCCAGATTCCTCAGCTTGTTCCAAATCAGATATGCCTGCAGTTTACAGGTTTGTTACTCTGTGTTAATCACATAAATGAATAGCCTAGGCTTATGGGAGGAACAGTATGCCTAAAAAATAACACAGTGGAAAATACACAAGGTAAGAAGCAGAAGGGATTTAGAGACACCCTGGTCCATTCTCCATGTATTCAGTGATGCAGAGATGAGGGGGAAAATATATTCTAGATAAGGTCAAGGAAGGTCTCCCTGAAGAGATGACATTAAGTGGCGACTTGAAGGAGAAGGAGCTGGGCATGCAGAAAGCCAGAGGGTAGAACATTTCAGGCAGAAGGAATAACATGAACTAAGGGTCTGAGAAAATAATAATTCCTAACATTTATTTAACACTTACTATGTGCCTGGTGCTATTCTAAACACATTATATATATATTACCTCACATATTCTTTTTTTTTTTTTTCCCCAGAGACTGGGTCTCACTCTGTCACGCAGACTGGAGTACAGTGGCATGACCATAGCTCACTGTAGTCTCAAACTCCTGGGTTCAAACGATCCTCTCGTCTTGGCCTCTCAGAGCACTGGGATTACAGGTGTGAGCCACGGAGCCCAGCCTACCTCATGTATTCTTCACACCAGCTCTGTGAGGCAGAGAATATCATTGTCTCCATTCTACAGGTGGGGAAATAAAGCACACCACAGTTAGGTAACCTCCCCAAGGCTAACAGCCAGTAAGTGCTAGAGCTGGGATTCTAACCCAGCAGTACAATTCCAGAATCCACATGCTTAACCATTTTGCCATGCTGACAAAGTTGGGGCTGAACCCCAAGTCTCCTGACTTCTACTTCAATGCCTATCCCAGTCGTATACATGTGTATTGGTACTTATATACACTCCTAACTTTCCCTCTCAGAAGTCTATATAAACAAGGGACATCTGAAAGTGCCTTCTTTAATCAAGTTGCTAGAATTGAGATGCACATGGGGAATCTGTGTTGGCACTCCACCCTGAGGAGCGCTGTCACCTGAAGAGATAGGCTTCACATCTCACGTGGAAATTTCCTAGGTGTATCCCCCAGTGCAGGCAGCCCTGGGAAAACTGGTTGAAGATGGTGGCAAGGACAGAAATGATGGCTCATTGCCAGTCTATTTGGGGCCTGAGATGAAAGCCCAGGGCTATGGTAGATTCAGCTCAGTGATATGTGGTCAGAGGCCAGGCCATCCCAAGGAGGCGGGTCATGGACCATGGTAGTCATGGAAAACATCTACAACAGGCCAGAGCTCCATAAGGAAGGACTTGAGCTAAACTGGCAATTTGTTAAGAGCTCTAGGTTGCTTGAGACCCATGCTGCCTCCTATCTGCCTTTGACTTAATTCATTCATTTGTATGTTTAATTATTTATTATTTCATCTGGTCATGTGTTCATTCAACAAATGTTTACTGTGTCTTCCACATGCTATTCCCCTGCTAGGCAGTGAGATACAAAGACAAAGAAGATGTAGTCCCTACTCTAGAGGAGCTCAAAGTCTACAAAGATGGGAGAGGGCATGATTCAGAGAATTCCTGGGGAAGGTAACACTGAATAGAGTCTCCCTGGAAAGAGTAGAGAGGGAAGACCAATGAAGACAAAGGAAACACCAAGTGCAAAGCTACACTGACATGAGGGAGGCCAGCTCAGTTGAGTACACGCAAACCTTGCTCATACACCATGAAACCTGAATACGGAGGGTGTGAGTATCAAGGGGTAGAGAGCAAAGCCAGGAAGAGAAATATGCTACCCTACCTTTGTTATAAGGCAGTGGTTGAGCAGTACAGGAGAAAGTGGAGAGGATGCAGGCCTGGGGATCTGGAGACTGGGGTCCAACCTGAGCCCTGTGCTAATTCAGTAGGTGACTTGGGCAGGTCTCTTCTGCTCTCTTGGGCAGGTCTCTTTGACCTTCTGAAAAATGATGGAATAGAATTATGATGATGTCTTAGGGGATCTCTTCCAGCTCTATCATTCTGTGATTCTAAATCCTTTTATAACAAACTCTAGGAGAGGAGCTTTTCTCTTGCAAATGGAGTGTAAAGTTAATCCTGCCTGTGCTGAGGCTAACTAATGTGCGTGTG
>NW_012110130.1:764350-789491 GCF_000951045.1 Mandrillus leucophaeus
GTTAGGTAACCTCCCCAAGGCTAACAGCCAGTAAGTGCTAGAGCTGGGATTCTAACCCAGCAGTACAATTCCAGAATCCACATGCTTAACCATTTTGCCATGCTGACAAAGTTGGGACTGAACCCCAAGTCTCCTGACTTCTACTTCAATGCCTATCCCAGTCGTATACATGTGTATTGGTACTTATATACACTCCTAACTTTCCCTCTCAGAAGTCTATATAAACAAGGGACATCTGAAAGTGCCTTCTTTAATCAAGTTGCTAGAATTGAGATGCACATGGGGAATCTGTGTTGGCACTCCACCCTGAGGAGCGCTGTCACCTGAAGAGATAGGCTTCACATCTCACGTGGAAATTTCCTAGGTGTATCCCCCAGTGCAGGCAGCCCTGGGAAAACTGGTTGAAGATGGTGGCAAGGACAGAAATGATGGCTCATTGCCAGTCTATTTGGGGCCTGAGATGAAAGCCCAGGGCTATGGTAGATTCAGCTCAGTGATATGTGGTCAGAGGCCAGGCCATCCCAAGGAGGCGGGTCATGGACCATGGTAGTCATGGAAAACATCTACAACAGGCCAGAGCTCCATAAGGAAGGACTTGAGCTAAACTGGCAATTTGTTAAGAGCTCTAGGTTGCTTGAGACCCATGCTGCCTCCTATCTGCCTTTGACTTAATTCATTCATTTGTATGTTTAATTATTTATTATTTCATCTGGTCATGTGTTCATTCAACAAATGTTTACTGTGTCTTCCACATGCTATTCCCCTGCTAGGCAGTGAGATACAAAGACAAAGAAGATGTAGTCCCTACTCTAGAGGAGCTCAAAGTCTACAAAGATGGGAGAGGGCATGATTCAGAGAATTCCTGGGGAAGGTAACACTGAATAGAGTCTCCCTGGAAAGAGTAGAGAGGGAAGACCAATGAAGACAAAGGAAACACCAAGTGCAAAGCTACACTGACATGAGGGAGGCCAGCTCAGTTGAGTACACGCAAACCTTGCTCATACACCATGAAACCTGAATACGGAGGGTGTGAGTATCAAGGGGTAGAGAGCAAAGCCAGGAAGAGAAATATGCTACCCTACCTTTGTTATAAGGCAGTGGTTGAGCAGTACAGGAGAAAGTGGAGAGGATGCAGGCCTGGGGATCTGGAGACTGGGGTCCAACCTGAGCTCTGTGCTAATTCAGTAGGTGACTTGGGCAGGTCTCTTCTGCTCTCTTGGGCAGGTCTCTTTGACCTTCTGAAAAATGATGGAATAGAATTATGATGATGTCTTAGGGGATCTCTTCCAGCTCTATCATTCTGTGATTCTAAATCCTTTTATAACAAACTCTAGGAGAGGAGCTTTTCTCTTGCAAATGGAGTGTAAAGTTAATCCTGCCTGTGCTGAGGCTAACTAATGTGCGTGTGGGGTTTATCCTACTTCATTAAACCCCGACTCCCCACAGAGCAATGCATGAGGCAGCCTAGGCAGGTAAATACTGAAGTGTTGCTGCACTGGGTCTGTTAGTGGAAAATGATTTCCCCCAACTCTTTCTCAAGTTTATCAACACAAAGCCTATAACCCCCATTTTCCACACTGTTACCTTGCCACACGTGCAGATTTAGACCCAGTCACAGGGTATGGCAAGTCGGATCCTCATACCTTATTTTTGTGGGCATCCTCCACACCCCCCACCGTGATGCCAGCAACATCATTGTTATCTATATGAAGAAACTGAAGTTCAGACAGGTCAGGCCACTTGGTAGGTGAGGCACAGCCTTATGTGATATGTGACCCATATAGTGAGGATAATGCTTCTGTTGACTGACTACTCACCAAGGAGTGAGAAAAACACAAGCTCTGAGGTAAAGTTCCCATGTGAAAAACTTCCCCAAGGTTCTTGCCATTTGTAAAGATCTTGCAGGTTCCAAGTCACTTTTTGTGTTTTTTTCGAGACATGGTCTCACTATGTGGCCTACGTTGGGGTGCAGTGGTGCGATCTCGACTTACTGAAGCCTCAACCTCCTAGGGTAAGGTGATCATCCTGCCTCAGCCTCCGAAGTAGCTGGAACTACAGATGCTCACCAGCATGCCCAGCCGATTTTTATATTTTTTGTAGAGACAGGGTTTTATGGTGTTGGCCAGGCCGGTCTCACACACCTGGGCTCCGGTGACTGTCCTGCCTCATCCTCACAAACTGCTGGGACTACAGACGTGAACCACCACACACAGCCACTTTTTCTACAAATGGCTAAAAGAGAACACTCATTCTAGGTTGTCTCTTGAAAACAAACAGTAATTGTCTTGGACTCCCTCAATTCTTCTTTTATTGTGAAGTATAGTACAGATACTGAAAATGCATAAAGTATATGTATATACTTTAATGAGTAATTAAAAGTGAATGCTAATAACCCCCATCCTAGCAAGTATATAGAATGTAATGTTGGTTGAAAGAAGCCAGACACAGGCCAGGCACACTGGCTCACACCTGTAATCCCAGCACTTTGGGAGGCCAAGGTCTGCAGATCACTTGAGGCAGGAGTTCGAGACCAGTCTGGCCAAATGGTGAAACCCGGTATGTACTAAAAATAGAAAAATTAGCTGGCCATGGTGGCACGCACCTGTAATTCCAGCAACTCAGGAGGCTGAGGCATGAGAATCACTTGAACCTGGGAGGCGGAGGTTCTAGTGAGCCAAGGTTGCACTACTGCACTCTAGCCTGGAGAACAGAGTGAAACCGTGTCTGGAAATTTAAAAAAAAGAAAAAAAAAAGCCAGCATGACACAGAGAATACATCCGGTATAATGCCATTCATATGAAGTTAGTAAAACTAAGAGGCTCAATGTTTTGCAGAAGTGGCCCACTCTTTGCACGGTCCTATGCGGTAAGTAGACCTGACAAGACTTTGTCCTCTTTCACCTCACTGAGGATGAACCCTCTGAGGACAGAGAGGGACAGAGGCATTGATTGTTGCAGCTGGAAGGAAGCTCATATGACAATCGTTCACTCAACCATTCATTCATTTCTCAGATACTTTTGTGGATTTACTATGTAGGGGATCTCTGGGCTGGGAATGTAGGGGATAAGGTATCAGGGGATCTTTCATAGATCTTGTCTTGGAAGAACAGGAAAAGCTAGAATGAATTGAGTCCTAAATGGAGGAAAGAAGTGAGGGTTGAGGAGGTGCCTGGCTCTGGGCCAGAACACACCCTCAGCGCCTCTGAAAGAGCTGGAGGGGTGGGACCCACCAAGGGTACAAGGCAGAAGAGACTCCTTGGGCCTCAGGAAGAATGGGTAGGCTACTGCAGATGAACCCAGTCAGCCTCCCTTACCAGTCTCTGTATTCAGTCACCTAAGGGTGCTTTATGTGCAAACAATGAATCCCAGAGGAATCAGAATTAGGGTGCAGAATGTGAGAGGAAGGGCCCTGACACTGTCTGCTCCAGTGCCTTTATTTTGTGGATGAAGACGCTAAGGTCCAGAGTGAAGTGGCTTTTCCAGTGTCCCCTGCATAGCTTGAGGGGAGCCCTAGGACTCGAATCCAGGTTCCTGCTTCCCTTACCAGTGTTCTTCTTCCGCCCAGACATGCAACAGTATTTTCCAAGATGAGTTTTTAGAATCATCAGTTTTGATGGTCATGAAATCTGGAAAAGATCTTAGTGGTAATCTGTCTACTCCAGAGGGTCCCAAGCCTGCCTGATCATCAAATCACATGAAAAATTTATTTTTAAAAATATGAACTCTGGGACCCCCAACCCTCAGAGATTGGAGTTTTAGGGTCTAGTAGGAATGGAATTTAGTAGGACAGGTTGGCCATGTATTTTGTTTGCATTTTTTTTGAGACAGAATCTCGCTGTCGCCCAGGCAGGAATGCAGTGGTGTGATCTCAGCTCACTGCAACCTCTGCCTCCTGGGCTCAAGCGATTCTTGTGCCTTGGCATAACAATCTTGTGCTCTCGAGTAACTGGAATTACAGTGTGCTACCGCGCCCAGCTAATTTTTGTATTTTTAGTAGAGACAAGGTTTCACTATATTGGCCAGGCAGGTATCAAACTCTTGACCTCGTGATCCACCTGCCTCAGCCTCCCAGAGTGCTGGCATTACAGGGATAAGCCACCGCGCCCGGCCCCCAGGTGTATTTTTTAAAGCTCTCACTTGCCATCCTCCAGCCCCAGCTGATTCTGATGATTAGCAGGTAGGACGCTCACAGACCTAGCCAACTCTGTCCAGTTGAGAGGAAGAAACTGAGGCCCAGATTAGGCGAGGTAGAGTGACTGGACAAGGTTACATGTCATTCCACCACAAATTCTTCTATTGTCCAGAATAGAATTAAGCCAGCCTGCATATCTAAGAGCCTTGATATGTTAAGAGTGTTTTCTCCCAATATGGTTCTTTAGGTGAACACATTTCATTTTTTGAAGCAGCTTAAAAGATTCCCAGCCACACTGCAAGGCACTCAGATCTGTGCAATATTTACAGTGACTTTGTGGTTCATTAAACAAATTTACCTAAGGAACATGAAAGAAATCATCTTGTTTACAGTGAAATCCTGACAAAAATATGTGTAGCAAAGACAGACAAACATACATAAACCTGGATGGCCGGGTGGGACATGGTTTGCTGCCACATTCAATTTTTCTCATTAGAACTTGTTTTATTTGAGCATGACTCAGTACCCCGTGTAAATGCGAGGTTGTTAATCTTATTACTATATGGAAAACAAATTAATTAGTATGTATGCTTTTGGAGATGAGTTGTTAGATTGGTGTTGGAAAGATTGGGAAAATACACTCATTACTCCAAATGATATCTGATAACACATCTGACTTCCACTTGAAGATCTGTTCCAATATATGGGCAACAAATATAGCTAATAAAAATCAAGCTTTTGTGTTCAGCAGCTAAATGTTCATGTTGGCCAGATTCACACATGAATAACTGCTTGTCACTGTCCATCATCCAGACTCACCTGCAACAGGCAGCTTCTCAGTTCTCAGGTCTGAGCTCATGTCCAATATCCAAAACCAGCTGAGATGATTTCTTTTCTTGCCTACTACACTTTGTTTCTCTCTCTCTCCCTTTTTTTTTAATTTTGAGACAGTCTTGCTCTGTCACCCCAGATTGGAGTGCAGTCGTGTGATCTTGGCTCACCGCAACCTCCGCTTCCCAGGTTCAGGTGATCCTCATACTTCAGCCACTGGAGTAGCTGCAATTACAGGCATGCACCGCCACACATGGCTAATTTTTGTATTTTTAGTAGAGACGAGGATTCACCATGTTGCCCAGGCTGGTCTTCACACTCCTGAATTCAAGTGATGCACCCACCTCGGCTTCTCAAAGTGTTGAAATTACAGGCACGAGCCACTGTTTCCAGCCAAACTTTGTATCTCTTCCCAGTTCACCTGCTCCCTTCTTTCAGCAGTCATAATGAACACACCTCATTTTTCCAGAAGACTGTAAACTCCCTGAGGGTAGAGACTATATTCCAATTAGAGAGTCAAATACATATTGATCATAATACCCTGCTGCAGGAAAAATATACAAAGAACAACAAGGAAGCCCTTAAAGTACCAGTGTGGAACAATCACCAAGATATATTGTTAAGTGTACACATACCTCTGCAAGCATACGGTGACACTGATTACCAAGTAAAAAATAAGTAAATAAATAAACAACACACACTAAAAGTAACATCTAATAAAAAGGATATATTTCCTCAAAGTAAAAACAAACAAAACCAACCAAATACCCACAAAACACTAAAACTAAATAATAAAAAATTGTCATTTGGGGTATCAGTCTATAGGAAATCCTTTAATTAAAAAAAATCTGTTTCACATTAACATATTGTTACCCAGACTATTTCATCAGGGATCTCCAAAAGAAACATAAGGTATCCAGTGTTTCTCAAATGGTTCTCATTGCTTTTAAAAACTGTTCACTTAAGGGTCAGGCACAGTGGCTCATGCCTGTAATCCCAGCACTCTGGGAGGCTAAGGCAAACGGATTGCTTGAGCTCAGGAGCCGAGAACAGAGCCTAGGCAAGCAGTTCAAGACCAGCCTGGACTACATGGTGCAACCCCATCTCTACCAAAATGCAAAACATTAGCTGGACTTGGTGGCGTTTTCCTATAGTCCCAGCTACTCAGGAGTCTGAGATGGGAGGATCACTTGAGCCTGGGAGAGGAGGTTACAGTAAGCCAAGATTGTGCCACTGCACTCCAGCCTGGGAGACAGAGTGAGACCCCATCTCAAAAAAAAAAAGAAAAGAAAAAATATTCATTTTTTAATATCTCACAATATACAAGTTGCCCACTTATATACTCCAGGCAACATTTTTAAAGTAGTGGTTTTTTTTTTTTCATTATTTATTTATTTGTTTTCGAGACAGGGTCTCTCTGTCACCCAGGATGGAGTGCAATGTTGCAAACATGGCTCACGGCAGCCTCAACCTCCTGGGCTCCAGTTATTCTCCTAACTCAGCCCCCCAAGCAACTGGGACTACAGGTGCACACCATCATACCATGCTAATTTTTGTGTTTTTCTGTAGAGACAGGGTTTCACCATTTTGCCCAGGCTGGTCTCGGCTCCTGAGCTCGAGCAAATCCACCTGCTTTGGCCTCCCAAAGTGCTGGGATTACAGGTGTGAGTCATGGCACCCAGCCTAGGCACCATTTTAAACCAGAATGTAGATCCTAACTCTGCTGTCAGCTCCATGAATGAACCCGGGAAAATCCTTGCTCTTCTTTGGGCCTGTTTCTCCATCTCCATTCTCCCAGTAGAATGAGATTATCTCTGACGTTCCATCCAACTCTGAAAGTCACAGATTCTCTGGCAAACAAAATATATCAAAAGTCTCCTCCAAAGTAAGCACATGCTTTGAATAGCAATTGGAGGCTGAAAGGTCTATGAGGCCTGTTCAAATAAGTTACAAATGTACCTGATGTGAACATGCTTTCCTAGCTTCAAAACCCAGAAGACATTCCAGGAGGTTATAAGAAACCAATGCATCATCTTTGGTTCACAACAGCTGATGATATTACCAAAGTCTCAGCATTTCTACTTACTCACCGTCCAGCCTATTGGAAAAAACCCTGAGTTGAAACTGAGTTTCCTCAGCTGCAAAATGGGTATAATAATTGCTTTACCTCATTCCCAGATTCTTGGTATAGGCACTTAATTTATGACAGCAACAGAGATAAGAGAATCAAGAGCCTGCTACGGGCTTGGCAAGCCATTTGTAAAAATGAAGTAAAAATGTTGCTTATCAAGTTACATTTGTTGCTGATTTCCCTTGGTTGTGGCAAGAGCATGGTATGAGACTATCCTACTCATCCATTACTAGAGACAAAGTAAAAGTATAAAAAGCCTTTGGCAAAGTGATTTGCCCATATATATCAAGAGCCATGCAAGCATTCAGGCCCTTTGACCCAGCAAATCTAGATCTGGGGATTTTACAGAAATGACAAAAATAGGAGAACGTGATATGTATGAAGACATGCACTTTGGGATTATCTGTGATAGTGAAAAATTGCAGTCCTTCTAAATATATAATACTAGGGAATGATATATCCACTCAAAAGAGTATTAAGCAGCCATTAAAATAATTATTAAAACATTTATTTTTAAATGATAATTATGAAGACCTGTGGCATTATAATGATAAACTGTCAAGTGAGAAAGCCGAATGAATACGAAGCTGTAACTACACTCATAAATCACCTATGTAAATTTTGCCTGAGGTAAGAAGAACACTGAACAGTTCATTTGTTACACTGGTAGGATTATGGATAATTTTCTTTCCTTTTAATTTCTCTTATTGTTGTAACGTTATAAACTAAATAAAAATCTGGGGAAAAAATACAATAAGGCAACAGATAGGTACACTGTGTTGTATCCTTCGTAAATCCTTTCGCTGAAGAAAGGGATTAAATGTGGCTTACCATAGCAAATCATAAAATAAGACTCACATTTTGCATTTCCTCTAGATCCTCCTACCTCTCTGAGAATAAATTAAAATATAAACACAAGAGCTGAGTTTTTAAAATTAGGATTATCTCAGCCTGGCCGCATAGCAAAACCCCATCTCTACTAAAAATACGAAACTTAGCCAGGCATGTTGGTGGGCGCCTATAGTCCCAGCTACTTGGGAGACTGAGGCAGGAAAATCATTTGACCATGGGAGGCAGAGGTTGCAGTGAGCTGAGACTGCAACACTGCACTCTAGCCTGGGCAATAGAGCTAGAGTCCGTCTCAAAATAAATAAGTAATTAAAAAAATAAAATAAAATCCAGAATTATCTCATTATTCTATTTAAAACATATAAGGAGAGAAAATACACTTTTTTCTTCTGGATTAAGTTTCCCTGGCCAAGTTCCATATGTCTGTTCTTCCCTATTGGCAGGTCATGGGTCTCCCTTCCTACCACAGGAGTTTCTCAACCTGTTGACTTCTCTCGGCTATCGCACAGATGGTGGTGAAATCATCAGATTGAAGGAAACCCAACAGTTCTTGCTTTGTGAAATGAGCATGCTATTTCTGCCCAGGCTACCACCTGGGTCTGGGATCAGGATCTCCTGAGATGATGTGCAGGAAGACACAGAAGTGCTTTGCAAATCCTCCAGAGCTGTGTCCATTTGGATCTTTTTTCTTTAGGAGTCAATGTAACATAATGGAGGACTACAGGGATACAGTGGACTTAGGGGAGTGGAGAGATGGGGCCTGGGTTTTAGGCAACCCTAAAGTGTTAGTGGTCAAACGATTTGTGTGGAAAATCAGACTGGCTTTCAAATTCCAGCTCCGCCGTCTCCTAACTGTGTGATCCTGGGCAACTCCCAGTGTCTGAGCCTCAGAGATGAGGCTTCATCTGTGAATCCGGAGCACTAACAAAACTGGCTGCACAGGTTTGTTTTGAGGATGGAATATGATCATGTATGCAAAGCGCAGTGCCCAGTGAGTGTCCAAGAGATGTCCGTTTTCTCATTAGTCTTGCCCCTCCCATGAACTCACTGTAGAACCTGTGGCAATTCTATTTCCTTCTCTGGGCCTTAGTGTCTCCATCTGCAAAATGGGAGAAGGGGAGGACTCAACTGTCTCCCAGGGCTGTTTTAGCATATGGGCCTGTGGTTTCACAGTGGTGGTTGTAGCAATATCCTAAAGGCAAAATCCATCTCTACAAAAAATACAAAAATTAACTGGGTATGGTGGCACATGTCTACAGTTCCAGCTATCTGGGAGGATTGCTTGCGCCTGGGGTCAAAGCTGCAGTGAGCCACGATTGCACCATTGCTCTCCAGCCTGGGTAACAGAGAGACCTCGTCTCAAAAGAAAAACAACAAACAAACAAAAAAACAGAAAAAAACAGAGTGGAAGGTATAAGCCCATGTTTGCCACAATGATCATGAACTTATCATGTAGTTATGAAGACTTTTATCAAAATATTTGCCTATTATGTTAAGTCTACTCATTCTCTCATTTTAGCTTTATAACTTTAATGGAAAAAAAAATTTTTTTTTTTTTTTTGAGACGGAGTCTCGCTCTGTCGCCCAGGCTGGAGTGCAGTGGCGCGATCTCGGCTCACTGCAAGCTCCGCCTCCCGCGTTCACGCCATTCTCCTGGCTCAGCCTCCTCGCCCGGCTAGTTTTTTGTATTTTTTAGTAGAGACGGGGTTTCACTGTGTTAGCCAGGATGGTCTCGATCTCCTGACCTCGTGATCCGCCCGTCTTGGCCTCCCAAAGTGCTGGGATTACAGGCTTGAGCCACCGCGCCCGGCCAAAAATTTTTTTTTTTAACCAATAAAGTAATTAAGTTACCCAAAGTCAAAGCTAACTACTGCAGAGTCCTAACAGACCCAATAACAACCACTAATTGAGAACCTATGACCATTACACCTCATTCAGAAGTGACCTTTTAAACCGTATTTGAGGGATGAGTAGGTGTCAGCCAGGCAAGTTGGAAATTAACTCACACAGGGGGGAAAGAAAAAAACTGCGTATGTGAAGACCCGGATCAAATAAAATATCATATATTTGAAAACCTTAAATTCAAATATGTAACCCACTCTACTCAAATTTTAATTAGTTATCAAGTCCTGGTTGACTGCCTAATAAATTTCAGGAATTCATCAACTGCCTCTAGATGATTTCTCCATCCTGTAAAGTTATATCTAAAACTTTTATGTACATGTTTTTGGGAGAAAAGGGATTTGACATAAAACAGAAGACTTACTGCCCTAAGTTGTTGAAGCTATAATTTCATTTCAATTTCAAAAGCCATTTACCTTAATCAAGCCATTATTTCACTTCAAATAATACTATGTAAAGAGCTCTAATCTATACACAAAAGCAGAATTCTAATTAAATTTACCCATGATCTGTTAGGTATCCCCTATGTGCCAAATGCTGACAAACTAAAGGGGCTATGTTCCAAATTATACATATTGAAGGAGTTCTACGTTAACACACTGTAAGACTCACAAACTAGGAATATGGCATCTTAAACTCTTAAAAATGTCATATTCTTCCATTTTCAAAACAAATATTCTTTTAAAATCCTGAGCCTGGCCAGGCACGGTGGCTCACACCTGCAATCCCAGCACTTTGGGAGGCCAAGGCGGGAGGACCGCTTGAGGTCAGGAGTTCGAGCCCAGCCTGGCCAACATGGTGAAACCCCAACTCTACTAAAAACTACTAAAAATACAAAAATTAGCCGGGCGTGATGGCGCACGTCTGTAATCCCAGCTACTTGGGAGGCTAAGGCAGGAGAATCGCTTGAACCCGTGAGACAGAGGTTGCAGTGAGCCGAGATCATGCCACTGTAATCCAGCCTGGGCAAGACAGTGAGACCCCGTCTCAAAAAAAAAAAAAAAAAAAAAAAAAAAAACCTAAGCCTTAATAATTTTTTGCTGAACCTAAATCTTACAAAATTATTAAATGAGAAAGAAACATTATGACCAGGAACAAGAAGAAAGCATGCTTCTGAAAGTGGAATTAGACTTTTTATTTGTTTAAAATACATTTTAAGACTGTCACAGTGGGCCAGGCGCAGTGGCTCACGCCTGTAATCCCAGCACTTTGGAAGACTGAGACGGGCGGATCACGAGATCAGGAGTTTGAGAGACCAGCCTGACCAACATGGTGAAACCCCATCTCTACTAAAACTACAAAAATTAGCTGGGCATGGTGGCGCATGCCTGTAATCCCAACTACTCAGGAGGCTGAGGCAGGTGAATTGCCTGAACTTGGGAGGCGGAGATTGCAGTGAGCCGAGATTGCACCACGGCACTGCAGCCTGGGTGACACATGAGACTCTGTCTCAAAAAAAAGAAAAAAAAAAAGGTTGTCACAAGTGTACTATTCATCAACCATTTTAAAAGAGTAGATAGTATTCCACCACTTATTAAGAAAGAGGGAAGCTGGGCACAGTGGCTCATGCCTGTAATCCCGGCACTTTGGGAGGCCGAGGCAGGTGGATCACCTGAGGTTGGGAGTTTGAGACCAGCCTGACCAACATGGGGAAACCCCATCTCTATTAAAAATACAAAATTAGCCGGGCATGGTGGCGCATGCCTGTAATCCCAGCTACTCAGGAGGCTGAGGCAGGAGAATTGCTTGAACCTGGGAGGTAAAGGTTGCAATGAGCCAAGATCACGCCATTGCACTCCAGCCTGGGCAACAAAAGCGAAACTCTGTCTCGAAAGAAAAAAAAAAGGAAGAGGGAAAGAGGGGGCCGGGCACAGTGACTCAAGCCTGTAATCCCAGCCCGAGGCGGGTAGATCACCTGAGGTCAGGAGTTCGAGACCAGCCTGGCCAACATTGTGAAACCCAGTCTCTACTAAAAATTCAAAAAATTAGCCAGGCATGGTGACCGGCACCTGTAATCCCAGCTACTCAGGAGGATGAGGCAGGAGGACTGCTTGAACCTGGGAGGCGGAGGTTGCAGTGAGCCAAGGTTGTGCCATTGCACTCCAGCCTGGGCAGTAAGAGCGAAACGTTGTCTAAAACAAATAAATAAATAAATAAATTTAAGAAAGAGGGAAAGAGGGTACAAAGATATACAGTTTTTTGCATATATATATATATTTTTTTTTTAAATGTAAGGACCAATCACCAATTTTCTCTTAATAGTTACCCATAAGGAGAAGGGCAGGAACAGGATGGAGACTGGACAGAAGGTTTGCCTTCTCTGAATAGATTTTATTGTGTTTTGGTAATCTGAATTTGGAACTTTATAAGCATTTTACATGATTATAAAATTAAATCAAAATTTTAGGAGGTAATTCTAAAAAACAATGTATCAAAAGCAAAATGAAACAAATGAAACTATCAAGTTGACGATCTAACAGAAAGAAAATCTGAATTTAATCAAGCTTCTAGATCTAACTACCAACTCAGAAAATAAGAGGACACTGGAACATGTCAAACAATACTACATAATTCAGACTACAGGAAATTCTAGAAGACAATCTATTTAGTACAATAAATTACAAGGAATTTAATAAAGAAGAGATAAAAGAGAACCTATAGATTAAAGGACACTTAAGTTATCAAACATTACAGTATATGAACTGATTCAGATTCAAATAATCTGTAAAAAAAAGTAGGAGCCAATCTAGAAAATCTGAACACTGGGTATATGAGGATAAAAGAATTATTGGTAATTTGTTTAGCTGTGATAATAATATTTTTTTTAAAAAAAGAATATTTACCTTTCAGAAATATATGTGTGTGTGTGTGTGTGTGTGTATGTGTATGTGTGTGTATTCACATATACATACACACGCAGTCAGCCTTCTATGTCAATGGGTTTAACTGACCTTGAAATGAAAATATTCCACACACAAAAAAATTGCAGCCATACTGAACCTGAACATTTTTCTTGTCATTATTCCTTAAATAATACAGTTATTTACGTGGCATTTACATTGTTTTACGTATTACAAGTGATCTAGAGATGATTTAAATAATACGGGATGTACACAGGTTATATGCAAATATTCCACCATTTTGTATCAGGGACTTGAGCATCCATAGACGCTGGTAGCCATGAGTGGTCCTAGAACCAATGCCTCACAGATACTGAGGGACACGTGTGCATGTGTTTAAAGATTGGTCAGAATTTAGTAACTGCTGAAGCTGGCTTATGGGACACTGAAGTCAATTATATAACATTTTATTTTCGTATATATATTTTTGATTTCCACAATAAAAAATGTAGAATAGTAATTACTTCTACAACTAATAATATCTCTTCCTTAACCAATAAAATAAGTAGTTGATTTTTCCTCCATAATTCCTATAGCATTTATTGTCTCATGTCATCATTTGGTTGTCTTATATAACAATCCTTCCCAAATTTGAGATCCCCCTCAAAAATTATTAAACATGCTGACTTCCTTGGGTGGATCTTTTCTTCAATCAAGAGATCTGCCTTTCTAACATACGAGAATTACAAGTCACTGCTACTGGGGATAATAAAAGGGAATCAAAAAGGAAAACAAATGATAGAACATCCATAGTTTTTATAAAGAAGGCTGAGGAAAGAGTAAAGGAAGTACACGAAAAGAGGCTCAGACCTTAGAAATAAACTCCTACATCCCTCAGTAGAAAGAGCTGAAAGTCATATGTAACAGGCACTGAAAGTCTATGTTTTGGCATGAATTTACTACAGGCAAAGCCACCATCATATATCTATATGTACCAAGGAAGGCTAGACTGTTAAGTGTCACGTATATACAGTCTCAATGGAGCCTAAGGAAGCTAACCAATAACTTCAGATCACAAAATCAGAGAAGTGCTAAACATTTAGAGGAAGAATAGAAAGGAAAAAAACGCCTCCGAGTTGTATATTATTTGTCAGATAAGCAAAATAAATGTGTAAGCCCACTTATATTTAATAATGTCTCACTGAAATTAAAAGTAATAGCGGAGAGTTTGAAGTTTCCACAGATAAAGAGATAATGCTATACTCAAATTTACTACAAATAATAGTAAATGTAAAATATGTATTTATACAGTCTTTCGCAGACTTATGAACTATCTAAAATTCACAAATCCTATTTTTTAAATAAAGTTTTAAGTTTCAACCACTTGTATCACCAGAATTTTGAGACTTAACTCCCATGGTTAAAGGATTTCCAAGCTGTGTTCTCACCTGTAGTCCCAGCTACTCTGAAGGCTAAGGCGGGAGGACCACATGAGCCCAGGAGTTCCAGACTA
Source organism: Mandrillus leucophaeus (assembly GCF_000951045.1). Lineage (NCBI taxonomy): Eukaryota > Metazoa > Chordata > Mammalia > Primates > Cercopithecidae > Mandrillus > Mandrillus leucophaeus. The sequence continues at coordinate 778,548 of NW_012110130.1, forward strand.
GCCTTGCTCTATTTAAAAAGCAAGACTCCACTGCCAAAAGAAAAAATAAAAAATAAAGAAGGGAATTCCATAAATTACTTGGCTTCTTATATTCTGTCTCTTCAGTGAAACAGTACATCACTTACAGCTAAAACTATGTCTTTTATCACTGTAAGTCCCCAGTACTGCTTACACCCTACACAGAGTAGATGCTCAATAAATGTTTGATGGTTTGGCAATTAATGGGATAGGAGGAAATATTAATATAAGTGTCAACAAATTACTCCGAATATCCTAAGTAGGTTTATGAGTATGGAAAAGACCCACCCTCAAGGAGTTTGTGATCTCTTCTCTTACATCATACTGCTGTTTTCAATGTGCCATAATTTTTTTTTGGGGGGTGGGGTCAGGGGAATAACATAAAATAGCTATGGATGCTGTTTAACAATCAGCATGTCATAAGCAGTTGAGAATTTCTGTACTTTCACAAAAATGAAAAAATCTCTCTAAAGATTATTATGTGAGCCCAATCTATCCCCAAACCTTTTTTTTTTTTTTTAATATGGGGAACTGATTATGTTCACTTGTAACCTGTCATTCCAAAATTCTTCAGAATGTTTAATGTTCAAGTGTCCATATTCCCAGTCCCTGTTCTACTGGATGCCTGGCGGGGTGCAACCATCTGAATGAGTGGAAGTATAATGTCCGCACCAGGTATTATATTAGGAGCCTTGAACTCAGAATATGTCTGATTAAGTCTTTTAGCCCAATAATTTGCCATGGCTGCCAAGTTTGGTAATTTTGAAGGACAAAGTTCAACCATAATGGGGTGACACAGGGCACCCCCGTACTCAAAAAACTTTCAAAGTGCTTTCTAAAGAAGTTTCTCTTTCTCCTTGAATACAACAGTATCAGTCACAACTGATGGCAGTACAATAGATCCATCCATACACTGCTCTAAGAACATCTTGATGGTATAATATGCTGTCACTTGCGCTCTACCTGCTACTAGCTTAATTTGGTCAAGTAGCTCTTTCCCTGGAGACTTGAATTCTACTAGACTCAAATTCTATTAGACCAAAGACAAATGATCTCAGCCAGGGTCTTGACTTAAGCCAATCAATCACTGGTCTTGCATTATAACTGAGCAACAAGTTGGCACAATCACCACGTGCTGGTTGCTGGAGAGCTACCATTAGGGTCTTGAATTGCTTCTGAACCTGGAAACTGTTGGCACGGATTCTGTTACTTGACCCCTACTACTATGCCAATGCCAATCAGTAGATCACAACAGTACAGTACAGATAGTAGCTGCAAGGATGTAAATTGCAGATCCTTCCCTTTGTGGCTTTGGCCATACAGCATTTTAGTTTTGTTCTTTCCACCAAATGAAGTCACAGGGTATGACTCCTTGGAAACTCCAACAGTTAAGAGATTCTCATGTATTCCATGAAATAAAAACCAAAGAAAAGTCAAACTTGTCTTAATGAGATGGAAGTGTTGGATCAAACATTGATTTAGCTGTTCTGTGTCCTCCACCTCCCCAATGCCTGAATGTGGTTCATCTGCATCGGATGGATACTGTCCAAATTTGCCACTTGGCTCAAAAGACTGCTGCCCAGTGAATGGTATTGCAGATAGAGGCTCAGAGGATACGTATCCATGGGTTCCTCCATGGTGAACAATGGTCTTGGTTGCTGAAGCGATTGTTTCTGATTGGTTCCTATGCCCAGATCTATTTGTGAAAGGAATAATAATGATTAGAGAGTAACAGCACACTTAAATGGGCATCGGTACTGAATATATTGCTTATTAATTAGAAAGAAATAGGATTACAACATTATTGGATTAAGGAAATAAAATAGAGAACATGTATTTGAATATTTGTAAGAGTGTACAAAAGTCAAGTTAATTTTCAAAAATGCAAAATTTGATTTTATTTGGCTAAAATTAAAAAAACAAATGGTAGGAGCAAACAGTAGGTTTTCTCTACTTTCTCATCACCATCATTTACCAGTCATGACATTGTTCAACTTCTTCAATGAATCCCACACCTAATTCATATTTTTCCCAATCTATCCACATTCTCCCATCAACTTCAGCATCTCTGTAGATTCTCTACTCCAAGCAGAAATCAGCAGAGAGCTTGTTTCAAAGGAACGATAAGAAGCTTTCTTTTCAGTAGGTTAAATGTGAAATAGTAAGATACCCAAATGAAAATATTCAGTAAGGTGTAAAAGGGGAACATGAAATCAACAAAATGGTTAAGAAAAGGAGATGCCAATTTGATCACCATAGAGAAGTGATTAATGAAACAGGGTGTGATCTCAGGAAAAGGTAATTTAAAGAAAGAATAAGCTAAATGTTTATTCTGACCTTCTATATAATGTTATGCCTAACCCTAGATCATTTTGCTTCTGTCATCTTGCTCAAAGCTGCCAAGTACTACTGGATAAAAAGTTACAGAATCCTTCAAAGTGTTCATTATAAGTTCATTTTAATTTTGACAGAATACTACTTCTAAGCAATCCTTTATTCTCTTATTGTTGATTCATTAGAATGCAATGATTTCTAACTTACGAGCTTTCAGCCTCCTGGGAAGCTGTTAAATTAGTTATCTCAGTGGGTACCCAGGGCAATGCATTACATAAAGACTATCTCTCACATACATGTATTAACATTTTTCAAATGTGCAGTCAATGTTGTGGTTAATAAAACACAAAGTCATCTAAGAGAGAACTGAGTAGTAGCTTTTTTTTAATATGCATATTCTCCATTAATGAATACTAAAAATGTAACTACAATCATGGGGTAGTCCACAAATTCTTTCGAGGTTAAACAAGGTGTCATCTTCAAAATACTGGTAACCACTGCCTGAAAGTATTCCCCACAGTACTAAAACATCCTTTCCCCATTCTAAGCTTCCAATTATCCTCTGCCCTCTCCTACTTCTGCTTTCATTTTCCTAAGGAAATCAAACAAATCCTCATAGGTACTCTCATCTACCTCAGTGCATCTGAATTTATTCTTTCTCCTCTACCTCTATACCTCTATAAATATTTGATGATTTTGCAATTACTGTTGTCTCTCTTCCCTTTGAGAAATAATTCAACAACATATATACCTGATCCTATCTCTAACCTGGCCCCCCACCAAAAACATCAAACAGGTTTAGTCACAAGTTTCTTCCTTTCTACCTAAAAACATTATTAGATCTTACCTACATGGAAAAAAAATTATTTGATCTGCTATATGTTCTAACTACTATTTATCTCTTCTTTTCGCTGTCAAGTTCTCAGAGTTAGCAAACTACAGTCTGAGTCAGCCACCTGTTTTTGTAAGTAGGGTTTTATTGAGAACAGCCACCCCCATTTCTATAGGTATTATCGAAGGCTACTTTCCCACAAGGGCAGAGTTGAGTAGTTAAGATATCATATGACTTAAAAACCTAAAATATTTTCTATCTGGTTTCTTAAAAAAAAAATTTGCCAATCCCAGGGGCTCCAAGTATGATCTACATTCAATGCCATCGTTTCCTGGGGAAGCAGGATGCCATTAAAAATTTTGGAGCAATAAGGTACCATGAATAAAAGAGCATTTCAATACCAGTTTTAACAACAGCATATAGGGCAGATATAAAAGAAGACCACTTCAGAAACTAGTGCAAGAGACTGAGCATTAGGCACAAAGGGAGGAAAATTAAAAGAATGAACTTTTTGAAGGAATAAGCATTAAGACTACATGACCACATTATCATAGAGACAAAGCTAGCAGCAAAATTTTAATCCTTGATGATGTAGCTTTCAAAATTTGCATTCTCTCCTATAATCTACTCTATACGAATAGCTCTTCATATTTTCCTCTTTCCAACTGTGAAGTTACTAAAATCCTAACACTAATTCCATATATTCTGTGTGCCAGGCATTCCCCATGCTTGCTGTCTAACTCCTGGGTAAGCAAATCTGGTAGTCAACAGGCAGTGCCAACAGAATTGGTTGAATGAGAACACAGGGCCAATGTCAGAGGTGGATGAGTACTCACCTGTACCTCCCACCTTGGGAGGCTGAAGGAGGATAGCTTGAACCCAAGTGTTCAAAGTTGACAGTAAGCTATGATCACACCACTGCACTCCAGCCTGGGTGACAGAGCAAGACCCCATTTAAAAAAAAAAAGAAAAACCAAACTGATAAACCTGTTTACTCCTGTGCTAGTTATAAAAATGTGTATAAAATACAAAAGTTATAAAGACCAAAAATTGAGAGAAAACTCCCAACTTTGGGAATAAATGCATAAAGTTAAACACTTAGTACTGTGAGCATATTAAATCCTTCTCAGCCTTCATCTTTTAAACTCGGCTCAAAATCACTTCCCACCAGATTAAATTAAATGCCCCTTTTATAGGCTTCCATAGCACTTCACATTTCACAACACTCATCACATTTCTAATTATTTATTCAATGTAAATCTCCCAGAAGCACAGACCACAAACCCCAGGAGGGGCAGGAACTATATACACTCTGCTAAACAATGAATTACCAAAGCCAAGCAGAGTAACTGGTATTTTGGGGGCCATCTATAAGTATCTATTGTATTCACATATGAAAGATAACACCAGGCATTTGTTCTTCAGCCCTCATAAATCTAGTATGTGCTTAAAATACAGAAATTATGATAGGATAAATTTCTCTGCTGTCTTTCAACTATTCCAAAGTCTTAGAAATTCTTGTATCTACACAGTAGATGTTTCCATTAGGTACTGACGGACTACTGATTAAAAAGAGAGCTCTTGAAAAATAAGTGTGTGTCCAAAAATCAAGGACAGCTCAGACAGCAATAACAATGCCAATTTATTCTTTTTTCCACTTGTAGCTATACACATAAAATTAAAAATAGTTGTTTTCTTAGCCACTCAAATTTCTGCCCAAAATGTCAGGGTGTTGTGATGGTAGTTCTATTAATAGAACCACCTTAATCCCAAGAACCAAATGGACAAGGGCCAAAAAGGTACTACATTCTTGCTAGAGTTTTTTGTTTGTTTTCCGGAAATAAATAAACCAACCTGTAATGCTTTTCTTCTAAAAGGTATCATATGCCTGTGCCCTTGTTGTACTGTCCTTCAGGTGGCTATGCTGTTATTATCACACAAATTGAATGTGGCTGTCTGAATAATGCTCATAGCATTTATCAGTTTATATTGAATTGTTAGCCTCAGAGGAATTCAAATAAAAGATGAATCCTTTCCTTTTTATTTAATAGGTAAATTAATTCTAAAAGAAGTCAAAGGAATTATGCTTCTTTCAAAATCCTCACTGGATCCATCCTGAGGATCCAGTGTGAACTTAAGATAAAACATAATTCCAGTGCAGCACAGAAAAAAATTAAAGAGCTAAATTACAGAGTTACAAATTTGTACTACTCTTGGAGCCATCCCAAAGGAAAGGGATTAAGAATAGAGCCATAGGCACACCTGTGAATGTATGCCAAAAATAAACTACAGAACCATAATAAAAACTGAATTCCTTGCGTCGAAGGATTTATCTCTTTCCCTGAAATGTAAAAAAATGAATTTAACAGTTTAGCCCCTATGGCCTTTAAGAGGATTTTGTACCTTCTGTACTTGAAAATTGTGCTGGGCATAACGTGCTCTCTTATTTAGGTAGCTTATATATGCCAGGGTTAAGGTCTGCCTGAGGCTGTTTTGGTTTATGTTACCGCTTTAATTACGTTCAAATGAATTTAATTTACTTGTTTAAAAAAGAGTATTCTCAGAGGACAATATATATGTTTTTTACATACACACACACAAACCCTTGACTCAGAAGGCTTTCTCAGCTTTTTGATCCCTGTACATGACTCCCAAGTATACTAACTAGATAACAAAATCAGATTATCTCATACAAACTCCTCAATCTACCCACAGGAAACTGAAGTACAAAGAGATAGGAAGCCTATCCAAGGTCATGCGGCCGGTTAAGAACACAGCTAGAAGTGATTCACATTTCTGTGATTCTCAACCAACTGTTCACTAACATTTTTAAATACAATTTTCAAATAAGTAATTTCAAATAAAAAAAAGTCTTCCTTCATTCCAATATTTGCATTGGTTCTAACACCTAAGTTTACCTCACAAATATCCATTTTACCTCCCAGCAGAGTTTAAAAACTATGAATGAGATATTTTAGTTGGAAGGAAAACACACATTTATCAGTTTATCATCCAAGAATCTCCCCAGTTAGTACTCAAAGACTTTATCAATCCCATGACCAGAAAAAATGTTTCTTACATAAGATCCTAAAATATAATGGAAATGGAAATGAAACTTATCTAAGAATTAAAATAGCTTAACAAATATAAAACAGTTATAGAATAACTGCAAAGGCTCTTCCCATTCAAAAGAGGGAGCAGTGTTCATTGACCGAATTGTTTTAAACTAGACATCTTAAGGCTTATTTAAGCTTTCAGAATTTACTTTTTTGGGGGGTACGGAGTTTCGCTCTTGTTGCCCAGGCTGGAGTGCAATGGCGCGATCTCGGCACACCGCAACCTCTGCCTCTCAGGTTCAAGTGATTCTCCTGCCTCAGCCTCTCAAGTAACTGGGATTACAGGCGTGTGCCACCATGTCCGGCTAATTTTTGTATTTTTAGTAGAGACAGGGTTTCTCAATTTTGGTCAGGATGGTCTGGAACTCCTGACCTCAGGTGATCCCCCCGCCTCGGCGTCCCAAAGTGCTGGGATTTACAGGCATGAACTACCGTGCCCCACCCCACTTCATACAATCTTTAATCAATCCTTCTGTTCTCACAGTCTACCTACTGGTCATTCTGATCTTTTGCTTACTTCCAAAGCACCTTTAGCCTCCCTAGATGTTCCTTCTTGATGACAGAGGCATTCCTTTCGGGCCGATTTAAATCAAAACCACAGCCTCATTTTCAGTCCAAATTTCATTGGAATGTGATGAATATACTTTCAACGTAAAATTTCTTTCTTACTCTTAATAAGCTGTCTTCATAGTGACAGGTGAAACACAACTGACTAAGGGGTTAAAATGTCCATTTTTCAAATGCGACGGCCACTCTGAATCAAATCTGAGATTGGGGTGGAGAATCCAAATGTGTAAAACAAAGGTCACAAAAGACAGAACACAGTATTTCAGTGGGAAAAAAATAAGCTAAATTTAGTCACGTAAGTCCCAGCTCTTCTTGGGATATAGACATGATTTTCATGAGAATTAATCCTATCCGGAAACATTTCCTTCACCTTTCTCTTAGCCCTTTTCCTTCGGTCATGCAGTCTCTTACCCTGATACCTAACATACTAATATAATCCTCACTTGCGATCCTTCCTGAGTTTATTCCTCATCCTCAGATTCCCTTGAAAGCAGCAATGCTAAACTGTCTCCAAAGCATAATGCTTTCCTAAATATACGCACAATCCATTTAAAAGTCTTTGTATGCGACAGCCTAACTATTCAAAACACGAAGTCACTTCTCTAACGGTCTTAGATAAAAGTTTAAAAAGAAAAAGAAAACCACAAAGTCAAGAGCTTCTGAGGGGACCTGAAAAGTCATCAAACTGAGTCTCGTTTCGTAGTTGGAGAAACGGGCTCAGATAAACTTACTGAGCGAAAAAGGCCCTAATGGAGCCCCTAATTCAACAGTGTAATCTGAAATAATCTTAAATTCAGCCTCAATAAGAGCTTTTGGGAGTCGCCAGCGAGTTCGTGGGGGAGCCACGGCTAGAACACAGGCCTCCTGATTCCCAGCCACAGCTTTTCCACCGAACCGGCAGCTCTTCCCGAAAGTTGAAGGCAACTGTCCGCTCACAGGATGGGAGGGATAAAGGGTGCCTTAGTAAACACAGTCCAAGTCTACTTGTTTTACATGAGGAGAGGGACACAGCTCCCGAAATCTTGGATTCCACGGCTGCAGCTGCTGCTTCTGACAGCAGAGGCGGGAGGTGGCCCGGGACTACTCGGTCCTCAAAGACTGGATTCCCTCTCGGCGCGCCGAGACCTCTGCGCTTCACTGACTGGCTTCCCTACAAGTAGACTGGGGGTCTTGCGGGGAAGTAAAAACGGCAGACACGCCACCCCCACCGAGGCCCTGGACGCCCAGCCGCTCCAGAATCACGGCCTTCGCCCTTGGAGGGCCAGGGAGACGCGGACCCCCAGACCCGCAGCCCGGCCGCGTGGGTAGGCGCGCAACTGAGGAACCAGGAGCTGCGCCCCGCCACGAGTGAGGGGCGGACGGGAGACGTCGAGGCCGGCGAGGGGGCACACGCTAGTTCCACAGCCCGGCGGGAGAGACGTAGGGTAGGCAGGCGTCCCAGGCCGCGGGTGGTTCGGGGTCCGTCACAGACATACTCACTGCCGCGGTTGCAAACAGGAAGCACCAGCCAGGAACCAAAACGCGTAGAGGGACGGGGAGGGGCGAGTACAAATGAGGTAAGGAGGCCGCGTCCACGCAGACCCGGGAGGAGGGAAGGCATTTCCGGGACAACGCCGTTCTCGGCGTCGCCTTTCTGTGTCCGCCCACCTGCCGCGCCTGGTGTTCGCATGCGTACTGAGTGCGAACCCTTTCTCTGCCCCGCCTATAATCTTTAGGTTTGCCTTCCTTGCTTTGCCCCTTCCCCTTCCCATCTTCTCTTGAAGTTACCTAGGCTGCGTCTATTATTTGAATGACTCGTACGGAAAAGATGCTATTTACCGGGCAAAAGTCGAGGAGTTCGTGCCCTGTTGTGTCCGCAAGGAAAACTACAAGTCCCATGAGGCCCCAGGCGGGATTGAGGCCGCGCTCTGCCTCCTTCTCCCTGGCGCTCGGTGGACGCCCCCCTAGTGCCACGTGGCGCGGGAGCCGAGCTGATCGCCTGCGTGACGAGGGCCGTTGCGGCTGGCAGCTTGGCCCGCGGTCCTGGGTAGCCCTGGAGCGGGAAATGCCTCCTTGAGAGCGCATGGCTTCAAGCTTTTTCCTTGCGCTCCTGATCTTAGGCTGGTCGCTTTTACCTTTAGGTTTAAGTTGAACACAGCTCACACTGGGCGCTTCCTCCCCCTCTTTCTGGAATTCCAGGCAACAGATTTAACACTTTATGAATCTTGAAGAGCTGCACTACTGCTAAATATTGGAGTTAATGCTGATCCTTTGGAAGCCTCCGAAGGCTACAAGACTGTGATGGGAGCCCTCTGGTTTCAGTTGCCTTTCTCACACCTTATTTTAATACTCAAGGTAAACCCATTTGTACAACTTTAGAAATAACTGTCAACCTAAGGGAAAAACTGAGGCAAAGTTAATATAAATAGAGAATTTATTTGGGCCAAGTCTCAGGAATGCAACCTGGGAGCATCAATTCAAGTTACCTTTAATTTAATACATGATCTTAGCTGCAGTTTCAAGTGAGTTATTTGGTTGGCCAGGAAGCTCGAACTCTTGGCTTAAAGGGATTGATCCTTCCACCTCTTCCTCCCAAAGTACTGGAATTACAGGCGTGGGCGACTGCACCCAGCTACAAGTGAATTTTTAAAGGAAAAAGGAAAAGAGGCCCTTGCTAAATTGTATGGCAAGAATTTACGTTAAAATAACAACCTATCCATTGGCTATACGTTGTTCTTTCTATCACGAATTCTAGGAACACGAAGATAAAGGGTGATGATTGTACAGGACAGAAAAGAACAAAGTGCCTTTAAACAATTGCTAGTGTACATGGGGATGGTGCTGACTGAGGTCTCATACTCAGGTCCCTCTGGGCGTGATAAATTTTGAATGCCTGGCCAGGCTGGTGGGGTTACTCACACCTGTAATCTCAGCACTTTGGGAGCCTAAGGGGGAAGGATCTCTTAAGGCCAAGAATTCGAAACCAGCCTCGGTAATATACCAAGAAGCTATCTCTTAAAAATCTTTAAAAATTAGCCGGGCGCGGTGATGCACCACGCAACTGCACTCCAGCCTGGGTAACAGACTGAGATCCTGTCTTAAAAAATAAAATTAGATAAAGAATAAATCTCCTTTTTATAAAATCCTTTTATAAAAATTAAATAAAAATTAAAATTTAAAAAAAATTTAAATTTTAAATATTAGCTGTGTGATGGGGCAGGCCTGTAGTCCTAGTTACTCAGGAGGCTGGGGTGGGAAGATTGCTTGAGCCTGGAAGTTCAAGGTCACTGTGAGCTGTGATTACACCACTGCACTCCAGCCTGGATAAGAGACCCCATATCTTTAATTTAAAAAAAAAATGGAGGGGCCAGGCATGGTAGCTCATGCCTGTAATCCCAGCACTTTGGGAGGGTGACATGGGAGGATCTCTTTAGTCCAGGAGTTCAAAATCAGCCTGGGCAACATAGTGAGACCCCATCTCTATTTCTTAAATTATTAAATAGAAATAAAAATAAATTGTTTTGTTCTGTGAGTTACCAGGAATGTAAAAAAAGATTAAAATAAAGTAAATTGTTGCATACTTTTAATATAGCATAGACTGCTCTGAGCTATTTTTCTCCTGTCATAATGAAACACTTTGCCAGTTCATTGGCCCCTCTCAATTCTCCTCGAGATAAGTGTGACTTATGTGTGTTAAGAGATAGGTGGTGTTAGAAAGTGCAGATAAGCTCTACATTTTTAAGCAACTGGTCTCACAGAGCCAGGAGTCTGGCTGGGAAAACGGTTAAAGTCTAAGAGTTTGGCTAGAAAAGCATTAGAACATTTAATTAACATTGTGGTAAGTGCTGGGAAGGAGAAGGACAGGGTACTATGAAAAGGTAAAACTGGAGAACCACTTTTACAGATAAGGAAAGAGGCATAGAAGCAGCTCACAGGTGACTGGATTGTTTGTTTAGGTAATGTGTATTGTATAAAACAAATGTCACCTTTTTAAAAATATTGAACTTTTATTAAGTGCCGGTATTACTCCTATATATCTATTATATATAATATTTTAAATTTCAACAATACTTTGTGGGTTGTATTTTTTTTTTTTTT
>NW_012110130.1:789831-798262 GCF_000951045.1 Mandrillus leucophaeus
TTTTTATAGAGCTGTGGTATCCCGTGTTGCCCAGGCTGGTCTTGAACTCCTGCTCTCCTGGGCTCAAGCAAGCCTCCCGCCTATTCCTCCCAAAGTACTGGGATTACAGGTGTGAGCCTGAATTACAGAGCCTGGCCAACACTTTCAAGTTGATTTTTTAAATTCTTATTTCACAAAAAAAAAGAAAGAAAGGAAGGGAAGGAAAGAAGGGAGGGAGGGAGGGAGGTAACAGATGTAGAAAGGCTAAGTAACGCTTATAGAAGGCCGTAAGTTTAGGACATACAGTCATGTGCTACTTAATAATGTTCCAGTCAGAAACAGACTGCACATACTACAGTGGCCCCATAAGATTACTTTATCATATTTTTATTGTACCTTTTCCATGTTTAGATATACAAATACCATTGTGTTACAATCACCGATAGTATTCAGTACGGTAACATGCAGTTATCTAGCCTAGGAGCAATATGCTCTACCGTATAGCCTAGGTGTGTAGTTGACTATACCATCTACTATACTATCTAGGTTTCTGTAAATACACTCAATAATGTTTGTACAACAATGAACTTAGCTAATGATGCATTTCTCAGAACATATCCCAGTCTTTAATGACACATGACTGTACTCCTAATTACCATGTCCCATCTTCCCACTATCACACATGCATTCAACACAGATTTACTGCTTTCCCATGCTCAGAATGCTTCAGCCTACCCCTTTAGTTTATGTCTTAAAACCTAGAGTCCTTTGGATGGCGTAAAAGGCACTTCTTGAGCTGACATCTGCCTACCATTGATGCTGAATCCTGAGCAGTTGCCAGAACACACTATGCCCTCCCACATCTGTGCCTTTGCAAAGAACACTCCACTGCCTGTAAAGTCCTTCTCCCTGTCCTTCTAACATATACCCACTCACCCTACTCTGCTGAAGTTTTGGGTCTTCAGGGAAACTTCCCACCTCAGCCTCTCTCTCCACATACACAGCATTTCTCTTTCTAATTGAAGCTGTCTCTAGTCCCCGCTTCTCCCTTTTTTTTTTTTTTTTTTTTTCCCCCGACACAGGGTCTCACTCTGTCACTCAGGCTGGAGTGCAGTGGTGTGAATACAGATCACTGCAGCCTCAACCTCCTGGGCTCAAGAGATGCTCCCACCTCAGCCTCCCAAGAAGCATGGATCGCCACACTGCACCTGGCTAATTTAAAAATATATACATTTTGTAGAGATGGGATCTTGCCATGTTGACCAGGCTGGTCTTGAACTCCTGTCTCAAGCAGTCCTCCCGCCTCAGTGTGAACCACAGTGCCCAGCCCCTACTTCTTGAAATCATGGGTAACAGCTTGCATAAGTATCCTGAAGTATTTCTTACACAGTATCTTCTGAAGAGACCAACATTTATTTGAGAAGGGAAGCACCTGTTCTTCCCACAGCAGTGGCAGTAGTACATCAACAGTGCACAGCTGAATTGGGACAGGGGCCAGGACAAAGCAGAAATCTGCTGCAGAGACCAGGAAAGATAAAGGATATTCTATAGCAGGATCTGGGCAAGCAGCACTCATCCATATCCTTTGCATTGCAAACAGAGGAGCTACCTCCTTCCTTTTCATTTTCCAGTTTGTTAATGGCTCCTAGAACCTGTGAGAACTAACTGATTTTGACCTCTTAACAGTTGCCTTTCAACTACCATTCATTCACTGCAAGCCTACTGTGTAAATGGGCCCTGGCTAACCACTTCAGATATATTGTCTCTTGTCCAGCTTCAAGTGACTCTCTAAGGGAGGGATTAGCCCCACCTCACTAGTATGGAAATGGAGTGATCAAGTGACTTGCTCTGAATTATACAGCTGGGAAGTGGTGAAGCTGGAATGCAACTCAAGTTATGTCTAGATCTAAAACTCATGCTCTTTTCTATGCTCAAAGCTGCATTTCAAAACTGAACTTTAGCATGGAGTCTATGATGAGTGGCTCATGTCTTTCCACCCAGCACCTAGCCCAAGGCCAAGCACAGAGAGGGCTCACAATGGACACTTGGAATGAGTAGATTCTGTATGGAATGGTTGGTAAATGAAGGCCTGGGCGTGGTGTGAACAGTGTTATGGGACAGCAGAGGAGGGGGTGGTGGCTGATTAGGGGAAATGGAGAAGCCTCTGCAGAGGAACAGAGTTGAGTGAGGCCTGGAGAAATAAGTAGTCAGAAAAAGACCAACCAATTCAGCATTCTCACAGCAAAGACCACTAACAGGCAATTCACAGAACAGGAAACCCAAAGGCCATGAATAGGTGCTCCACATCACCAACAGTCAGAAAAACGCAAATTATCTCATGCATAGTAGATGAGACTACAAACTGGAAAAGTGTGTTAGGAGAGCTATTTGGTAGCATCTATCACAATTATAAATGAGGTATGTTCTTAAATGTATGTACAAACATTGTGATAGAAAAAAATGGAAATATTCGTTAGTAGGGAATAAACTAAACAAGAACACATTTATACTATTAAAAAATATTATGCCACTTTTGGCTGGGCGTGGTGACTCACGCCTGTAATCCTAACACTTTGGGAGGCTGAGGAGGGCAGATTTCCTGAGCCCAGGAGTTTGAGACAAGCCTGGGCAACATAGCCAGATGCAGTCTCTAGGGGGAAAAATATATATATACACATATATATATATAGCCACTTTTAAAAGAATAAAGGAAATCTGCATGCACTGACATGGAAAGATTCCCAAAGATGTACACTTCAGTGAAAAAAGGTAAATTCCAGAGCAGTATGTATATAGTGTTCTCATTTTTGTTATGTTTTTAAAGGGTACAAGTGTGCCTGTATATAGATATGTGTGTATATAAGTGCATAGACAAAATACTAGATGAATACCAATCATTAACAGTGGTTATTTACCTCTTAGGAGGGGAGTAGGAATGGAGGAGATTGAGGAATGACTTTCACTTTAAAAAGTAAGATGTGATTCATTAAGGAAAACAGCACATTACTTCTGTGGCATTCACATCAAAAGTGCATAACTTGAATATAACGATGAGGGACCTATCTAAGACTAATTGAGGTACACTCTAAAAATGCTATACTTATCTCTTCAAAACTGTCAGTGTCAGGAAAAGGAAAGAAAGACCAAGGAACTGTACCACATTAAAGAAACAATTGGCAACATCTAGATCTAGGTTAGGGGATAATACTGCATTAATGTTATTTCCCTGATTTTTATATTTACATTATGGTTATGTAGGGGAACACCTTGGTTTTATTTTTCAGGTTGAGCACGCTGAAGTACCTGGAGTAAAGGGGCATCATGTCTGAAACTGATGCTTAAGTGGCTCAGAAAAAAAATTCTGGGAGCTAGAGGGAGAGAGAGAGAGGAGTGTGGTAAAAAGTTAACATTTTGGGGATCTGAGTAAAAGGTATATGAGAATTATTTGTATTGATTTTGCATTTTTTCTCCAAATGTGAAATTATGTCAAAATATAAAATTAAAAGACAAAATGAAAAGAATGAGTGAGAGTTTGCTTGGTGGAGAAGCAGGGGGATCTTCTGTCAAAGGAACAGGATCAGCAAAAGCATCACACAAGTGTGCGAGTCTTCTGTGTTGACAAGCCCTGACTCTGAATATCCAGGACATAGCATGGTGTGGGTAGACAGGGAGTAGAGGGATGATGAGCAGCATAACCCACAAATGGACATATTTCCCTGCTACCTAAGATTGGAAGTAAAGACTTTAGGCCTCCATTATACCCAGCCTCAAGTCTTGCAAGACATAACATGAGTTCTCATGGCGGCTCAGTCTTTTCATTGGCAGTGTCTCTTCATCCAGTGACTGTGTGGAACAATGGAAACCCTAGAATCATGGCTGAAAGGGACATCTAGTCCAACTCTCTCATTTTGCAGAAGGGACAACTGAGATGCAAAATGAAGAAGAGATTTGCAAGGTCCCAGCAAAGGTTAGTGTTGAAACTGGCCTGCAGGCCAGGCATGGTGGCTCATACCTATAATCCCAGCACTTCGGGAGGCCTAGGAGGGTGGATCACCTGAGGTCAGGAGTTCGAGACCAGCCTGGCCAACAGGGTGAAACCCTGTCTCTACTAAAAATACAAAAATTAGCCAGGCATGGTGGCACACACCTGTAATCCCAGCTACTGAGGAGGCTGAGGCAGGAGAATCGCTTGAACCCGGGAGGCAGAGGTTGCAGTGAGCCGAGATTGTGCCACTGCACAATCTCTGTCTCAAAAGAAGAAAAAAAAAAATTGGCCTACGTTTCACAATCCATCATTCTTTCTATTGCACCAAAGTCTAAATGATAAGGGAGAAAAAATAGAAGGCTAGCAAGGGAAATGACTGAATGTTAAAGTTTGGACATTTTTTATTTGATAAAAATACAAACTTAGTGTCTGTACAATTTTAAAAGTAAACAATACCAATGTTATTGTAGAAACTGTCATCACTTAAGCCAATAGATTCCAACTGGTAAGTGATATTCAATTCAAGCTCCTAGGTCTGAAGCAGCAATCAAGGTGATTCTCAGGAATTCTCAATGACATTGGTACCCATCTGGATTTGTTGAAAAGTTTAACATCCTTTTGTATTATTCATGATTTTGCAGTTCTTCCAATTGCAGGGTGATGGAGAGAGCACGCAATTTTCAACCAGGCTATGAAATCGTTCTTGAAAATTTGGACATTCATATAGATGGCTTTTAATTTTTCTTGGAGACTGTCTTTCCTTATGAAATCATGAAATTTAAAAATGTATATTATAAATTAAACTATATACATGATAATATTCTCATTACAGTAAAATCCTAGGGATAAGGAACTAGTATTTCAAGGGTGCCATTCCCGGTTTTTGTTATTATTCTTAGTTGGAATTTTATTCCTCAAGGCTTAGCTCTAAGTGACTATATAATGAATACTGACTAGCAAAACTGTTGGGATTCTAATTTATTTAAGAATCGTCAGATTCTGTACAAGAAATCTTGAAGCATGTCATCAGTAACATGCTGAGAAGCTGCCTAAAAAGGCATGCCTTTCTTTTAAATGTCCATGAGCCCTGGATCCACAGATTATCAGACATGAAGGATCACACAGGCTCAAAGAGGGCTTATTTAGGTGTCATCTGTAGAGGGGTTACTCTCTTCAGCTGCCCATCCTGAACCCCAGAATTATGCCTACAGTTTTCAGTTTCCACATGTCTTTGTGGCAATGCTACCATGAATTATTTTACTCAGGACTTTAGATTAACTACAAAAGAAACTAATTGAAAATAATTAAGATCATTCTGTCATGTGAGCCACAGTTTACTGCAGTCAACTTCCAAGCACAATTATATATGATAAACTATAGACGTGATGCTTTGTGTTTCAACCATTATTATCCATTGTTTCTTACTCAATTGGTGAAACCATTAGCAATATGGGGCTTTAAAAGGACTCTCTGTGATGTCCTCTTCCTCTGCCTCCCTTCAGGATCTGATATTCTTCTGTGGTTGATTGACCAGTCTGCATGTGGGTGGTGTATTTCTTATATCAGACCTATTAATTGCAGAAGGTTCTGTCTCCCTATCCCCAATACCTCAAACTTCCTGTTTCCTGCACAGTCTTCAACAACTCTAGTTGCATGGCTCTAGCAATCCCTGTTCTTGCTTGCTATGGACAGATCTGTTAAAATCCTGGAACTGCCACACAGTTTCTTCAGAAAGTTTGTTGTCTCTCTCCAGAGAATGGCTTTTTTCTCATTGTGCTATGCTGTTGCTCTCAGAACTTACCCCCTGGAACTTTCTCTTTTCTGTGCCTATGCTCAGCTGTGTGGAAATAGTGAGAGAGTTTTTATTATCATCTATGTTGGTTTCTTGGCACAGAGAGAATCTACCCATCTGAATATTAGCTAAAGAAAGCTCCAGACTGGTAAGAAAGCTCTATTAGTGAACGGCCGGGCAGGGTGGCTCATGCCTGTAATCCCAGCAATTTGGGAGGCCAAGGCAGGAGGATCCCTTGAGCCCAGGAGTTTGAGACTAGCTTGGGCAATATGGCAAATCCTCATCTCTACCAAAAAATACAAAACATTAGCTGGGCCTGCTCGCGGGCACTTGTATTCCCATCTTCTTGGGAGGCTGAGGCGGAGAATCACCTGAGCCCAGGAAGTCCAGGCTGCAGTAAGCCATGATCATGCCACTGCACTCCAGCCTGGGCAAGAGAGTGAGACCCTGTCTCAAAAATAAAGAAGGAAAGAAAACCAGTGCAGGCCAGGCATGGTGGCTCACTTGTGGGAGGCTGAGGCAGGAGGATTGCTTGAGGCCAAGAGATTGAGACTAGCCTCGTCAACATAGGGACCATGTCTCTACAAAAAAAGTATTTAAACAAATAAATAAAACCAATGCAAAACTGTATCTTAGATAAATGCTATATATGAGAGGCTCTGTGAGAAACTATAATGGAGATTTGGACCTATTCAGAAAAGTTAGAGAAGGCTTCTACAAAGTCAGGACATGAGATCTGAAGGATAAGTAGGAATAAACTGAAAGAAGCATGAAGGGTAAAGTATTTCAAGCAGAGGAAACAGCAGGTGCAAAGGTCCTGGAGCAAATCAATAGGGCCTGAAATGTCACTGGAGCTAGAGACGAGTAGAGGGGAGTAGGAGCACTGGAGGGCCTGGCGACATAAGGAGGGGCCAGGCTGGGGCTTGAATGCATGCGAAGAAATTTTATTTCTATCCAAGGAGCGATGGGAAAACAGTGTTAGAACAACAACAAAAGAAATGTATACTCATACACTGTTGGTAGGAGGGTAAATTGATGAAGTCTTTTAGAAGAAGAATTTGGCTGTACTGAATCAAACTAAAATATGATTTTGATAAAATGTTAATAAAATGACATAATGACCTTTGACCCAGGAAATCCATTCTAGGAATCTTTCCTAAGTAGACACTACTACATAAGTATAGGTAGATATAGATACAGATATATGTACACACGCACGAATATATTCATTGTGGCAATAGTAAAAAAAAAATCAGAAACAAATTAAATGCCCATCAATCAGGAAAAGATTAAATAGCATGTGGCACAACCATAATGGAAAACTTACATGTTTCTTAATTTATTTGAGACCATTTTTGCTTCAGCTATTTTGAAGTTGTTATTAAAAATATACACTTACATGGATGAATCATTTTTTATTAAGAAAAGTCCCTCTTTATCTTTGTAATAGTTTCTTCTTGACATCTACTTTATCTGATATTAGTATAGTCTCTGCAGTCTTTGTAACTATTTGCATAGTACATTGTTTTTTATCCTTTTACTTTCAACTTGTCTTTACATAAAGTGCATGTCACATAGACAGAATATAGTTCTGTGTTTCTTTCTTTCTTTCTTTCTTTTTTTTGAGACGGAGTCTCCCTCTGTCACCTGCACAGGCTGGAGTGCAGTGGTACAATCTCGGCTCACTGGAACCTCCACCTCCCAGGTTCTAGTGATTCTCCTGCCTCAGTCTCCTGAGTAACTGGTACTACAGGCACCTGCCACCACACCCAGCTAATTTTTGTATTTTCAGTAGAGACGGGTTTCACCATTTTGGCCAGGATGGTCTCGATCTCTTGGCCTTGTGATCCGCCTGCCTCAGCCTTCCAAAGTGCCGGGCTTACAGGCATGAGCTACCGCGCCCAGCTATTTTTTTTTTTTTTTTTTTTAAAGAGACAGGGTCTTGTTCATTGCCTAGACTGGAGTGCAGTTGCAAAATCATAGCTCACTGTAACCCTGAACTCCTGGGCTCAAGCCGTCCTCCTACCTCAGCGTCTCAAGTAGCTGGGACTACAGGCATACCCCACCACCCCCACCTAATTTTTAAATTTTCTGTAGAGACTAGGTCTTGCTAGGTTGCCCACACTAGTCTTGAACTTCTGATCTCAAGTGATCCCCCCTGCTTCAGCTTCCCAAAGCGCTGGGATTACAGGCAGGAACCACCAAGCCCTGCCCCTTTAATCATTTAAAAGTGTACAGTTCGGCAGCATTTATTGCATTCACAATGTTGCATTAGGTTGGCGCAAAGTAATTGCCATTAAAAGTAATTAAAAGTTTTGACAAAAACTGCAGTTACTTTTGCACCAACCTATTACAACCACCACCACTTCTCTCTGGTTTCAACACTTTTTCATCACCCCGCAGAAGAATACTCCATATACTTTAAGTAATAACTCCCCATCTCCCCTTCCTCATTCTGACAACCACGAATCTGCTTTCTGTCTCGGATTTGCCTATTCAAGGTATGTCATGTATAAGGAATCATACAATATGTAACTTTTTGTGTCTGGTTCCTTTTACATAACACAAAAATGTTTGAGGTTCATCCAAGTTGTAGCGAGTATCAGTACTTCATTCTTTTTCTGGGGGCGGGGTGGCAGGGGACAGCATCTGACTCTGTCATCCAGGCCGGAGTG
>NW_012110130.1:799372-801025 GCF_000951045.1 Mandrillus leucophaeus
AGAAAGAAAGAAAGAAAGAAAGAAAGAAAGAAAGAAAGAAAGAGAGAGAAAGAAAGAAAGAAATCAGAAAGTGGGAGTTCTCCAACTTTGTTTCTGTTTTTCGACATTGTTTTGGCTATTTGGGGCTTTCCTATAAATTTCAGGATCAATCTTTCCGTTTTTGCAAAAATGGCCATTGGAGTTTTGATAGGGATTACATTAAATCCATAGATCATTTTAGGAGTATTGCCATAAGTTTTCTGATGTATAACAATGGAATTTCATTACATTAAATTAGGTCTTTTTAAATTTTATTCAGCAGTTTTGTAACTTTCAGTGTACAAGTCTTTCCTCCTTGGCTAAATTTATTCCTAAGAATTGTATTTTATTATTCTGGAATTTTTTTTTTAGGATCACTTTTTGATGATGTATACATACACCACTGGTTTTTGTGAGTTCATCTTGTACCCTGCAACTTTGCTAAATTCACTTACTAGATCTGATAGATCTTTTGTGTACTCCTTGGGATTTTCTATATGTAGAATCTTGTCTTCTGCAACTGTAAATATTTCTTCCTTTCCAATTTGGATGACTATTGTGATTCCAAATAATGAGAGTGTTTTACTTTTTCTTCCCAAACTGCTCTGGCTAGGACTCCCAGTACCATGTGGAGTAGCAGTGATGAAAGCAGGCGTCCTTATATTCTTTCTGCTCTTAGGGGGAAAGCTTTCAGTTGATCTCCGTTAAGTATGAAGAACTTCCTTGTCTTTCAGTCTTTGGTTAGGGTTGGACAATAGGCAGCATGGGCTAAATTTAGGAGGACAGGAGGGGAATGAAGTCACGCTGTTAGTGAGGTGGTTCCCTCTCTGCGCATCTCTATGAGTTGATTGTGTTCCTCTACAAAAGACCACAGCTCCTGTCAGGTGGCCTTCTTCATATAGCCACTGCCTCCCTTCCTTGCCCTTTTAGGTCTAACTAAAAGGTGAATGCTCCTTGCAATGGCTAGCCCTAGGGTACCATACCTTGTTGTCTTACCCAGCACTGCCCACCCCTCTGTAAACCATCCCTTCATGAAACTTTACTCAATTCCTCATTTAGAATGTACACCTGTTTCCTGCAGAGACTCTAATTCAAAGACTTAACACCGAGTAAATGGGCACATCTCTCTGGACTGCCGTCAGCCTGCAGTGGTCCAGCAAGACTCCAAAATGAGTGAGGTTTTAACAACCACCTTATAATCTTTTCTGGCTTTGGATCATATAGAAGGCTGTGACTGGGTGTGGGATAGGAGGAGTTTGGTGGGAACAAGGAAGAGAACTTGCTGCTTTTCATGTCAGCGATGTGTACCTGAGAGATGCAACTTGCATAAAACGTAAAACTTCGTATCCCAATCAGAGATGCTGAATCAAAGATCTGGAACTACAACTTCTTCAAATGGGAAGACAAATATTTCCTCCACCTTTGCTTCTGATTCTGCTCATCATCCATTGTCAGTATCCTGGGATAAACCCTGATAAGGACATGCTGGCTGCTTGAACTTTGGGGCTTCACACTACCAAATATTTGAGCCCAGCCCAACTTTTGCTTCATAACTGCCTCTACCCCAAGGCCTGATGGAACCCACCTCTTTTGGCCCAAGGAAACTCACATGCTGTCAACATTAATGTACTGTAT
>NW_012110130.1:806763-807773 GCF_000951045.1 Mandrillus leucophaeus
AGTGGCATGATCTCGGCTCACTGCAACCTCCATCTTCCCGGTTTAAGTGATTCTCCTGCCTTAGCCTCCCCAGTAGCTGGGAGCACAAGCATGTGCCACCATGCCTGGCTAAGTTTTGTATTTTCAGTAGAGATGGGGTGTCACCATGTTGGCTAGGCTGGTCTTGAACTCCTGGCCTCAGGTGATCCACCCACCATGGCATCCCAAGGTGCTGGGATTACAGGCATAAGCCACCATGCCTGGCCTCACTACCCATTTTCAAATTGTTTGTATTTTTGTTTTGAATTGTAAGCATTCTTTATATATTCTGGATACTAAACCCTTATGAGATATGATTTGTAAATATTTCCTCCCATTCTGTAGGTTGTCTTTTCACTTTATTGATAATATCCTTTGATTTGCAAAAGTTTTAATTTTTGTGAACTCTAATTGATCTATTTTTTCTTTTGTTGCTTGTGCTTTGGTGTCATTTAAGTATCCATTGCCAAATCCAAACTCGTGAAGATTTACCCCTATGTTTCCTTCTAATAGTTTTATACTTTTAGCTCTTGTATTTAGGTCACTGATCCATTTCGAGTTACTCTTTGTATATGGAGTGAGGTAGGGGTCCAACTTCATTCTTTTGCATGTAGTTTTCCAGTTCTCCCAGCACTGTTTTGAAGAGACAGTCTTTTTCCCCATTGGATGGTCTTGGCACGCTTGTTGAAAATCACATGACCATAGGTGTTTGGGTTAATTTCTGGACTCTCAACTTTATTCTGTTGGTCTATACGTCCATCCTTATGATGGTATCACAGTGCTTTGATTACTGTAGTTTTGTAGTAAACCTTGTCTCTACTAAAATACAAAAAATTAGCCAGGAGTGGCAATGTGCACCTGTAGTTCCAGCTACTCAGGAGCCTGAGGCAGGAGAATTGCTTGAACCCAGGAGGCAGAGGTTGCAGTGAGCTGAGATCATGCCACTACACTCCAGCCTGGGTGATAGAGCAAGACTCCATCAGAGAGGGGGG
>NW_012110130.1:809979-816914 GCF_000951045.1 Mandrillus leucophaeus
GAGCCCAGCCCAACTTTTGCTTCATAACTGCCTCTACCCCAAGGCCTGATGGAACCCACCTCTTTTGGCCCAAGGAAACTCACATGCTGTCAACATTAATGTACTGTATACTGTATTCATTTCCTAGGGTTGCCACAACAAATTATGAAAAAATGGGGTGACTTAAAACAGCAGGAATTTCTTTTCTCACAGTTTTGGAGGCTAGAAGTCCGAGATCAAGATGTTGGCAGGTTCATGCTGTCTGATGGCTTTAGGGAAGAACCCCTCCTTTTCTCTTCCTGGCTTCTGCAGGTTCTTGGCAATCTTTGGTTTGTAGATGCATCACTCCAACCTCTGCCTCTGTCATCACATGGTTACATCTTCTCCCTGTGTGTCTACCTCTTCTTCCTGTAAGGCCATCAGTCATACTGAATTAAGAACCCATCATATCTTAACTGATATCTCCAATGACGCTGGTTTCCAAATAAGGTGACATTCTTTTTTTTTTTTTTTTGAGACAGAGTCTTGCTCTGTCACCCAGACTGGAGTGCAGTGGTACAATCTCAGCTCCCTCCTACCTCCAACTCCTGGGTTCAAGTAATTCGTGTGCCTCAGCCTCCAGAGCAGCTAAAGCTAATTTTTTTGTGTTTTTAGTAGAGACAGAGTTTCACCATGTTGCCCAGGCTGGTCTCCAACTCCTGAGCTCAGGCGATCCACCTACCTGGGCCTCCCAACATGCTAGGATTACAGGTGTGAGCCACTGCGCCTGGCCAAATAAGGTCACATTCTGAGATATTAGGGTTTAGTACTTCACCATATCATTTGGGGTGACACAGTTCAACCCATAGCAGTATATATTTATCATTTGCAAAGACTTACTTCTCCCTCTCTGAGTCATTCCAGTGTTAGAAGAGAAAATCCTACTTATAAAGGAAATTTTACAACATTTTATTGAAGCAAAGCAACAGGTGAGCAGAAAAATCAAGGGCCCTCAACTAAAAGTCAAAGGACAGGATTATCGTGCCATTTATGACATAATTTTCCTGTGTGAACTTTCAAGCCACTTTATCTCTGTGCACTTCAGTTTCCTCATCTGTAGAATGAGGACTTGTTTAAACTGTTCCCTGATTGCTTATGCTCAAGGTCCCTCTCAGTCGATTTACAATTACTCTCCTGTTATCTGTGCGATAGTTTGGCTTATTTGAAAACATCTAGAGGATTTAGTAACCTTAATTCCAAGTGTGAAATATAAAGCCTCCATTTAAAGCTCCATAATTGGAGCTTTAAACATCTTTGTCTCCCAGATTGTTTCTCCTAATGCTATTAAATCTTCTCATCTAACCTTGATTCCAGGAATATTGTGCGGTTTCCTCTTATGGAGACTCAGAATCATGCACTGGGGTCAGAGGGGAAAGGAGGAGAATGGGAAGATTTCGGGTCATGACGTATAATTTTCCTTATCATTCCACCTGTGAAATTGGCTTGCATGCTTCCTCCCTGACTTATCTGTAGCACTGACTCCTCCAGGGCAGGTGCTGTGTCTTATTCATCTCTGAGTGCACACAAGGACATGCATTTGCCCCCAACATAGTACGTGACCCAGCCAGTATTGGAGGGGAAAAGGGAGGGAGGGGAAAAGGGAGGCTATTCATAAGAGAAGTCCCATCACTGCTCTATTTTCACCCCTACCCTCCTCCTCTGATCCCCTAAACTCAGGTCCTCAGATCTAGGGACTGATTCTCCCTTTTTTTTTTTTTTTCTTTTGAGACAGAGTGATTCTCCTTTTTAAAAAATTGTAGTAAAATAGGCTGGACATGGTGGTTCACACCTGTAATCCTAGCATTTTGGGAGGCCGAGGCGGGTGGATCACTTGAGGTCAGGAGTTTGAGACCAGCCTGACCAACATGTCGAAACCCCGTCTCTACTGAAAATATAAAAATTAGCTGGGTGTGGTGGTGACCCGAGTTTAGGGTACCAACTTGCAAGACCCTGTCTGAAAAAAATAAAAAAGGTTAATCCATGTTGTAGTATGTGTTAGAATTAGAAACTGACTCTTCTTGAGAGCTACAGAACCTTCAAATTCCCTTCCAATGCTAAGTTCCTCTTTCTCAGCAGGAAGACATGCCTTTTTTGATTAAGCAAGAGCAAGAACAGGACTGATCCAGCCCCCTGGTCTTCACCACACTGTCTTTGTATCCAGGCCCTTGAGACCTCAACTTTCGAGCTTCCTTGGCCCTCATTCGTTTAGTCATTTAACAGATACTTACTTGAGCTCCTGCTCTGTAGATATCTCCTCCAGTTCTATATTGACTGTTTATAATCTGATAGAAAAAAACAGATATATAAATAAATGCAGCCAGACACAGTGACTCATGCCTGTAATCCCAACACTTTGGGAGGCCAAGGCAGAAAGATTACTTGAGGCCATGAGTTCAAGATCAGCCTGGGCAACATGGCAAGACCCTGTCTCCAGTAACAAAAAAAGAAAAAGAAATGTGAAATAAGGTACTCACAGCTTCAGAGATAGAAGTATTGTGGAGCTCATGGCAACACAAGAGTAGGAGTTCATATGTAACTAAGAGAATGAGAAAAGTTTGCACAAGTGATTCTCTGAATCTTGACATAAGAGTGAGTGTTCTCTGTGCAGAAACCAGGGCCAGGCTGAAGCACACCAGCCAGGAGGCTTTGCCAGAGCCACAGCATAGAGGCATGACTCAGCCTTGTGTGTTTGTGAAACTGCAAGTGAGCTGGCCTGACTGGAGCACAGCATGTTGGGGAATGGAGGGAGAGGAAAACACCATGAAAGAATAGACTGACTGGGAAGCTATAGAGGAAGGTTTTTGTCTGGTCCCAAAGTCCAGGTATGGTAGATAAGGAACTGGATTTTATCCTCAGGACAATCAAGACCCATAGAACATCTTAAGAAGAGTAATGTGGTCAATTACATATTTTATATACCCTTTCCAGTGGCTAGTGTGGGGAAGGTGAGACTAGAGGTGAGAGGCCCATTAGGAGACTATTGCCTGAGACCAGGCGAGGGGTAACACAGTTATGGTGGGATAGAGGCAGCATTGTTCCTAAGCTAATGCAGACTGGCTCATGACAGCTGATTGTCAAATTTTAGGGAATTTTGCAAGCTGGTTGTTAAGCCCAGTCATTCTTATAAATTAAATTACATAAACTTACAATTCAATAAATTATAGTTTTCAGGCTGGGTGCAGTGGCTCATGCCTGTAATCCCAGCACTTTGGGAGGCCAAGGCGAGTGGATCATTTGAGGTCAGGAGTTCGAGACCAGCCTGGCCAACATGGTGAAACCTTGTCTCTACTAAAAAATACAAAAATTAGCTGGGCAGTAGTGGTGCCCGCCTGTAATCCCAGCTACTCAGGAGGCTGAGGCAGGAGAATCGCTTGTGCCTGGAGGCGGAGGTTGTGGTGAGCCAAGATCACACCACTGCACTCCAGTCTGGGCAACGGAGTGAGACCCTGTCTCAAAAAAAGAAAGAAAGAAAAGAAACAAAGAAAGAAAAGAAACAAAGAAAGAAAAAGAAAGAAAGAAAGAGAAAGAAGAGAGAGAGAAAGAAAGAAAGAAAGAAAGAAATTATATTTTTCAAATGATAATAAATATTCAAAATTCATCACTTCCTAATTCTAGTTTGTTTGTTTGTTTGTTTGTTTTTTGACACAGTCTTGCTCTGTTGCCAAGGCTACAGTGCAGTGGCACAATCATAGCTCTCTGTAAACTCAAACTCCTGGGCTCAAGTGAACCTCTCGGCTCAGCTTCCTGAGAAAGTGGGACTATAGATGTTCACCACCATGCCTGCTACTTTATTTTTTAACATTTTGTAGAGATGGGTCTTCCTGTGTTTGCCATGCTGGTCTCAAATGCCTGGGCTCAAGTGATCCTCCTGCCTCAGCCTCCGGAAGTGCTAGGATCACAGGCATGAGCCAGCACGCCCAGCCCTAATTATTGTACTGTTGTCTTAGTTATTAAGGTAAGTTACCTTATTTTACCTGTATGGTGGAGATGTTATGTAATGATGTGGTGCTGTGCATCTCTTCCCAACAAAGTGTTCAACACCATCATGGTGGTAACTTGAAACCAACCATTGTGGGGATATTTATATACTATGAAAATCAGGAGCTGCTTTACATCTGGACATTCTCCCCCAGAGAGACAGTTATTAGCACACCACTGCATGGGGTGTCTGTGGCCTGGAGACACATGCTCCAAGAAAGGGAAAGTAGTAGAATCTTTTGGCCATATCTGGGCTGGCAGAGACAATGTGCTAGTTTTTAAGAACTCCCCTACTTTAGTAGCCTCTGTCTGCAGGGTGCTGTGCTGTTCTAAAGTCTATCACAGACCTTGCAGTAGGAAGGGAGGTTTTTTGTTTTTTTGTTTTTTGAGACAGAATCTAGCTCTGTCACCAGGCTGGAGTACAGTGGTATGATCTCGGCTCACTGCAACCTCCACCTCGGAAGGGAGTATTCTTTTTAATTCCCAAGGACTCTGCTGGTTCTGCAGTGCCTGAAGTGCAGGGCCAGTGATGTTATTTGTCTTTTTTTTCTTTCCTTATTATTATTATTATTTAAAATAGAGACAGAGTCTCACTATGTTGCCCAGGCTGGTCTTGAACTCCTGGGCTCAACCGATCCTCCTGCCTTGGCCTCCCAAAGTGCTGGGATTACAAGCATGAGCCACTGCGCCTGGCACAAGGATGTTATTTGTTAGCCAGTAATTTGCACTTGAGGGAGAATGGAACAGCAAAAATCCCGTCTTCATCCTACCTCTCTGAGGTTTTGATTGAATATGTCTGGACATCCTTGGACAGGTTTAACAGTAGTCACAGGGATATGTTAAGATCATATTTTCGGCCGGGTGCAGTGGCTCAAGCCTGTAATTCCAGCACTTTCGGAGACTGAGATGGGCGGATCACGAGGTCAGGAGATCGAGACCATCCTGGCTAACACGGTGAAACCCCATCTCTACTAAAAAATACGAAGAACTAGCCGGGCGAGGTCGTGGGTGCCTGTAGTCCCAGCTACTCGGGAGGCTGAGGCAGGAGAATGGCATAAACCCGGGAGGCGGAGCTTGCAGTGAGCCAAGATCGCACCACTGCACTCCAGCAGTGAAACTCCGTCTCAAAAAAAAAAAAAAAAAAGATCATATTTTCAAGGCCAGGCACAGTGACTCACGCCTATAATCCTAGCACTTTGGGAGGCCAAGGTGGGCAGATTGCTTGAGCCCAGGAGTTCAAGACCAGCCTAGCAGAATGTTGAAACCCTGTCTCCACAAAAAAAACCCAAAAATTAGCTGGGCATGGGAGTGTGCGTGCCTGGAGTCCCAGTTACTTGGGAGGCTGGGGTGGGAGGATCACCTGAGTCCAGGGAGGTTGAGGCTGCAGTGGGCCATGATCGTGTCACCTACACTCCAGCCTTGGCAACAGAGTGACACACCCTGTCTCAAAAAAACCAAAGGATCATATTTTCATATTATAAATAATACCATCACTTTAGACTGGAGAAAGATGGGGTGATGAGGGTGGAAGCAGAGGCAAGGAGACTGATTGAGCAACTGTGGCAGTCATCCTGGAGACAGGTGACGAGAACTAAACCAGGGGAATGATGTGGGGTATAGATCTAAGAGATGAAGCAGAGAGAGAATCAACAGTATATAGTGACTTGTTGGGGGTAGGGGAGGAGGGGAGAATCACTGGGTGGCTGGTGTAACCATTTATTGAGACAGAGAAACCAGAGAAAGAGTAGATGTTTAAGGGGACCACTTTTGAACTCATTGACTTTGAAGGGCTGAGACATCCAGGTGCTAAAGCCTGGTGGGCAATTGGAGAGAGAAGAAAGGCACAGGAAGAGAGAGCTCTGCATCTACACGTGTTGTGTATTGGGGAGTCTTCAGCCGAAAGATGATCATTGCAATCTCGGGCAGGAATGAACTTATTGAGGGGCAATGTGTAGAGTGAGAAGAGAACCAAGGACAGCACCCTGGGGTTGAACCTCAAGGTTTAAGAGGCAGACCAGGGAGTTGACGGATTGAGGGGGAAGGATGGGATACCACTATAGCATGGTAAGAGAAATAGGAGAAAACTGAGAGGGACAGGTGACCTCGGGAAGAGAGTTTGGGAGACAGGATTGGTTGTGGTGTCAAATAACACTGGGAAAGAGAGGGAAATGAAAACTAGAGAGACCGCTGGATGTGTGGGGAGCTAGGGGGGTCCCAGAGCCCATCTGCAGAGCAGTCTGAGTGAAGTGGGGAGCAGAAACCAGCGTGCTCTGGATTGAGGAGATAGTAGGAGATGCGGTTATGGAGGAACACACAGAAGGTCTTCTTATGAAGCCCATACTAGAGAGGGACCCAGGTTAAGGGAGGTTTGTAGCTTTTTTACTGAATTTTTTAAGGTAAGAGAGACCTGAGCATGCTTGTGGCTATGGAAAAGTAAAGAAGAGGCTGAAGAGACTGGGGATTATCAAGTGACCCATCGACGTAGAGAAACCCTGGAATTGGCAGGTTTCTCAAGCTTTTCATGTACACATGAATCATCTGGGGATCTTGTTAAAATTCAGATTCTCATTCAGTAGGTCTAGGGCAAGGCCTGAGAGTTTCCATTCTAAGAAGCTTCCAGGTGATGCTGATGCTTCTTGTCGATGAACCGCACTTTGGGAAGCAAGGCACTGGAGCTCTGAATTGCAGTTGTGTGTCCATTTGTCCATCTCCATCCCTAGACCCTGAAGCAGGATCCTTCCAGATAATCGCTACTGTCGAACGCAGCCCATGTCATATAGAAGTTTCTTCAATGAGGGCCGGGAGTGGTAGTTCATGCCTGTAACCCCAGCACTTTGGGATGCCAAGGTGGGAGGAATGCCTGAGCTCAGGAGTTCAAGACCAGCCTGGGCAACATGGCGAAACCCTGTCTCTACCAAAAATACAAAAAAAAAAAAAAT
>NW_012110130.1:818984-825996 GCF_000951045.1 Mandrillus leucophaeus
ACCCTGGTCCATTCTCCATGTATTCAGTGATGCAGAGATGAGGGGGAAAATATATTCTAGACAAGGTCAAGGAAGGTCTCCCTGAAGAGATGACATTAAGTGGCGACTTGAAGGAGAAGGAGCTGGGCATGCAGAAAGCCAGAGGGTAGAACATTTCAGGCAGAAGGAATAACATGAACTAAGGGTCTGAGAAAATAATTCCTAACATTTATTTAACACTTACTATGTGCCTGGCACTATTCTAAACACATTACATATATTACCTCACATATTCTTTTTTTTTTTTTTTTTCCCCAGAGACTGGGTCTCACTCTGTCACGCAGACTGGAGTGCAGTGGCATGATCATAGCTCACTGTAGTCTCAAACTCCTGCGTTCAAACGATCCTCTCGTCTTGGCCTCTCAAAGCACTGGGATTACAGGTGTGAGCCACGGAGCCCAGCCTACCTCATGTATTCTTCACACCAGCTCCGTGAGGCAGAGAATATCATTGTCTCCATTCTACAGGTGGGGAAATGAAGCACACCACGGTTAGGTAACCTCCCCAAGGCTAACAGCCAGTAAGTGCTAGAGCTGGGATTCTAACCCAGCAGTACAATTCCAGAATCCACATGCTTAACCATTTTGCCATGCTGACAAAGTTGGGACTGAACCCCAAGTCTCCTGACTTCTACTTCAATGCCTATCCCAGTCGTATACATGTGCATTGGTACTTATATACACTCCTAACTTTCCCTCTCAGGAGTCTATATAAACAAGGGACATCTGAAGGTGCCTTCTTTAATCAAGTTGCTAGAATTGAGATGCGCATGGGGAATCTGTGTTGGCACTAAACCCTGAGGAGCGCTGTCACCTGAAGAAATAGGCTTCATGTCTCACGTGGAAATTTCCTAGGTGTATCCCCCAGTGCAGGCAGCCCTGGGAAAACTGGTTGAAGATGGTGGCAAGGACAGAAATGATGGCTCATTGCCAGTCTATTTGGGGCCTGAGGTGAAAGCCCAGGGCTATGGTAGATTCAGCTCAGTGATACGTGGTCAGAGTCCAGGCCATCCCAAGGAGGCGGGTCATGGACCATGGTAGTCACGGAAAACATCTAGAATAGGCCAGAACTCCACAAAGAAGGACTTGAGCTAAATTGGCAAGTTGTTAAGCACTCTAGGTTGTTTGAGATCCATGCTGCCTCCTACCTGCCTTTCACTTCATTCATTCATTTGTGCATTTAATTATTATTTTATCTGGCCATTTATTCATTCAACAAATGTTTACCCTGTGTCTGCCACATGCCATTCCTCTGCTAGGCAGTGAGATACAAAGATGTAGTCCCTACTCTAAAGGAGCTCAAAGTCTAGAGAGATGGAAGAGGGCATGGTTCAGAGAAGAATTCCTGGGGAAGGTAACACTGAATAGAGTGTCTCTGGAAAGAGTAGAGAGGGAAGACCAGTGAAGATAAAGGAAACACCAAGTGCAAAGCTACACTGACATGAGGGAGGCTGGCTCAGTTGGGTACATGCCAAGTTTGCTCATACACCATGAAACCTGAATATGGAGGGTGTGAGTATCAAGGGGTAGACAGCAAAGCCAGAAAGAGAAATATGCTACCCTACCTTTGTTATAAGGCAGTGGTTGAGCAATATAGGAGAAAGTGGAGAGGATGCAGGCCTGGGGATCTGGAGACGGGTCCAACCTGAGCTCGGTGCTAATTCAGTGGGTGACCTTGGGCAGGTCTCTTCTGCTCTCTGGACTTCAGTTTGACCCTTTGTAAAATGACAGGGTAGGATTATGATGATGTCTTAGGGGCTCTCTTCCAGCTCTATCATTCTGTGATTCTAAATCCTTTTATAACAAACTCTAGGAGAGGAGCTTTTCTCTTGCAAATGGAGTGTAAAGTTAATCCTGCCTGTGCTGAGGCTAACTAATGTGCGTGTGTGGTTTATCCTACTTCATTAAACCCTGATTCCCCACAGTGCAATGCATGAGGCAGCCTAGGCAGGTAAATACTGAAGTGTTGCTGTACTGGGTCTGTTAGTGGAAAATGATTTCCCCCAACTCTTTCTCAAGTTTATCAACACAAAGCCTATAACCCCAATTTTCCACACTGTTACCTTGCCACATGTGCAGATTTAGACCCAGTCATAGGGTATGATAAGTTGTGTCCTCATACTTCATTTATGTCGGCATCCTCCACACCCCACAGTGTGCTGCCAGTGACACCATTGTTATCCATATGAAGAAACAAGTTCAGACAGGTCAGGCCACTTGGTAGGCGAGGCACAGCCCCATGTGATGTGTGACCCATATAGTGAGGGCAATGCTTCTATTGACTGAATACTCGCCAAGGAATGCAAAAAGGCAAGCTCTGAGGTAAAGTTCCCATGTGAAAAACTTCCCCAAGGTTCTTGCCTTTTGTAAAGATCTTGCAGGTTCCAAGTCACTTTTTTCTTTTTTCTGAGACAGGCTCTAACTCTGGAGTGCAGTGATGTGGTCTTGGTTTACTGCAGCCAGGCGATCGTCCTGCCTCAGCCTCCCGAGTAACTGGCACTACAGGCATTACCTTGCCCAGCTAATTTTTTATTTTTTGTAGAGATAAGGATTTGCCATGTTGCCCAGGCTAGTCTTGAATTCTTGGTCTCAAGTGATCCTCCTGCCTCCGCCTCCCAAAGTTCTGGGATTACAGATGTGAGCCATGACACCCAGCCACTTTTTTTTAAGACTAAAAGAGAACACTCGTTCTGGGTTGTCTGTTGAAAGCAAATGGTAATTGTCTTGGGTTCCCTGAATTCTTCTTTTGTTGTGAAGTATAGTACAGATACTGAAAATGCATAAAGCATATGTATATAGTTTAATGAATAATTAAAGGTGATCCCTGATAATCCCCATCCTAGTAAGGATATAGAATATAACATTGGGTGAAAAAAGCAAGACACAGAGAATACATCCAGTATAATCCCATTTATATGAAGTTAGTAAAACTGACAGGCTCGACGTTTGGCTGAAGCAGCCCACTCTTTGCACGGTCCTATGTGGTAAGTAGACCTGACAAGACTTTGTCCTCTTTCACCTCACTGAAGATGAACCCTCTGAGGACAGAGAGGGACAGAGGCATTGAATGTTAAAGCTGGAAGCCAGGCACGGTGGCTCACGCCTGTAATCCCAGCACTTTGGGAGGCCGAGGCGGGCGGATCACAAGGTCAGGAGTTGGAGACCATCCTGACCAACATGGTGAAACCCCATCTCTACTAAAAATACAAAAATTAGCCAGGCGTTGTCGTGGGTGCCTGTAATCCCAGCTACTCGGGAGGTTGGAAAAAAAAAAAAAACCCAGCTGGAAGGACTATCCTATGACATTCATTCACTCAATCATTCTAATTTCTCAGATACTTATGGGGATTTACTACGTAGGGGATCTCTGGCTGGGAATTCACTATGTAGGGGATCTCTGGGGGATAAGGTATAGGCAGATCTTTTGTAGATCTTGTCTTGGAGGAACAGGAAAAGCTAGAATGAGTTGAGTCCTAAATGGAGGAAAGAAGTGAGGGTTGAGGAGGTGCCTGGCTCTGGGCCAGAACACACCCTCAGCCCCTCTGAAAGAGCTGGAGGGGTGCGACCCACCAAGGGTACAAGGCAGAAGACACTCCTTGGGCCTCAGGAAGAATGGGTAGGCTACTGCAGATGAACCCAGCCAGCCTCCCTGACCAGTCTCTGTATTCAGTCACCTAAGGGTGGTTTATGTGCAAACAATGAATCCCAGAGGAATCAGAATTAGGGTGCAGAATGTGAGAGGAAGGGCCCTGACACTGCCTGCTCCAGTGCCTTTATTTTGTGGATGAAGAGACTAGGTCCAAAGTGAAATGGCTTTTCTTTTTTTGAGACGAGAGTCTTGCTCAGCCACCCAGACTAAGAGTGCAGTGGTGCGATCTCGGCTCACTGCAACCACCGTCTCCCGGGTTTAAGTGATTCTCCCGTCTCAGCCTCCCAAGTACCTGGGATTATAGGCACCTGTCATTATGCCAGACTAATTTTTGTGTTATAGTATAGATGGAGTTTCACCATGTTGGCCAGGCTGGTCTTGAACTTCTGACCCCAGGTGATCCACCTGCCTCGGCCTCCCAAAATGCTAGGATTACAGGCATGAGCCACTGTGCCTGGCATGGCTTTTCCAGTGTCCCCTGGATAGCTTGAGGGGAGCCCTAGGACTGGAATCCAGATTCCCGCTTCCCTTACCAGTGTTCTTCTTCTGCCCAGACACACAACGGTATTTTCCAAGATGAGTTTTTAGAATCATCAGTTTTAATGGTCATGAAATTTGGAAAAGATCTTAGTGGTAATCTCTCTAGTCCAGAGGGTCCCAAACCTGCCTGATCATCAAATCACATGAAAATTTTTTTTAAAAAATGTAGATCCTGGGATCCCAGCCCCCAGAGATTAGGGTTTTGGGGTCTGATAGAACTGGAATTTGTAGGCCAGGTCGGCCATGTGTATATTTTAAAGCTCCCAATTCCTACCCTCCACTTCCAGCTGATACTGATGATTAGCAGGTGGATTCTATCCAGTTGACAGAGGAAGAAACTGAGGCCCAGATAAAGCGAGGTAGAGTGACTGTGCAAGATCACATGTCATTCCATCACAAATTCTTCTATTGTTCAGAATAGAATTGAGCCAGGCTGCATGTCTAAGAGCCTTGACATATTAATAGTGTTTTCTTTCAATATTATTTTTTTGGTGAACATGTTTCATTTTTTGAAGCCGCTTAAAAGATTCCCAGCCATGCTGCCAGACCCTCAGATTTGTGCAATGTTTACAATGACTTTGTTGTTCATTAAACAAATTTACCTAGACTTACCCAACATGAAAGAAATCATCTTGTTTACAGTGAGATCCTGACAAAAATATGTGTAGCAAAGACAGACAAACACACATAAACCTGGATTGCCGGGTGGGACATGATTTGCTGCCACATTCAATTTTTCTCATTAGAACTTGTTTTATTTGAGCATGACTCAGTACCCCGTGTAAATGCGAGGTTGTTAATCTTATTACTATATGGAAAACAAATTAATTAGTATGCATGCTTTTGGAGATGAGTTGTTAGGTTGGTGTTGGAAAGATTAGGAAAATACACTCATTACTCCAAATGATATCTGATAATACACGTCTGACTTCCACTTTAAGATCTGTTCCAATATATGGGCAACAAATATAGCTAATAAAAATCAAGCGTTTGTGTTCAGCAGCTAAATGTTCATGTTGGCCAGATCTATACACATGCTGGCCTTCTTTGTTTTAAAACAAAGAACAGTTTGTCACTGTCCATCAGCCAGAGACTCACCTGCAACAGGCAGTTTCTTAGGTCCCAGCTCCCATCCAATATCCAAACTCAACTGAGAGTGACCTCTTTCCTCTGCTTGCCTACCACACTTTCTATCTCTTCTTTCAGCAGTCATAATGAACACACCTCATTTTTGCAGGAAACTGTATGCTCCCCAAGGGTAGAGACTATATTCCAATTGGAGATTTAAATGTGTATTGATCAGAATACCCCACTGCAGGAAAAATACATGAAGAAGAACAAGGAAGCCCTTAAAGTACCAGTGTGGAACAATCACCAGTATATATTGTTAAGCGTACACATAACTCTGCAAGAATACGGTGACACTGATTACAAGGTTACCAGGGAGGTATACTGGGTGGTTGAGGGGCAGAGGTAGGAAGAGACTTTCCCTCAGGTTCCCTCTGTACCTTTTAAATTTGAGCTATATGTATGTACTCCCTAGTCCAAAAAAAGAGCAAATTATAATTTAGAAGTAAAATCTAGTAAAAAGAAAATATTTGCTCAACGTAAAACAACAACAACCAAAACACACACACAAGAAAACCCCACCACAACAAAATAAAACAAATAAAAATAAACAAATGTCGTTTGGGGTATTACACTTTGGGAAGTCCTTTAATAAATAAATCTGTTTCACATTAGCTTAGTGTTACCCAGACTTATTTCACCAGGGAGCTCCGAAAGAAACATGAGGTATCTAGTGTTTCTCAGATAGTTCTCACTGCTTTTAAAAAATATTCACTTATGGGCCAGGTGCAGTGGCATGAGGGCCAAGTGCAGTGGCTCATGCCTGAAATCCCAACACTTTGGGAGGCTGAGGCAAGAGGATCGCTTGAGCCTAGGAGTTTGAGACCAGCCTGGATAACAGTGAAACCCCATTTCTACACAAAATTAAAAAAAAAAAAGGCAGGAGGATCACTTGAGCCTGGGAGGTTGAGGCTGCAATGAGACACGATTGTGCCACTGCACTCTTGCCTGGGCCACAGGAGTGAGAAAAAAAGAAACTATATTTACTTATGAATACCTCACAAAACACAAGTGACCCACTGATGTGCTCTAGGTAACATTTTAAAACCAGAGCATAGATCCTAAGTCTGGCTGCCAGCTCTGTGAATGAACCTGGGCAAGTCCTTTCTCTTCTCTGGGCCTCAGTTTCTCCATCTCCAAAATAAGCCAGTGGTATGAGATTCTCTCTGATATTCCTTCCAGCTTTGAAGGTCAGATTCTCCAGCAAAAAAATATATATCAAAAGTCTCCTCCAAACTAAGCACATGCTGTAAGTAGCAATTGGAGGCTGGCAGAGGTCGATGATACTTGTTAAAGAGAAGTTACAAACATACCCGATGTGAACACATTTTCCCAGCTTCTCCGAAAACCTGGGGGATTAAAAAACAAAACAAACCCCAGAAGACATTCCAGGAGGTTATAAGAAACCAATGCATCATCTTTGGTTCACAACAGCTGATGATATTACCAAAGTCTCAGCACTTCCACTTACTCACCGTCCAGCCTATTGCGCAAATCCCTGAGACTCAGTTTCCTCAGCTGTAAAATGGGTATAATAATTGCTTTGGCGCTTTCCCAAATTCTTGGCATAGGCACTTAATTTATGACAGCAACAGAAATAAGAGAATCAAGAGCCTGCGACAGGCTTGTCAAGCCATTTGTAAAACTGAAGTAAAAA
>NW_012110130.1:829656-831561 GCF_000951045.1 Mandrillus leucophaeus
AGGAGTCTGAGGGCGGCCATTATGCGAGTAGGAAGTGTCTGCCACCTCCATAGGCAGCACCGAGGAAGAGAGGGCAATGTCCTTTTATTTTATTTTATTTTATTTTTTTGAA
Organism: Mandrillus leucophaeus; assembly: GCF_000951045.1. NCBI lineage: Eukaryota > Metazoa > Chordata > Mammalia > Primates > Cercopithecidae > Mandrillus > Mandrillus leucophaeus. The sequence goes on from NW_012110130.1 coordinate 829,769, forward strand.
ACGGAGTCTCACTGTGTCGCCCAAGCTGGAGTGCAGTGGTGTGATCTCGGTTCACTGCAACCTCTGCCTCCCGGGTTCAAGCTATTCTCCTGCCTCAGCCTCCCAAGTAGCTGGGATCACAGGCGCAGGCCACCACGCCCGACTAATTTTTGTATTTTTAGTAGAGACGGGATTTCACCATGTTGGACAGCCTGGTCTCGAACTCCTGACCTCAAATGATCTACCCATCTTAGCCTCCCAAAGTGCTGGGATTACAGGCATGAGCCACCGTGCCCGGCAGGCAATGTCCTTTTAAAAATAGATTATATGCGAATCTGTAGCTCAATGGGACACAGCCATGGGAATGGGGTTGCAGAAATTTTCTGTAAGATTAGGCTCTCAGCTCCATAATCCTGCCCTGGCTTTACTCCTGAATGTGCTTCCTCTAGTTAACATTCCAAAACCACCCAACCCTTCTAGCTGGGATTATTCCAAAGACATCCAAAGACATAGAGGAGATGTTGTAATGCCCCTCAAGGTGGCACATTGAAGGTTCCCGTGAAAAGATCTGTCTGAGCAGATCTCTTTCTCTGGAATTTCAGAGCAGATTTTTTCACAGGATCCTTTGCTGTGCCACCTTGTTTGTTCTTTCCTGAGGGTGATGACTCCCAAAGAGCAGAACTTAGACCAGTGGCAAGAAGCTGTATGGAAGCTAATTTGTGCTCAGTGAGGGAAAGGACTGCCTAGAAGGCAAAGGGTTCGTGAGCTCACTGTCCCTGGAGGTATTCAACCTTAGAATGGACCACTGTTCGCTTGGATGCTGTAGAGAGGCCAGCCTGGATACAGTTCATACAATTAAATGAGGCCCACTATCCCAAGTCCCTATGCTACTAATGAACTATTTACCAATTGATTATCACTTAATTAGCATTATAGATGATCCCAAATTTACGATGGTTTTACTTAGGACTTTTTCACTTTACAATGGTGTGAAAGCAGTATGTGTTGAGTAGAAATCTTGCTAAATTCTGAATTTTGCTCTTTTCCCTGGGTATCATACCAGAATATGCAGTGAGACACTCTCTCAATGCTGGGCCGCAGCAGTGAGCCTCAGCTCTCAGTCAGCCCCATGATCATGAGGCTAAACTATTGATACTCTGCAGTGTGTTGTGTGGCCAGACGATTTTGCCCTACTGTAGGCTAATGTGAGTATGCTGAGTATGTTTAAGGTAGGCTAGGCTAAGCTATGGTGTTCAGTAAGTGTATTAACAACATTTGTGATTTAAGGTATCGTCAATTTACGGTGGGTTTATCAGGATGCAACCCCATTGTAAGTTGGGACACATTTGTACATTAATTTTTTTTTTTTTAGACAATGTCTCACTCTGTCACTGAGGCTGGAGTGCAGTGGTGCCATCCCAGCTCACTGCAGCCTCAACCTCACAGGCCCAATTGATTCTCCCACCTTAGCCACCTGAGTAGCTGGGGCTATAGGCATGCATCACCACCCCTGGCTAATTTTTGTAATTTTTTTCTAGAGACAGGGTTTTGCCATGTTACCCAGCCTAATCTCGAACTCAAGTGATCCACTCACCTTAGCTTCCCAACTGCTGGGATTACAGGAGTGAGCCATTGCGCCCTGCCAGTACATTAATTAATAAACTACTGGTTGCAGCATCTTAAATGTTCTGGCCTATTCTAGTTTCTCTCTCAGGAGAATGCCCTCTGGAAGACTCCTGAGGGTGCGGGTTGGTGGAGAATCAGACTGAACACTTAGGATTCATCTTTCTGAGCCTTCTCTTCTACAGAGTGAA
>NW_012110130.1:832416-834107 GCF_000951045.1 Mandrillus leucophaeus
CATTTGGTCCTCACAACTGCCATGAGAAATAGGTTGAGTGGGTGGCACTTATTCTCCCCATTTTATAGGTTAGCAAACCGAGGGACACAGAGGTGATGTCATGCTTCTAGGATGTGGTGAAGTGAGAGCTAGAGTCATGGGCTGCAGAGGACCAGTGCAGGGAGGATTTTACCTTCACCACATTTATTCATTCATCAGACTCTCAAATGAGCATATTTATGTGCAAGTCTTGTGCTGTTTTGGGGTTGCAGAGTGGGATCAGACACTGTCTCACTGCTTTCATGACAGGAAGGGAAGAGGACAAGGAGCCATGACAGTGTGATAAAGGCATTCGCATAAGTGTGGCACCCAGGGGGAGTCTGATATGCTCACTAGTGGAATAACCCTAGGCACAGTGCAGACACAAAAGCCCACAAAAGCAGGCATAGTGACTCCTGCTCATCCAGGGGGGCCAGCAAGAGAGTCTTGCAAATCTCCAAAGGAAGTTCGGATGTTCCCATGAGTGTTACCTGGGAGTAGCAAACCCTGGGGTTTGTAAGTGGATCAGAACTTAAGATTGCTCTAGGCTGGGCGTGGTGGCTCGTGCTTGTAATCCCAGCACTTTGGGAAGCCAAGGCAGGTGGATGGCTTGAGCCCAGGAGTTCAAGACCAGCCTGGATAACCTGGTGAAACCCTGTCTCTACAAAAATTACAAACATTAGCCAGGCGTGGTGGTGCATGCCTGTAGTCCCAGGTATTCAGGAAGCTGAGGCGGGGCGATTACTTGAGCATGGGAGATAAAGGCTGCAGTAAGCCATGGTGGGACCACTGCACTCCAGCCTGGGTGACAGAGTGAGACCTTGTCTCAAAAAAAAAAAAAAAAAGATTAATGCAGTTCTTAGTATAGCTCCTTGAGGACTCTGTTTCCTCAACTGGTCTCAGCTTCATCACCAGGGAATTCTCTCTTTTCTCCTGCCTTACCAGTTCCTAAATAAGCCAAGCATTTTCTCCCTCCAAGCCATTGCTCACCATATTGAACTGTTGGTCTGTAGCATCCTTCTCCCCTTCTTTTCCAACTCACTCTTCCAGACCCAGATCAAATGTTGCCCCCTTTAAGAAATCTTCATAGATTTCCTTAGCAGGAAGGGAGGACTCCACTTTTGTTTTCCTAATTGTATATAATTAAAAACCTGGGCCAGGTGCAGTGGGTCACGCCTATAATCCCAGCACTTTGGGAGGCCAAGGTGGGCAGGTTACTTGAGGCCAGGAGTTGGAGACCAGATTGGCCAACATGGCAAAACCCTGTCTCTACTAAAAATACAAAAATTAGCCAAGTGTGGTGGCGTGCGCCTGTAATCCCAGTTACTTGGGAGGCTGATGCACGAGAATCACTTGAACCTGGCAGTCGGAGGTTTCAGTGAGCTGAGATCCTGCCACTGCACTCCAGCCTGGGCAACAGAACAAGACTGTCTCAAAAAAAAAAAAAAAAGCCGGATCAAGTTCTTCCGTGGATTAAAGGCTTGTTTCTTTAGTGTGACTTCTAGCAACTTGAGGCAGGAGGCTCTCCTCTCTCTCCAGGACTAAGCACAAGGGTGTCTTTGCTGAATAGAATTGAATTAAAATGAGAGGAAGGGGGCACATCCATTACCCTTTGGTAATGGATGGTTTTTTGTCAGATGGTTTTTTGGTCCTTTTGGGGCAAATCAGGAATA
>NW_012110130.1:834157-834678 GCF_000951045.1 Mandrillus leucophaeus
AGGGCTTTTTTCCCCCTTTCAGCTCTGCCTAGCTGTGTTTTATCCCAGCAAGTCTAGATCCGACATTGTCTTTTCAGAATTTTAGCAGCAGTATCATGACAGCTGTTAACCTTATGGCTCTCAGATGTGCTTGAGTTGAATTTTTTGTTCTTTGCTTTCTCTCCTTCAGTGCTGGAAAAGGATATTTTAAAAAGAAACACAATTTTTCAACCCATGAGTACTGTCGGCCTCTTCCTATATAAACCTGCATTCATACCTCCTGTCAAATTCTGGGCCATTGGCTCCTCTACCAAAGGAGAAATGCATTTAGGTTACCAAAAAAGGTTTTCTGTGGGCACAGTGGCTCACGCCTGTAATCCCAGCACTTTGAGGGAGGCTGAGGGAGCTGGATCACAAGGTCAGGGGTTCGAGACCAGCCTGGCCACCAAGGTAAAACCCCATCTCTACTAAAAATACAAAAATTAGCCAGGCATGCTGGCAGGCACCTGCAATCCCAGCTACTTGGGAGGCTGAGGCAAGAG
>NW_012110130.1:839113-841117 GCF_000951045.1 Mandrillus leucophaeus
TGTGATTCTTCTCATACTGAAGTGCAGAAACTACTGTTATAAGGGAACAGAATGACTTACTGCCAGAAGAGCTGGTGCCCAGAGGATAAGTCCTGCCCATGGGAGCCAGAAAACTAGGAGGAGTAGTGAGAACTGGACACAGGCACTTCATCTCCAACCCATAAGGTAATAGGAAGGGTGAGGTCAGGGCTATGTGGCCTGAGCAGAGAATGGTGGCCACCAGCTGCGGCTCTGGGGGGATCTTTACAGCCTGAGAGGATTTGGTAAGGTTCATGAGGAACATTCCAGGCTGAGGGTGGTTGGTTTGTTTTTCCAGACTGAGGTTTGTGAGGGAACTTTGTGCAAACTTCCCAGGGGAGAAGGTTAAAAAAAAATCCAAAAAACTGATGGAGAGTAAGCTTCCCTACGTTTCTCTCCTTTGGTCCTAGGGCCTTTCTCTTACCTCTTCCCTTTGGCCTGTGGGTCCATTTATTCCATATAGTAAGGGGAGAATATGTTTTAGCTGCTGCTCTGACAATCTTCATGAGGTACAGCAGGGGCCTGCCCACCCTAGCCATCTTTCTTCCTTTGTCCCATTCCTCAAACCACTGGGAATTCCTTCCCTCAGAAGCATTTGCCATTCCTACATTGCTCCCAAACCCTTGGGCAGCTCTTTTCTTAGCATTTTGCTTGTATGTTGATATCCAGTAGCCTCTTCTGCAAAGTGCAGATTTTAATTATGCCATCTGTTCCTTATTTATCTAGCAAAGTCCTACTTACCCTTCAACGCTCATCTCAGGTCACCCTCTAGACATGTCCCCTCCAGCCTCCCCCTTTCCAGAGTCTGGCTTCAGTACCTTGCACAGTTCTCCCAGATCTCTCTTTGCTTACACACACCCTCACTCTCTTACCATCTAAGTCGAGGCCTGTTTCCCTTCTGGACAGTTCCTGGGACTCAAGTGGCATTGTACTGTGGCTCCTAACCCAGGGCTGTGTACCCCTTCCCAGGGTGGCTTTGAGGATCAAAGGATGTTGTGTAAGGCTTGCGGAAGGCGTCTCTGTAAATGTTCTTGCCCTCCTCCCTGACTCTCATGACAGGGGAGGGTACTGAGCTGACTTGCTAGGCCAAGCGGTCAGGGAACTCCAGTGCCTCAGGCTTTCTGACTGGGTCTGGAGAAAGAGTGGAGGGTTATTCCCTTGGGGTATGTGGTCCTTCAGGACCAAGGAGCATGACCTGCCTCTCGCCACCCTCTCCCCTCCATGCCAGCTGGGATTCAGCTTCAGCCTGGGTGGCCAGAAGGGGCAGAGTTTTCCTCTGGGTCTTGGAAGCTGCCCCAGGTGGTACACCAGCCACCCAGCCTACACAGAAGACCTCAGAGGAAATGGAGGAGCCAAACGTTCACTAAACGGGCTTTGGTGAAAGGAGCCAAGACAAAACCCAGCTCTGAGCTTAATTAGAAAGAGTGCTTAATCCCTCCCCCAACAAATGCAGATTGCCCACAAAGGAGAACAGGAACCCAGTGGCCAGGAAGACCTGCAGCCTTATAAAGAAGCACTTTGGGCTGTGTAGGGCAGCTCCGCTATGATCTGATACAATGACTATTGTCAAGGAGGGTTGTTTTTCCATGTTTTTGTATCCTTTTCTTCACATTTTCTTTTGCTACCTAATTTCATGCATCAGAGGTCAAAAGACAAAAGGTCAGGCCTGGTTTAGAGACAGCAAACTCCCCACCACCAAGAACGTGTGTCCAAAACAGCACTTTGAGGCACCGCCTGCAGACACCGGCAAGTTTTCATCCCTGATTCTCTTTTGTCACTTCATGGGGTACATGAGTCTACGTGCAAACTGCATGAGAAATGAGACACCAACTGCTGTACCAAATTAGGAAAAAATTAACTAAACTGTTTCTATCTCATACCTTGTTTATAAGAATTTGTACCTAACAAGGAAAAGCCCATCTTGGAACTCTCAGCCTGCCTATGGTAGAGAACTTTACACACACACACACACACACACACACACAT
>NW_012110130.1:846362-847454 GCF_000951045.1 Mandrillus leucophaeus
CCCGGCACCGCCCCTAGGCAAGACCCAAGTTTATACCGCAAGGGACCAACTCGCCGCGACTCGGCGTCCACCCTCAATGCTGACACCGTTCAGGCCCGGCAAACGAAGCAGGGCGGGGCTGGGCATTGGGGGCGCCGCCTGCCGAAGATGCGGTACCACGTGCGCGCTGTGCGGACCCCGAATCCTGTGAGTCCAGCTCCGGCCACAGGCTCTCGAAGAACTGGGCCCTTAGCTTTAGGGCGGGGCCTCTTCTTTGCCTCCTGCCTGGATGTCGGCTCCCACTCATGCTCTGCGCGAGCTCCGGAGCCGAGCCCCAGTGCCAGAGTCTTTCCCTGCGGCTTCTCCCAGGACTCGCACAGAGGGAGGCCCAGCGGCGGACTGCGATGGCCCAGCCTTTGCTAGATTCCGGGCTAGGCGTCTAGGGAAGAGGGGCACCGGGCCGGAACTGAGCTCCAGTTCGGGCTCCACAAGCCCTGGAGCCCCCCACGATGTTTCCTGGCTGAGTTAAAGAGCCCGACCTTGGCCCCTCGCCTGGCAACGTCGGCCTCCCCCTCCCTTGCCCTCAGCGTCTTAGCTGGAGGGAAGCTCGCAGCGTGCCTAGGCCAACCCCTTCTGCGTCTCTTTTCTTTTCCTGTCACTCTCTGTTTTCGGTTTCTGCTTTCTCCTTCTCACAGAATGCCAGAGCAAGCAGGGGCCTGGAGGAGCCTCCGCACCAGCCCCTTTTCGGGGCCTCCAATCTGCCTTCCCCACAGTCTAGTCTCCCCGTTCCATATTTCTTTCTGTATAGACTCTGCTTGTATTTCCTCGCCAATTGAGCCAGTATGTGTCTCTGCTTCTAAATTTGCCTCTCCTGTTGTCCCTCGTGTAACATTAAACAAACCAAGGTGTATTGAGCTGGAGAAGTCCTAGCAACGTGGACAGAAGGAATGGCTTATTCTGTCCTCAGAACATTTCCGGTCACTACAGTTCGGTTTCCCCTTGAGGCGGCGCCAGCGCCGGTTCCGCCCCACAGGCCACTGCTACTGAGGCGCCCGCTCGCTGTCTCGCTCTCTGGCGGTGTCTGCGTGTGTTCGGGTGTGGGCACATGTATCT
>NW_012110130.1:850009-863209 GCF_000951045.1 Mandrillus leucophaeus
TATGTGGTCCTTCAGGACCAAGGAGCATGACCTGCCTCTCGCCACCCTCTCCCCTCCATGCCAGCTGGGATTCAGCTTCAGCCTGGGTGGCCAGAAGGGGCAGAGTTTTCCTCTGGGTCTTGGAAGCTGCCCCAGGTGGTACACCCAGCCACCCAGCCTACACAGAAGACCTCAGAGGAAATGGAGGAGCCAAACGTTCACTAAACGGGCTTTGGTGAAAGGAGCCAAGACAAAACCCAGCTCTGAGCTTAATTAGAAAGAGTGCTTAATCCCTCCCCCAACAAATGCAGATTGCCCACAAAGGAGAACAGGAACCCAGTGGCCAGGAAGACCCGCAGCCTTATAAAGAAGCACTTTGGGCTGTGTAGGGCAGCTCCGCTATGATCTGATACAATGACTATTGTCAAGGAGGGTTGTTTTTCCATGTTTTTGTATCCTTTTCTTCACATTTTCTTTTGCTACCTAATTTCATGCATCAGAGGTCAAAAGACAAAAGGTCAGGCCTGGTTTAGAGACAGCAAACTCCCCACCACCAAGAACGTGTGTCCAAAACAGCACTTTGAGGCACCGCCTGCAGACACCGGCAAGTTTTCATCCCTGATTCTCTTTTGTCACTTCATGGGGTACATGAGTCTACGTGCAAACTGCATGAGAAATGAGACACCAACTGCTGTACCAAATTAGGAAAAAATTAACTAAACTGTTTCTATCTCATACCTTGTTTATAAGAATTTGTACCTAACAAGGAAAAGCCCATCTTGGAACTCTCAGCCTGCCTATGGTAGAGAACTTTACACACACACACACACACACACACACACATATGCATATGTATGTAAATATGTACATACATAAAATATATATACATATACACACATATATCCTATAAAAATAAAATCTGAGTACATATTTCTTAAATGTTTTGCTGGGAGGATTTATAAAGATCTGTCCAGAAAATTACCAATACTTGTTCTAAAAATTGTTTTAGTTGAAAGGATAGCAGCATTTCAGTATGAATAATTTAGCATGATTATTTTGGTATGTATTTAGTATGACTATTTTGTCCTCAGACTGCTAATGTTTTCAATTTCTCATTTTGGATTCTTAGGTAATAGTAGATTGCCGGAGTTTCCTTATGTGATAGGTCCACACAATGTGTTTATAACGAGGATACAATGTCATGATTTCCCATTAGAAATATTTTCATGATTTAGGGGGAAAATGACTTTCTGATTCTATGTTCATAAGCTCCTTATATTAGATATTTCAAATGGTTTTCATCTGACTGAAAATAAATTAGGGGATATCTTTAATTTTTCTTTGTGTAGAGGATTTTTTTTTTTTTTTTTTTTTGTAGATTTGCATTCAGTGCCAGAAGGCTCCCACCCCCAGTACAAAGTGAAGGAAAAGTTAAGGCTTTGGAAGTGTCTCTGGTGATGGCTAAACACTGAGACTGGCTTCAGAGCTCATCTCAAAGGTGCTTTGGCCCAAGCATGGCTCATCTTTTCCATCTTACTCTGGGCTGGGTTGCTAAAGATAGCGAATCAGCAGCAAATCTGAAAGATTTTTAGAGCACAATTTTATTTCCGGCACATTCTCAAATCCAGACTTCATATCCTGTAGTCCTCTGACCTTCCCAAAAGACTTTCCTCCCAAAAGAAAAAATAGAAATCAGCCCACAACCTGCCCTGGGGCTGAGGTATTCACTTGGCGATTTGCAGGTTCACATGGCAGGCTCCAGGGAAAGCACCCCAATCCTGGGGTGATCCTCTCCCACAGCTCTGAAGTTACTACAGAAAAATGGAGAATGAAGTAAGCGAGAATATTAAAGGGCCTACCTAAAGGCGCGCCTCACTTCCGTTTAACACTCTGATCTGCGTCCAAAACTAAAAGAATCGTTTAGCTTGTGCGCTCACCCTCACTCAAAATCGCTTGTGAAGTAGGCTCTTTTATGTTCCAATACTTCATGGAATCAAATTATATCACATTAAAATGTTATTAGTTTAAAACACATTAAATAAATGCAAGTCTGGGCCGACGCATGAATATTTAAAGCTCACATTACACGGTGAAATAGAAGAAAAGGGGGTGAGGAGAGCTAACAGAACATCGTATAAGTACTGATAGAAATAAAACATCCTATGTGCAAACTTTCTTTAGCAAAATATGGTTTTATTACTTACACTTATTATGGTATTGTTAAATTTGAAAATAAACATAAAGAGAAATGAACTGATTTACACTTGTTTTCAATGTTAAACAACCAGAATGCCAGTAAATCTTTTCAATGCCCTATTTTGGATTCTTAGGTGAGAGTGGATTGCTGGGACGTGTTGGCAAATTTTAAATACAACTGATTGCCTGTTTTCCATATTCATATATTGCGAATGTAACTCCAGGAGAGTGAATTTTATCTCAAAATTCTCCAAGAGTTGCCTTCAAATAGCGTCTCTGTGCATATGCATACGGCATACACTTGACGTCTGCCATGTGTACCTGTGCGCTGGAAACCAGTCGTGGAACTGAATTGAATTACTGGATTTGAGTTGAAATGAACCCATCCAAACGACCCAGGTCTGCGCTCTTTGAGGCTTCTCTCAGTAACATTTCTAATGAAAGCAAGAAAAGCGGTAAAGTAAAACAACAACAGCAACAACCCACCATGAGCCCCAGGTTACCCGAACACAGACCCATCGCGTATTCTAGCGCAACACAAGTATCTCCGGGTGGCGAGTCGCTGGCACATGGTGCCCCAGGAAGCCAGCACCCGGAGCTGGAAGCCCTGTATACGCAGAGGACCCCACTGCCAGCTGAAATGGGTGTTTTGACCCAAACCAATCCTCAGCTCCTTTCTGCCGCGGGCGCCGCCTGAAACCCCAAGGCGGCTGCTGGCCCGCGAAGTGCGCTTTTTGCGTTCTGCGCTGGGGAAGTTGCAGTTGGAGAGGCGCCCCCATCCATCCCGGCACCGCCCCTAGGCAAGACCCAAGTTTATACCGCAAGGGACCAACTCGCCGCGACTCGGCGTCCACCCTCAATGCTGACACCGTTCAGGCCCGGCAAACGAAGCAGGGCGGGGCTGGGCATTGGGGGCGCCGCCTGCCGAAGATGCGGTACCACGTGCGCGCTGTGCGGACCCCGAATCCTGTGAGTCCAGCTCCGGCCACAGGCTCTCGAAGAACTGGGCCCTTAGCTTTAGGGCGGGGCCTCTTCTTTGCCTCCTGCCTGGATGTCGGCTCCCACTCATGCTCTGCGCGAGCTCCGGAGCCGAGCCCCAGTGCCAGAGTCTTTCCCTGCGGCTTCTCCCAGGACTCGCACAGAGGGAGGCCCAGCGGCGGACTGCGATGGCCCAGCCTTTGCTAGATTCCGGGCTAGGCGTCTAGGGAAGAGGGGCACCGGGCCGGAACTGAGCTCCAGTTCGGGCTCCACAAGCCCTGGAGCCCCCCACGATGTTTCCTGGCTGAGTTAAAGAGCCCGACCTTGGCCCCTCGCCTGGCAACGTCGGCCTCCCCCTCCCTTGCCCTCAGCGTCTTAGCTGGAGGGAAGCTCGCAGCGTGCCTAGGCCAACCCCTTCTGCGTCTCTTTTCTTTTCCTGTCACTCTCTGTTTTCGGTTTCTGCTTTCTCCTTCTCACAGAATGCCAGAGCAAGCAGGGGCCTGGAGGAGCCTCCGCACCAGCCCCTTTTCGGGGCCTCCAATCTGCCTTCCCCACAGTCTAGTCTCCCCGTTCCATATTTCTTTCTGTATAGACTCTGCTTGTATTTCCTCGCCAATTGAGCCAGTATGTGTCTCTGCTTCTAAATTTGCCTCTCCTCTTGTCCCTCGCGTAACATTAAACAAACCAAGGTGTATTGAGCTGGAGAAGTCCTAGCAACGTGGACAGAAGGAATGGCTTATTCTGTCCTCGGAACATTTCCGGTCACTACAGTTCGGTTTCCCCTTGAGGCGGCGCCAGCGCCGGTTCCGCCCCACAGGCCACTGCTACTGAGGCGCCCGCTCGCTGTCTCGCTCTCTGGCGGTGTCTGCGTGTGTTCGGGTGTGGGCACATGTATCTGTGCTTGCAAACCAGGGCGGGCTCTCCAAACCGAAAGCTGCGCGGAGTTGGGTTTCTGGGATTCTAGGGCTGCGGTCAAGGGAGATGGGGGATTTTCCCGGGATCCCGACGCCCATCTGAGCCTAGACTCCCCGCGTTCCGGCCCCTTGTCCCGTATCTCTAGGGCCACAGCGTCAATTCCGTGTCCTCCGAAGTGGTTCGTCACCTGCTCCGCTGCAGGGACCCGCCCCTTGGGCCAACGCTGCGGGAGTCCGGACGGTCCGAAGCACGTTGTCCAGGCGCAAGGGGAGACCGACTCACAGGGGACGGGGTGGGCAAGGGGACGGCGGCTGGGCCACGGTACCCCGCGAGGGGGGCTCTGTGATTCTGACCCAGCACCGGCGCCTCCGGGCCCGCGAGGTTTTGACGACCAGCGGGCGCCCCCTCGGGAACCACTTTTGTTTCCCTCTGGTCTCGAGCGTCCAGAGCCCGATGCGGCGGAGCACGGCGAACCCACGATTCGTGATGCTTGGCCTGATCCTCTGCCCTTCATGGGTGTGGGCAGGAACGGAGTAGTGGCTGATGTCCCCTCCCTAATCCCAAAGCCCCACAAAAGCCAAAATACACATGCAAACTCTCACCAAAGCATCTCACAAACACAAAAACTAAAGCCAACACATGAAAACATAACCCCAGCCCCCATCAAAACGTACAGCTCAAAAAAATAAAATCCAAATCGAGGGAAACAAAGCACACACCACACGAAATTCCCTAAGGCAACACACACACAAACGACACCCACTCACACCAAATCAAAACACATCTAAACACCGCGGAGAAGGAAAAGCCTTACAAACGACACACAAAAAGACAGCCTGCAAGGACAAAGGACAAAATCACACAAAATCAAAACTCATCCCCAAGACCGGGACTTACAGAGCAAAACCCGCTAAAATCAATCCCACGAAAAAACAACACGCAAAACACCCGAAACAAAAGAATCTCCCATGGATAAATGAAAACTCACAGAAAACAAACAAAAACAAAACAAACCCTCTACATGGAAACAACAACAACAACAACAACAACAAAACACCAACACCCCCGCCCCCAGCCCGGGGTGAAATGTCAATTCCGGGAGGGCTTTTGATCTCCAGGCGCGGACAGGCCGCACCTCCCAGGCGCTGCCTCCCGGCGTGGGCTGGGGCTAGGCTGCGGAGGGAATGAGTCGAGCGCTCGGAGATGGCCAAAAATCAAATTGCGGGGTAGGGACACGGGCCGGCAGGCTGCAGAGTGGAGGCGGCGCTGGGGAACTGCGCAGACCACTTGGTGGGGGGGCCGCCCGGGAATCCACAGCCACATTTCCGATTGTGGCGAAATCTGTTCAGTGGATATGTGATGTCCAGTTGCCGCCGGGGGCCCCCCTTTCCTCGAGCTCTAGGCTCTTCCCCCTAGGTTGCGACCCAGCCTCGTGACCACCCCCTCCAAAAAACAAACAACACTCTTGCTGAGGACGATTCACTCTCCAAAACTGCCATTGTCCGGCGGGCCGAGAGTCCTCCTACGGAGCGCTCCCCCGCCCTGGAGAACCTTTTCCCTGCGACCACCCCGCTGCAGGGCCCCACAGGCTTCCAGTGGCCAGGTCCAGCAGCTGAACTAACTCGAGGCTGGGGAGGGTAACAGGGAGGGGAGGCTTGAGCCTGGGCCGAAGAGAGAGGGCTGGACATGCCACACCTCTGCCCGGTCTCTCTGGATCTGATTTCCTCTCTGGAATCAAGTCCTGGGGCTCTGGGACTCCACAACGTCTCAGGGCTCCGAGGCAATGCGATTCCATTTATGGGCAGGGTTAAGGTGTCTGGAACTCCCGCCAATCTCCAGGAGCTACTGAGATGTTCTGCTCTGCCCGGGTGCTCCAAAGCGGAAGCCCGGATTTCATCTCCAGCATTTCACAGCTTAACCTCCATGCTCTGGGCCAGAATGGAACTTGATGTGGGGAGGGGTTCTGGGACCAGGAGACTGGATGGGACCTGGGGGCTTTAGGGATCTGGCGCTGCCCTAGGGTCAGGGGCCCAGCGATAGACAGGGCCCCAGCAAATTGGGGTGGGGGGTGGATGGCTGGGAACCCTGGGGTCGGGCGCCGCCCTAGGGGTGAATCTGAGTAAACCGGAACGTCCCCTCTGTGCCTGGCAACACTGCCAGCCTTTGCAACCCCTTTCAAAAGCACCTGCGTGGCCGAGCAGTTAATTTCTTTAAAAACAAAAACCCGGCCTGCGCCCGTCTAAGCAGCGGGATTTGCACATGGAGATGTCACAGGCCCCGCGCACAGCGCAGAGGGCCGCGACCCCCAAGCGAAGGGCTTAATAGAGGGTGCGGCTGCGAGACCCGGGCTCCCGGGCTCGGCTTCGGTCTGCCCCTTCCCGTAGGTGCGCTGGCTAGCGCCCGGCGCAGTCTGAAGCCTTCCTTCCCTCCCCCCCATCCCCTATAAAAGTCTAGGGCGCCGCGGCAGCAGCACTGCTGCTCTCCCGGCTTCCCGCTCTACTCCGGCCCGGCCCGGTCCGCCACGTCTGGCGCGCTGAGCAGGCCCGGCAGCGCAGCGCCTACCCTTTCCTCGCTCCGGGCCGGCAGTGCGGGGCGGCGCGCTGGGGGCGCGGCGTGTCTGGGGACATCTTGTGATGTTGGCGAGAACAGGACATGATCTCACATGGCGAGAAGCTCTTTAGTTCCTTAATCATTTCACGGTGCCTTCGGACGCTTTTTTTCCACCTAAAACGTTTAGTTTCAGCTCAGTGATCAGCTACCCCAGCTCCGCGGGGGAGCGGAAGGCTTGAATTATTCCGACCTGTGAGCGGCCCCTGACACCAAAAAGAAAAAAAAAAAGAAAAAAAAAGGCACAAAAAAGTGGAAACTTTTTTCCCTGTCCATTCCATCAAGTCCTGAAAAATCAAAATGGATTTAGAGAAAAATTATCCGACTCCTCGGACCAGCAGGACAGGTAGGACCGCGATGCGGGCTCCAGACGTGCAAACTCCGGGACACAGCCAGGCCCTGGTCCCCACGCAGGGTGACCCTGGAGGAGGAGGGGGTGCCCGCATTTTCGTAGAGACTGTCTATCTAACTGCGGCCTGTTACGTTTTTCACCTATCTGTTCACACACTTCTGCATCAGTCCAAGTATCTGTGAGTTTGTTTGTGTTTTTCTGTTTCTGAATGTTTATGCTGGTGTCCTTCCGGGGGTCTGCAAGTTAGGGCCTGTGTGTTTATATAAGGGGCTCAGTGTGTGCCTGACTGACAATAAGTTTGTGTGTCCCTGTATATGTATTTTTAAAAGATATAAAAATATATGAGTTTGTGTCCAACAGTTTGTTTGCCTGTGTGTGTGTGTGTATCTTTATACCTGTGAGGTATTCGTATGTGTTTATAAGTTAGTATTTGTGTGTATATTCTTCTAGGTATCCAAAATGTGTGTCTACTATGAGTGTTATTTATGTAATTGGGAAATATCTGAGTGTACATCCACTATTTTAAGGGTCTGCGTTCACCTGTTATATCCCAAGTGATTTTGGAAGTGAGAAAGAGGTGGCTACACTGACCTTTCCATTTTTGGATGTCAACAGCTGTCCAATGCATACATGCCAATGTTCACATTGTGTCTCTAGGCAAACTCTTAGACGTGGGTCTGGGGCCTATGGAGACCCATGGTGTTTAGCATGTGCATAGTAAGGCCCAGTTTCCATTCTATTGGGAGACAGAACCAGGAATGAAGGTGTGAATTCGGGGCATGTGCCTCTTGGTGTGTAGTGGGCACTGTTGAGGCTACCATTTCTACAAACAAGTCTCCTGTGGTAGGCACAACCTTGAAGATGAGAGCGGACACCTGTGGCGTTAGTTGTGACATTTTAGGGACCCCCAGCCTCCCTTCACTTTCACCTAGGCAAGCCTCTGACACTGGCCTTGTACACACACACATACACACACTGTGTCCTCAGGTTTTATCCTGTGGGTGCCGCTCCAGTGGAGCACAGTGGGTGGGTGTATGTGCATAGTCTGGGCATTCAGCTCTGGTGCCTGTGTGCACACAGGCCTCTCTGGCATAGGTCCCCATGTGCCTCGCACAGGCCTGAGAAGTAGGTAGCAGGATGTGTTTATGTCTGAGAGGAGGTATCAGAGACAGTAGGCCTCCATCTGCCCTGAGGCATGAGTCAGGTATGGGGGCCCTCTTTCACTCACTAGGCCACTGTGAAACTCCCACACAAACACACTCCTGGCCCTGGCAAGAAGTCCTTCCCCCATCCCTGTGCCCTCTGAGAACCCCCACCTCTACTCCAGCCTCAAATACAAGCCTAAGAGCAAAAAGGATAAACTTAGACCCCAAGCCCAGGACAACTCCTGGGGCATAAATGTATTTCCAAAATCTGAAGAGAAGTGAGGGCAGAGATCTGAGGCAGAAGAGTGTTTCCGGGATGAGGGCTCAGGAAAAGGTACCTGGAAACCTCTCTGCTCCATCCTCAATTCTCAGAAGGCCCTTCTTCCTGCGTTTCTCAGCAGGTGGGCTTTCAGAGAGACCTGAGCCTGGAAGTGGGCGTTGTGTATTTGTTGGGAATGAACCGGGGATGTGTGAGTGTTGTGGAGAGGGTCTCTGCAGTCCTCGGGCTGGCTCTCCCCACAAGCTGTCTAGAAGAATGTAATTCATGACGGTCGATGGGCTCTTTGATTAGTTCAATCGCCTGAATAATCGTTTAATCAATAAAGCATTTCATTCCTCAGCACAGTTGGACTGGGTGGGGCTTGGGGTGGGGTGAGATAGGGGAGCCCTAGGCTGGCCAGGGTTTAAAATCTAGCGAGCCACGCCCCCTCCTCACTGATGGGTTGGGGAAGAGCTGCCTGCCTGGAAAAGGGCGACAGTTCAAGTGAGACTGCACTTCCACCTGTCCACTCCAGCCTGGGTCAGGGCTGGAGAAGAGAGGGAAGCTGAAAAGCTGTCCAAGCTGGTGCTCAAAGGGGTGTCCAGGTCTGGTTCCTATGAGAGCTTCTTCCTTCTCCCAACTTCTAGGTATTTCATGGGCCGATAGACTTCCTTTTTCTTCCTTCAGAACCATATTCCATTTCTTACCCCAACCTCAGTTTCCCTATCTGCCCAATGGGGAGGGAGTGTGTCCTTCTGGCTCTAAGCCCATGATAAGGTCAGGTCAACACTAAGCAGGGAGCCACTTAAGGACCTTCTCCTCTAATGTCTTCCTTGCTGTAGGGAAAGAAAACAGAGGTTCAGAGAGGGGCAAGGACTTGTAGGAGATCATAAAGCATGAGTAATGGAGGGAATAGGAATGGAAGGTGACCTCTCTGCCCTTAGACCTCCTGTTCCTGCTGGGAGAAGAGACAGATTCCCCCCTCTCTCCATGGACTCCCTTGGAGAAAAACTACTATTGGGCAAGTAGTAGTCTCTCCTTGCCATGGGAGCCCTTGAGTCCTTAGGCCCAGGCAGGTCTGGATGGGTTGAATACTTTCCCACTAGACATTGGCATCAAGTCTCACAGTTCTGGAATGAGCCTGGGATGGAGTGATAGATAGTAACAAACCCCTATCCATGAAGCTTCATCTCACAGAGCCTAAGAAGTCACATCTCAGGGTTTGTTCTCTGTATTAAATAAACGGGGAAGCAGAGACTTTAGAAGGGGCTGCCTGTCTCAAGTCTTTGGGAGACAGAGTTAGTCCCAGTGCCCCTGGCCTGCAGAATATGCTGGTAATGATAACACACCCTGACTAAGGCAGTTTTACACGATTCTTGAAAAACCTGGTTAAATTCTCATTTTTTCTCCATCCTCTTCAAGAACTCCTGAAAACAGAGCCAGGTCAAGTAGAGCAGACTCCTGATCCAGGGGCAGGAATCATGCAGGAATCTGCCGTGCCTTGACTTTCTGTATAATTTCAGGTCAATTTCGTTCCCTCTGACACTTAATTTTTTTATTTTTTAAAAATGAAGTTTAGAGAGAACTCAATGGGTTGAGACAGCCATGCAGGCAGCATCCCTGATCTTTCCAGAACTGAGCAACCAGTCTGAGCCCTATTGGGCCCCACTTTGTCAGAAGCAAGAACAGGGAAATGGGCTGGCCTTGGGTTGAGGGAGTCGATGTCAGGCTAATAGATTACTGTTAGCAGCCCCCACATCCTGAAGCGGGGGAATGCAGTGCGCTGGGAGGCGTGGAAGGGAAAGCCGGGAGGGGGTGTGTCCCCAGTGAAGCGAGGTCTTTGGCTTCTCAAACATTATTCTCAATGGGCTGTCTTTCAGTACTAAAACTTTCAAAGGCAATTTGGTTTACATAAATGAGTTTCTTCCTGGATAGTTTCCTTTCGCGGTCTCCTGTCCCCAGCGCCTAGCACAGGGCCCGGCCCAAAGCTCTGCTACTGGGAGAAAGAAAGTGCATCACTGTAGATCACAGAGAAGCCCGACTACGTTGAGAGCCGCAGTGAGACCAGCCCCGCGCTAGTCTCTTTCTCCTGGACCAAGGCTGCGGCTCGTGGGCGTTCAGAGACAGGACTGAGACGCAGTAGCCCGGCTCCACCGTGGACTTGCTGTGCAGCCTCAAGCTAGTCACGTAACCTCTCTGAGCTGTCGTTTGGTGACCTGTAAGGCTGGGCTAGGTGATCACGGTATCAGGTCTGGTCGCGCCTTTGGGGTTGGAACTTCCCAGAGGCGGCCCGCTTGGGCGGTGATGAATCACCTCCACCCAGGGGGAAACTCCTTCCCCCAAGAACGCCGCGAGGTGCGGGAGGGGGCTGCTCTGGGTGCACAGGTAAGGCGGGTCCTGTGTGTGCCACGCAGCAGAACACTGTCCCGAAGCCAGACGCCTACTATGTGAAACGGGGAATCGGCGCCACTCCTGCTCGGGCCGTGCCCTGGGGCTTCTATACAAGGCTCACGGGTGTCCGAAGGAAAACCTGCGTGTGCGGGCATATTCCAGCCGAGTTCTTCGATTTGGCAGCATCGCCCCTCCCTCACTATCCCGAGAGCGGCTCTGGAGAGGCCCTTTTGAGAAAGGTTTCCAGCCCGCAGCCTTTCTTCTACCCCAGACTTGCTGTGTGACTTTGGACAAGTCGTATCCTGCCTCTGGGCCTCGGGTTCTGCACCTGTGAAATGGAGAAAGCATAGCTTCGGGACCCTTTTAGCGCTAAGATTCTAGAGAACCTGGGTTTGTAGGCCTGAGCTCAACAAGAGAGGCTGAGGGTGGGGGTGTCACTGGCTGCATCCCTCAGGGCGTCCCACACTCCGGCCTCTCCAGTAGGTGTGCAAGCCGCCATGCTGAGTCTGAGCCGAGGATCTGAATTCTGGTCATTTCCGACCCACTGGGCGCTATCAGTGAAGCCAGTGCGGGAACTCTATTCCATCCCTGTCCCTCTGTGCTATTGCGATCTTCCTGCTCCAAGGCCTGGGGTGAAAGGGGAAGATCCGGACAGGCGGGGTTCCAGACAAAGAAGAGATAACGCCGCCACTCCACCCCAGCGCGCACTGCAGCCTCCTGGGTCCCCAGAGGCCCGCCTGGGGCCGTTTTCCGCAGCTGTGCCCTGGTGGGGGGTGGGGACGGGTGTCAGCGCCGGAAACTTGTCTACTGGTCAGGGACAGCTGGGTGTGGAACAAGGACAGAAGGTGGGCCCAAGGGTCGACCCAGTGCGGGAGTTTGAGAAGTAGAGCATGAGTAGATAGAAGGCAGAGGAAGGCAAACCGAGGCAGAGAATAAAACAAGAGGATAACCCAGGAATACTCCCATGATCACCCTGTACTCTATCTTCCTTACAAGTCCAGTCCTGGAGCAGGCATCTCAAAGCCCTTGTTTTGGTGGATTTATGTTTAATATTAGCGGAACATCACTCCTGAAATACAAAGTGAGTCTTCAGACCACTTCCCTGAGTTGCTGGGGGCAAGGGAATCCTCAGTGTATTTCTTGTGCCAGGGCCCAGATGACTCACAAAACTAACTATAGCTTCCTGGGTGAAGAATGACTATCACATGCTTCCTTTTCAAGGTCCAGTTTCTTTGACTGTTGTCTCAGAGCCTTAAACCCCACCAAGAAACGCACTCTCTAGTCAAAGATCCTTTCTGTAGCAAGAGAGTTCTGCTACAAATCCATCCATTTTGTCTACATAGGGACAGGAACTTCCTCTGTAGACGGAAGGTCGGGTTTTCCCGTCAACTGGAAGCTGCCCTACTGTAGCGCGCCTGGCCACTTTGCTTGACCCTTGCAGATAGAATGCGCCCGCACACCCACCCGCTTCAGGGGCCCTTATTAGCCCTGGACGCGACTTGACTCATTCGGTTCTCAAGGAACTTGGAGCTGGGTGCGGAATTACTCCGGTGGACAGAAGCGCAACACTAGCTCCTAAAGCGTCTGGCAGTTCTTGATCTGAGGCAGGAAAGAGGGCCAGCCAGTCTGCTTGGGCAATCTGGCCCAAAGCCTTAGCCCCTCCACCCAGGTGCGCCCTGGTGCGCCCCAGTTACTAACTTTAAAAGAGTGTGAGATTTTCTCCCCTTTCCCCCAACGTGTTTGCCTTTGGATAATGCAGCATTGAGGGCCCTGCAGGTGGAGTGAGGGAGGAGGGTGGACGAGGAGGAGCCAGTGGTGGTTTAGTAGGTACCTGATAAAATTAGGAAATAAAATTAGGAAATATTTCCGTGGAAGGAGCCTTTATTAAAATCTAGTTAACCCCACTCTGCCCATTTTACAGATGAGGAAAGTGAGGTCAGAACTGGCAGATATGCACACACTCCGATGCACACAGTCCGATTCCATCACGAGCCTGATGGTGCTGGATCTACTGTGCTCCTTGTCTTCCTCCAACATAGATTGTTTTTTTTTTCTGGAGACTTCCCCCATTCTCACCCTTCACTCAGCTGCTCTCAAGCCCTGAGAGCGTCCCAGGATCCCAGCGTCGCGTTGGGGAGGTCGAGCCCGCGTGGGACCTGCGGCAGGGCTCTCCAGGCAATGCGTGGGCCCCCTTCCCCCTCCCCACAGCAACGATCCACTAGGCCTTAGTCCAGCGCGTTTGTCAATGAACGTGGCGCCGCCGCCTGGGCCCCGCCCCCCATTCTCTCCCATTGCCCAGGTATCCGCTAATCAGGCGGAGCCCGTGGGCTGCTTAGCCAATGGGTCGGTGTTTCGGGCCAGGGCCGGCTGCCGCCACT
>NW_012110130.1:864054-904540 GCF_000951045.1 Mandrillus leucophaeus
CTTGAGCCAGCCAGGGAGGGAAGCCAGCCGGAGTTGGGCACCCGCTCCCAGCCGGGCTGCGCTAGCACCGTTTCCCGCCTCTCCGCACAGCTCCCGGCGGTCTCCAGCAGGGAGGCTCTGAGAGAGACCTCGAAGCTCCAGCAGTGTTTTCTGAGCCCAGCTCGCACAGTGCCTGGCCTGGTGGCGCGGCTACCTATCCGCCCTGGGCAGCCCCTTGGCGCCAGGAGGCGGCGGCGTGGGCCGGCCTGCAGTCTGGAGCGCCCCGATGGAAATACACTGTAAGCACGACCCGTTTGCATCCATGCATAGTAAGTAGGCGGCGAGCTCGCTTCTCTCACTCTCCCGCCGGGACCGGGTTGGGGGCGCCGGACCGTGGGTCAGGTACTAAGGCCGGGAGGATCTCGGACCTCTGCAGCCGCGCAGACAACTTTGCAAAGTGCAGGGATCCCAGGCAGGGGACCTGAAACAACGCGCTTGGCCGCCGGGGCCGGAGCACCTGGTCCGGGAATCCCGCCTCCGGCAACGCGTAGCGTGGGCAGCGAGCTGCAGCCTTTCAAGGCTCCGGCGGCGACATTTCAGCTCTTTCGGACAACCTTGGCTTGGACCCGTAGAGGGCTCCGGGCCAGGCCAGTTGGAGGGCAGTAAGTTGTAGGGAGAGGTCAGTCTGAGTCTCAGACAGCGCCCCACACCCCTACTCCGATGGCGCCTTTTTCAGCCGCGGGGCTGATCCAGACTGGAGCTTGGAGGGAAAGTGGGGCCCTGACCCGTGTCTGTATGTGTGGAGGAAGAGGTTGAGAGCTAAGCGAGGACACCGGGGCTAGGGCTCCAAAGGTGTCCTGGAGTTGTGAAGGGGCCTTTGAAAAATCAACGAAGTAGCGGTTTCTGAGTTCAGCTTCTGCTTAGGAGCTGGCCAGTTCATACAGAGACCCTTAAAGACCCCATTAGGTCCTTCTCTGCAGGACGCCTTTTCTCATGGCTTCTCCCCTTTAAAAAAGGAGGATAAGAAAGCAAAAAGAAAGAAAAAGGAAGCCAATTATTCACCACGCAGACACCCCCACCTCTGAAAGACGCAGCGTGTGTAGGAGACGGGAAGGGTCATTTCGGGCGAGGGCAAGGCCGGCCTGGCTCCCTGGCTCGCAGGGATCCTGCCAATTCACCCATTAGCACAGCCTCCTGTGAGATGAGCGCTCCTCTCACGGTGAGTTAACGCCGGATTAGATTCGGAGATTTCAAGGAAATTCCAAGTGGAACGAATCGCGTTTCCTTTCTGTTTGCTGCAGAGCCAGGCTGGAGGAAGGTGCCAGGCTTTGGCAGCCTCCGCTCGGGTGCCGCTCGGGGTCTCTGCGGGCTGCAGGTCAGGGAGTTGCTCCCGGGCTAGAAGCCCTCCCCATGCCTGCCCCCCCCCCCTCCCCGCGCCAAAGCCTGGGATCCAGCTTTCCTAGTCGCAGGTCCCCTATTTAACAAAGGCAGCAGAGACCCGGCTGGAGAGAAGGCGAGCTTCCCGTGGCGAGCATGTCCGTGTCTGCCACCGAGTGCTGAGTGGTCTGGCAAGCAGGGGAAAGCTTGTCTACGCAGCCAGGGCTGGCTTCGGGCAGCTCAGTTTCTCTTTGTGTCAATTTTCTGAGTCTGAAGTAGTCCACCAAAGCGGTGGGGAGCTCTGTGCAGAGGAACTGCCCGTTCTGGTTCCAGTCCAAACGATTTCTCAAGGTTTGGGGCCTGTGCCCAACTGGTTTCCAGTCTGTGGTGACCCCAGTGCCCTCCACAGCCTTTTCCGGCTCGAACTCCAGCCTGGCTCTGGGGAGGCTCTGATCTCGCAATGGAAGCCCAAAACAAACCAGTTGGGGAAATGCTCTGAGAGGCGGGCAAGCCCTTGGCTCAGCCAAGGAGCAACTATGGGGACAGATGGGGAGCACCAGCCCCTGCGCTTCTCTGCTCACCGGTGGAAATCCACAGGCCCTCACTGTGTCCTTCTGCCCAGAGCTCCGTGGCCCTGAGGTTGTGCCCTAGCTCTTGGGGAGATAGCATCAGACCTGGTGGTCTCTCGGCTAAGCATCAGTGTGGAGAAGGCAGCTCCTTTCGGGTGCGGGTTAGCCAACCGCTAATGTCTGTGCCTCCTTGTCCCGGCCGTCAATCTGCCCCCTCCGTGGGAATTGCTCCCTCCCATTTTCAGTCTCCCTGGCAGCACAGTGGGGGCTGGGCCCCAGCCAGCCTAGCTTCCAGAGCTGGTGCAAGACCTTGGCTTCTCTGGAAGCACTCTCGGTTCTGAGGCCCAAAGCTGTTTTCTTGCACAATGTAGGCCTGCTCTGCGGCCCCAACTTGCTAGCAATGGGGAGTGGGGGGCGCAGCAGATCCTGGAAGGTGGCTGAGGTAGTAGAGGATCAGATCAGGTCCCACCTCCTCACCTTCCTCCTGGCCCTGTCAGTTTCTTCTTCCTGTTACCTCTCCCTGCCTCCATCCCCCTACCACTGCTTCCCCCTACCACTGCTTCAGAGCCGGATAGCTTCTTTGGAGAGGGGCAGGGGCTTCCAGGAAATGGCCTTCTGAGTTTGGAGGAGTCCCTACCCACTATTCCAGGCTCATCATTTTCATCAGCACAGTAACCTCCTACTCTCTTCCTGAGCTGTTTCCCTAGGTATCTTTACCAGTTATAAAACACTTACAGCCAGTGTCCTACCTGAGGGTGGCCTAAACCTTCAGCTTCACCCATTTTACAGAATATGATATTGAGGTCAGAGAGACAAAAGGACTGACTCAGGAAGTTCACATTGGCAAAGCTGGAGCTGGTTCTTGGGTCTCCCTGACCATCTGACAAAGGCATAAAAATGAGGCTTCAGAGGGTTCACAGAAGGGGAGAGGGAGGGACTCAGATTCCAGAGAGAGGGCAGTGGGTATGCACACATGCAAAGCTCTCTCTCTGTCAAGTCTAACCATATCTATGTCTACTGCCTGACTTTCCACATGTGTCAGTACCTATCTGTGCATTGGAGAGTCCATTAGGGAGACTTATTCTCTGCCCTTTCCCTGTGCCCCTGTTTGCCTGTCTCTGTACCCCTTCATTCTTTCTGGTGCATCTAGGAAAAATTTTAATGATCCTATGGGGGCCCTGGAGCTCAATCTGTGGCTGAGTCAGCAAAGACCCTTTCCCCAAAATCCTATGCTCAGCTATGGTCTTTGGTGGTATTGGGAGGGCCTGTGGTGGGTAGCATGTCCTTATCAGGGCCTGAGGAGCATCTGTGGAGGCCAGCCCTTTCCAGACCAGAGCCACAAGGGCCTCAGGAGCTTCTGCAATTCAGTCTGTCTCTCCTCACTCCCCTCCAAACACTGCCCAGTCTGCCCTGTCCTGTGGCCTGTCTTTTTCTTTTATCTGTGGGTCTGTTTCCTGGTCTTCACCTGATTTGTTTGCCTCTGTTTCTGTGTCAGTCCCCCTTTCACGGGATGCGTCCTTACTTAATTGGAGTCCATAGGAAGTACAGGCTGGGACTTGGGTTGTCCAAGACCAGAAAACAAAGAAGTCTCTAGACTTCTCTGTCTAGAGAAGTCCCCTGTCCTCCAGAAGCCCCTTCCTGGGCTTCCTCCAGTTTCTCTTCTTGTTGCCTCTCGCTGTGTGCCACCTTCATCTTTCTTTTCTTGGTCTATTGTAGCTTCTCTATTCCTTTTCCCTCTCCTCTGCCTGCCTAACCTGCTGCTTCCTTTCCAGGCTCTGTCTCTCCTGCTTGTCTATCTCATTCAGTTCCCACTTTTGCACTTCTCTCAACACACCTCTTTTTTCCTCTTTTTGTTCCCCAACCTGCCTTGCCTCATTCAGACTTTGGACTTCACTTCTGACCAGTTCCAGAGTAAATGGCCTTCCTCACACCATAGTTGTAAACCTTCTCACCACCACCCTCTAAGAGCTCCATTGGGTGGGATTGTGATGGTGGAGAAGGCCAAAGGCGCTTGGGGACCTTTCAAGGAAGTTGAGGAAGGTAAGAGGCTCCCAGGTCATACCAAGTCTGGTGTCAGCTGTGGACCTATAGATGAGATTGTGAAAGAGCATTACTAGCTCAGCCTATGTGGTCAAGGGTAGAGGGTTTGGGGACCTGCTCTCACCTTGAGAGACCAGGCTCTAGGAGACCTTTAGGGTTTTTCCCATGATACAAAACAGCCTGCAGTGCTCACAAATGTCCTGCAGGACAGCTTTTGGAATGTAAGTCCTCTGAAGGTTGCCACTGTGTTTTGGGCAGAAAGTCTCAATTGTCAGTGACATAGAGAACAGACTATTGCAGATGGACCATAATAACTGGACTCCCAGGCCATATCAAAAGTGTGCTGGGCATTTAAGCTTCCTTTGCCTGCCCTTTGTTTTCCCAGATGAGCTTATACCAATTTTGAATTCATTTTCTTTTACTTAAATCCAGCCTACCCTTGAAAGATCTGTACAACCTTTTTAAACAGGTGTTCCCAGCCCCAGAACAAAGCCTTCTGAAGCCTCTTGACCAGGATGGCTACAGTCTTTCTGTTTTAGAAAAACTATGCAATTATGTTTCTAACTGCAAAATCCTATTTGGAATGGTTTTCCTTTTTCTTATATCTGGAGTGTTTTAGAACAATCAAAACTGAATAAAGATCATTCTGAAAATCAGAAATCCAGCTTAGAACTGGAACTAAGTACTTCAGTTATCTATAAAATTGTGTTTTTCCTTGAAATAAGCCTGAGCCTGAAATATTTTTGGGAAATATTCATGGGAAACTTGAGTGGATTGCTTGGACAGTTTTTAGGAAATACGTTATATTACGGGGGTTTTTGCTCCCTTTATTTCAGATGTGGTTCATGAACCTGGGTAGTAGTTGAGTACTGGGAAGAAATAACTTGAGATGAGGTGGATATTTCATGTTTTAGAGTTGCAGTGTATATATGCGTGTGAGACCTTTGAGGTCTTTCCCTTGAACTGTCCAGTCCTAGCCCAGTCTCGGTTCAGGGAATTTCTCCTTCCTTTGCCTCTGAGCTGCCAGGAGCATCAATAAATGCTTTGACTTGACTTTGGGCTCCAGTCAACAGCAACGTCAGTGAGTGACTAATTAACAGCTGTAAGGTCAATGATGTTGCTGCATTGGATCACTCTGTGTTTACTGGTTTGGTTCTTCATTTACTTGGGTCCTTGGGTCCTTCCAGTTGGACCTTGATGTAAGAGAAGGGTGGAGGAGGCACTTTCTCAGACTCCTTTTACTTAAAATCTATCCCAGGACCCTTCCTTGTAAAACCTGGGACCCAGAGGCTTTTGTAGGTTTCTTTATTTTCCCTGCACCAAAATAAAGCTGTTTGTCAATTGCAAAACATTGTAAAAATTCCAGGGAAACTCCTTTATAACAAATTCCCGTGCAGTGGAGTGGAATGTACTATGTGTAGAAGATGCTATGACCCATTTCTTTTGTGTGCTTTGAGAAAGCACAGTGGTCAAGTCTGCATGTCAGCCTCACCTTAAAGGGAGGGTTTTAAACAAGGCAATGGTTGGTGTTTTCCTCAGTACTCTGCAGATGCTGTTAAATTTTTTTAAAATTCCTTAGCCCTTAAATTAGATTGCTGATTTAAAAATTTTCCCTGAGATATATGTTTATTGGAGTTGTTCTTTTTCACTTTTAAAGACATTTGTTAAAAGGAAACAAGTTTTATTTTTTTCCTCTTTAAATGTGATGTATTTTAAAGCATATTTTCTCCCCAGGATCTTCCCTAGACTTCAGCATCACATAATAAGTTGTGCCCATTTCATTTACATTGAGGTCTTCACACATTTCATTGTTTAGAAAAATTACGGGGAAAATGCTAATAATAGTATGGGGATGTTTGCTGTCAATAGCTCAACAGTCTGGCTGCAGATGGACAAAGGCTAAGATTAATTTTCAAATGCAATCTGGGGACTTCGTGTAGTTTGCACGATTGGACTCCAGGCGCAAGACATCCAGCCTGCCCGCCATTTGTGATCAGAAGGGCTCTGGGTCCTCACAGCGGTGCTTCTCCTATGTGACTGGTTCTAACCACCCTTTCCCTTTCCTTTTGTTTCTGATCTGTTTCAGGACATGGAGGAGTGAATCAGCTTGGGGGGGTTTTTGTGAATGGACGGCCACTCCCGGATGTAGTCCGCCAGAGGATAGTGGAACTTGCTCATCAAGGTGTCAGGCCCTGCGACATCTCCAGGCAGCTTCGGGTCAGCCATGGTTGTGTCAGCAAAATTCTTGGCAGGTAAAGGCAGGAGCTCAAGGCTCCCCTTGATCTTTCAAATAAAGACCTGAAACAGGACCCAGCAGCTGTCCAATATGACAGTATCATAGTGAGAATCATGACGGCATTTTGTTTCACACGCAGAGCGCTTTAGAGTTTGCAAAGCCCCAATTCCAAGTAGCCCTGGGAAACCCCTGTCTCTAGTGACATGTGGAATAGGGTGACTTAGTCAGGAGGGTTGACATGTTTTCTGAAAGCCTGGTGAATTGTTCTAAAGAACTCAAGAGAAAGACGTTCTTGGGAATTTCCCTTATACATCCTAGGCGAGGCCGGGTCCCTGAGTAGGACTGGTTGGAAAATCCTTAATATCACATAACCAGAGTTCAGTGTTTCATTTTAATGTTTTTGAAAGCATATTCCACTTTTAAAAGTCAGCCATTACTTTCAGTTTTGGGTTATTATCAACCTTGTTATGTTGGGCTGCAGTATTTTCCTTCTCTATGTTTTTATTTCCATTGCAGTGACAAGCATCCAAAATATACGTTAAATTAGAGAGGAGGAAAAAAAAAAACCCAAACACCAACTTTCAAATGTGACATTTGAAAGTTGCCACTTGACCTGGTGATTTGCTGCAAACAAAATAGTAACAATGAGGCTTCTCCCATAGGGCCATGCAGCCTTTTAGCACTCCCGTTTATTTTCTCAGTGGCCTCCGCATGATCCAATGAAGCACATTTTAAGATGAGAAAACCAACCTAGAGCGGCAAAGTGACTGACACAGGTTTATCTAGTCAGGCAGTACCTGGGTTGTGATGACGCCTAAAGGACTCCTAGACCATGTAGGTCTCACCATACCCCCGAAACAAAGCCACAGATTTGTTTCTGGGCATGAGATCTTGTTTTAGGTCTGCCCTGGCAGGCAGGAGCTTTCTTGGGTTTAGCTGTTCAGTGCTTTCTCACTATTTCTTTCCCTGGGTCAGAAAACAACCTTTGTCCTGTAACTTGCATTATGGTTTGAGCACAGACGCCTGAATAGGAAATAAATATTTTGAAGTATGTCAGTGACATTGTGACTTTCTGCTGGCTCCTTCCCTTTCATCTGCTGGAATTCAAGAAATTCTCTCAGATGGAAGGAGCAACAGCTTCTAATAACCTTGGGGAGGCTGCTTGCTTGAGGCCAAGGGAAGAAGTTTTAGGACCAGCGGTCTGGCAGCTCCTTTGGGGACCTTGATCCCAGGGTTCATTCCTCATCCTTCAGCCCAGTGCAGGTTACCTGAGCTGTGGGGGCTGTGGGCTTCACTCCTGTTTAGCACTCAGAAAGCAAATGAACCCCAGAGTTAGGGGGCGATTGCAGGACATTAGCACAGTTTTCTTGTTAGATGGTTGTTTTAGGCAGGCGGATGGGAGCCAGAGAAGAAAAGTAGAAGACAGAGAGATAGAGAAAAGAAAAAGAGAAAAAGAAGACAAAGAGAAAAGAGAGTGATTTTTAAAAGGCAGAGAAATAGAAAGAGAGATAAATGACAAGACAGGAGAAAGGGAGAGAGAGCACAATATTTTAGACTATCTCAGCATCAGACTTCTAAAGCCAAAAGGCTCCTAGATATCTTTTTGTGGAGCCTCTTCATTGTACCGAGAGAGAGAGAGAGAGGGAGAGAGAAAGAAGGCCTTTCCTTTGTTTTTGCTGAGATATCTTTGCTGAGCCGACATTTTGCTCGCTGTTTGAAATCTCAGGGCAAGATACCGAGCCTTTTTCAGAGGGGACATCCAAACACGGGGTCCTCATGTTCTGGTACTGTGGAGCCTCCAAATCTCCCATGGAGACTGAGGGGGACAGGGACCCTTGCAAGCCCAGCCGGCAGCCTCCCATAGCCAGAATAGATTTGTCACTAGGTAGAGTGGCACTCGGAAGTTACGCGCCGCTCCGGTGCCTGGCCGTTTAAGTTGTCAACAATAAATTGGAATTTCATAGCTCATTATTTTCATAACTAAGAACCACAGTAGACAAAATGTCACTCTAATTAGAACTGCCTTTTAAGAAACAAGTTCAGCCCTAAAACAGTGTAACTGGGAATTTCTGAACTGGGGCTGTTCAATCCACAGATTTTTTTTTTTTTTTTTTGGTCACCAATGAATTTGATGGGCACACGAGAGGTGACAGATTGTAGGAAGAGTGCGATGTGTGGTGGCTATGGTTTTCAGAGTGTGTGGCAAGGCAGGCAAAGTCCCTGGGGCACACAGGGACCCCTGTCATCTCAGGAAGGTGGGCGGTCTGCCAGGAGTGTGGGCATTCAGTCTACAGAGCTCAAGCCTTCGGAGGGGCTTGAGAGGCACAGCACAGTGGCATCTGAGGCCGAGTTAAATTCACCCAGGGCCTGGCTGCTGTCTTTTTTCACTGGAGCCTGGTTGAGAGGTTCAGGTCATTGGAATTGGGTGGTAGGTTACACAGTAATAAGAAACACTAGGGATTTTAATCCCCTGCACGTGCTCTTTATTTTATGTTTTGCAAAGCTTGTTCTCAACCGTCTGTATTTTTGTCTTCAAAACAGCCTCACAAAGCAAGCAGGGCAAACGTTCTTCCCCTATTGTATAAATGGAAAAATTGAGGCCTAGAGAGGCTAAGTAAGTTGGCTAAGATCACACAGAGAGTTAGCGTCAGAGTCACCTACACCTCTTGACTGCTAAACTAATGCTGTTTGCACTGAAGGACATTGTGTGTTGGTGACTGCCGTTCGTCTTTTGTCTGTAAGCCAAGGGGCTGCACGGCTGTTTTGCTGAGATGAAAGGGTAGTTATTAAATCTGAATCCTCATTTGACACAGTTTCGAGTTGGGGTTTCGGGATTGTCAGGGTTGCCTTCCAAGTGCCTGGCCCATGTGTCAGTCAAAAAGACGACGGAGATCTCTCATGTCAAGGCCGCAGCCTTCCACAGTTGGCACTGCTCAGGTGGGATGGGCAGGTAGCCCTGTGTGCTGCCGCCCACCAGCCATGTAAGTTGGGGCTGGGCTGGGGTGGGGGCCTTTAGCCTGCCACCCTCTCAGATTTGCTATGTGAATGTTGCAGTCCCATTCAACTAACATATTTTGAGTATCCAGGACAGGGTTGTCTAAATGTCCGTAACCCCTTCCCTGAGATTCTGCCTGTCCTAACAGACACTCGGTGACTATTGAGTGAGTGAATGAATGAAAAATGCATGTGAAAATGCCTGGCCTGGTAAATAGTAAAGTTCTTGGCAATTGCAAGGGATCATTATTATTATTATTATTTAAAATTTTATAAGCAAAGCAGCAGCTTGCTCTAGCGGGAAGAGCACTGAATTTAGAGTCAGGTTTGAAAGCTGGGGCTGTTCCTAACTATAGAAGGGAGTTAGGCAAGTCACTTAGTCTTCTGATCATTTATTTTTCCTTCTATAAATCTCTGTGGCCTTGCAGGGTTAGTGTGAGGATCAAGATAATTCGAGGAAGAGCTCTGTAAACTACAGGGCGCTGTGGCTGAATTATAATTAGTTGTGTTATAGTAAAAATTGACTTTACATTATAAAATTGATAGGACAATTGGAAGCTGCAGAGATTGCTGTGTGCCTTGATTTAGGGTGCTTTTCTAGACTTCTGGCTTTTTTGGGATATTGTTAAAAAGTTGTTTGTGAGTAATAACTTTTTGGCAATTACAGGAAAATTGCTGAAAGCAATTGTTTAGAAAGAGGGAAGATAGGTTGAGTTTTTGCCTTATGGTCAAAATTTGCAAATGACTCACTCTTTTCAATGAAAAACAGACATTTCACTATCACATCACTGCTTCCAAATTATTTCATCTCTTTTAGGATATTCACTAACTTGGCCTTACCCAAACTTACCCAGGCTGAGAATTTCAGCATCTCTATAAATGTGACCAGGAATCTTGGGTAACATTTTCTACCCATCTCAGAATCACCTCGTTCCCTTGCCTATCATCAACTCTTGTGAGGTTTGAAAATTACTAGTCATTTAAAAAATGTCTTTTTGGTTTTTTAAAAAAGATTCAACTGCAAGTTAATTTTCTTGGAAAAGGAAATCAAGAATTCTTCTGTAAATATTGAGAGAGACATCCAGGAATGGCTCAGATTCAGAAAAGGAATCATGTCATTTTTTTTTTTTTTTTCCCGCCTGAAATGATCTTTCATGGCACTCTTCTTCTCGGTCTCGGTTTTACTGTAAAATCCTGACATCCTATTTTCCTTAATGAGCAAATGCTGATAGCATGGAAATGTCCTTAGAAACAGCCATTTACCTCAGGGGAGGTCCCTGGAAGGGTTGCTGTGACTTGTGGTTGGTTTTTCCGATTGCTTGGGTTTTGACTTACAACACGTATTTTCAGATAATTCTGCAATTCAACATTCCTTTTAATTTTACACCAAGATTATTATTTTTCTCTTATGGAAAAATAAGTTGCATTTCAGGGGATAGTTTCATACAATGCTGGAGATTGTGCTAGGGCTTGGAAGAGCTGGCAAATCAAAGGTGTAAGGTACCTTATTGGGGAAATTTTAGTTCAAGAGGCTGAGCCACAGCCCTGGCTTGCCCATTTGGTCTTGTGTGACCCTAGGAAAACTGTTTAACCTTGATGAATCTCTGCTTTATACCTGTAGGTCAGGACCTTTTCATTTATTTGTTCATTCACTCATTCATTAATTCAAAGCAATTTATGTACTTTAGAACTGTCGGAGATAAAATGGGAAAACTGACTCAAAAGTTTTCTGTAAACTATAAAATGGTAGATCAATGTGAAAGAATTTTGTTAATGCTTAGCCAGTGCTGTCCAAAAGAAATACAATGAGAGACTGGCCAGGCGCGGAGGCTCATGCCTATAATCTCAGCACTTTGGGAGGCCGAGGCAGGTGGATCACCTGAGGTCAGGAGTTTGAGACCAGCCTAACATGGTAAAACCCCGTCTCTACTAAAAATACAAAATTAGCTGGGCGTGGTGGTGCATGCCTGTAATCCCAGCTACTCGGGAGGCTGAGGCAGGAGAATCACTTGAACCCAGGAGGCAGAGGTTGCAGTGAGCTGAGATCATGCCATTGCACTCCAGCCTGGGCAACAAGAGGAGACTCCATCAAAAAAAAAAAAAAAAAAAGAAATACTATGAGAGCTGTGTATGCAATTTAAAATTTTCTAGTAGCACATTAAGAAAAGTAAAATAAAAAGAGGTATTATATTTTAATTATATATTTTATTTAACTCAATATATAAAAATGGTTATTTCAACATATAACTTAATATCAAACATTCAACATACTATCAAAATTATTGAGATATTTTATGTTTTTTTGGTACTGTTTTAAAAATTCGGTGTGTGTTTTATATTTACAGCACATCTTGATTCAGACTAGCCATATTTCAAATGTTCAAAAGCCTCATCTGGCTGGTGGCTACTGTATTGGAACGTGCAGATCCAGACGATTCCTGGACCAAGTAGCCCATTATTTTGTTGCCAACATCCACTTTACTGGTTCCTCATGGCTAAGCTTCTTTCTCTTTGGGTCCTAGGTATTATGAGACAGGAAGCATCAAGCCTGGGGTAATTGGAGGATCCAAACCAAAGGTCGCCACACCCAAAGTGGTGGAAAAAATCGCTGAGTATAAACGCCAAAATCCCACCATGTTTGCCTGGGAGATCAGGGACCGGCTGCTGGCGGAGCGGGTGTGTGACAATGACACCGTGCCTAGCGTCAGTTCCATCAACAGGTGAGGAGCTCGTGCCTGTGGGGGCTGGGGATTTGGGAGGATGGCAGGGTGTTCTGGAGGCTCTGCATGTGCCTTTCCTGAAGATCTGGTCTCTCTTTTCACCAAAGCCCCTTAGGGGTTACTGAACAGGAGAGATGCTAATGGGGCCCACTGGGTCTCTGTTACCCTTCTCTTCTTCTTTCCAAAGTGGGTAGGAGTCCTAGGCCCAGGGAGAGGGGAGCATGCCAACACTCTGGCTGCTCGAGGTTCTTCTGAGCCCAGAGTTATTTCTATCCCTCCCTTTACCACCCACCTATATGTGTGGAACACTTCGCAGTGAATTGTCCTGACTAGGCCTTCACAAATGTTGCTGTCCCTGTAAACCTAGGCTCAAGGTCTTGGCACTGGCCCATCTCAAAGGTTCCCAGGAAGAAAATCCTGCCTCCAGTTTGGGCGGAGCTTGAGCCAGTGAGTGAGGGGAACATAGCTCTGACTTGGAGTTGGGAGACTTGGCTCCTTGTTCCAGCTCTGCCACAAACTCGAAGTGGGACCTTGACAAGGCTCTTCCATTCTCCGAGAGCCCAGAACCCCAGTAGTTCTGATGTGCGTCTTCAACTCCAGGGGTGTTGTCCAGGATGCTAAGATGCTCTGGAGCAATGGAGTTGTCCTTTTCCCAACTCACACATGGAATCTTACACATGGAGAGAAAGAACCAGAGAAACACCCTGGGTGTCATGCACAAGATCTTCCTGGGAGCCACACAGCTCCCTTTCCTTTCCAGTCTGATCCAAGATACATGGAAGGGTGCTCTCAGAGCTTTAAAAATAAACGTATGGAAGAAAGTTTTCCGTTGTAGATGATGCAATCTCAACTCCATTTAAACCCACAGAGTTAGGAATGAAGTTCAGAGATGAACAGAAATGATGGTTCTCTAAACTCTGCAGAGAAAAGAGAAGGCAGCAGCCTGGAAACCTGGACAGTTTCCATTTCTCCAAATCACACCCTACCATCATCAGTGCAGAGCCTGTGTGGGCATAGAGGACCCTCACTCCTGGCAGAAAGAGGTGGTCGGTCAGACTAGAGTGAGAGCCTCTTGTCCTGATAGTGGATCCTTCTGTGATGACTCAAATGCACAGATCGCCGTGGGAGTGCATGTGTTCACATTTTGAGTCCTGCTATTTTGTAAATGGTTAGCCTGTTTTTCTTCTCTTGGCAAACCTTTACAGAGGCCCTGACATCATGCACGGTGCAGGGGAAATAGAGGAGAATCAGGCACACAGTTTCTTGGTCTGTTCTAGAGGGGCTCTTTGTCCAGGGTGGGGTTCTGACATGCACTTAGAAGCCTGATGCACCTGGACAAACTTACTGAGGAGGTAACAATGATGATGGTAGGTTTTGGGGAAGAGGGGATAACTCCTGTTCTTTTTTCTGGATTATAAGAGGCTCCAGTGTGTTTTATGAGCCCCATACTTCTGGCTCTTTGCAAGATTTCCATGACACAAAACAACATGACAGGCAGCTGGCCTGCTCTGCAGAGGAACATCAGCCAAACCCCTGGTCAGGCTTTGGGGACCCACAGGTTTCCCAACGTAGAGTACACATATAATCGGCGGTTTGCAAGATAACCTTAGGTAGTCCATGGGGGTCACAAAATCTAATGCCTTACATGGGGCCAGGCAGATAAGGTAATGAGGGAAGCAGGCCAGCCATAAGACGATGGGGAGAGGTTGGGTCCCTGGCAAGCTAGACAGCACAAGTTCTATTAAAGGAGCACTGCTTCTTAGCTCCAGCCGAATGCTGCCAGGAACATGGGTCCAGTGTTTGCCAGATTTTTTGCATTCTTCAAGAGAAGGCAGAAGCTGGGGCTTGTGTAGATGTATGTATGTATATTTCTGTATATGAAATCTTTATATTTAAATTATTATTATTATTATTTTTAGAGATGGGGTCTCCCTATGTTGCCCAGGCTGGTATCGAACTCCTGGGCTCAAGCAATCCTCCTATCTCAGCCTCCCAAAGTGCTGAAATTACAGGTGTGAGCCACCGCACCTAGCTTAATCTATATTTTTTTAATGGAGGCAACTAATTTCAATGAAAAATGCCTTGAAGGATGAGCATAACTTATTTACAGAGCATTGGTTTACATCCCCTATAATGCAAAGATGCAAGGATTCACATTGTTTTGTAATACATTTATTTTAATGTATTTTAGAAAAATGTAAGTAACATGCTAAACCAGTGAGTTTGTGAACTTTGTGAACGCCCCCTCAACACTCCCACCTACCCACTTACAGTAGGGAACTCTAATTGCCTTACACAATAACTTTATTTAAGTCAAAAATGAAGTGATGTGAAAGAAATGTATGAGGCAAATAGAGCAGTGGTTACAAATAGAGCTGCCAAGGGGCATGGGATATGTGGTCAGGAGAGATCACTGACCCACTGATGCTTTCTGCCTGGACTTGTGCTGTGGGGAGGTTCTAACTGCTGGCTGCAGGACCATGGCTAGCCTCAGGGGCGTCCTGGGTGTGCTGTTCAAAGCCATGGCCAGGCAGTCTGTGCCGCTAAGGTGCTTTCACGTCTGTGGTCTCCTATAGTCCTTAAGGCTTGACTCTATCCTGTGGCAGGTGTAGCAACAGAGGCCAAGGTGGAGAGTGCAGAGAACAGTGACTTGGAGATAGACATGGGGGTAGAACCCAGGTTTCCCGATCATAAGAGGAGGGCTAGTTTCTTTCCACCACCGTCCTGTAGGACTCTGCGAGTGACAGAACTGAGGGTCTGTGAGACGAGAGACAAGGGGGAGGACAAGTATTTTCTTCTCCATTTCAGAGCCTCGCAGGCTACCCGTTCTGCTGCCTGGCTGCCTGCCCTCTCTCATCCTTAGCCCTCTCCAGTGCTCCTCGCTGGGGGCTTCTTTTTGGGAGTATTCTCTGGCTCCTTCCTGCTGTCTTCAGTGACAGCTCACTAAGTGTAGGACAATCTCATGTGGCTGCCTTCCCCACCCCCAACCCCCCAAAGCCAGAGCCATCCCAGCATACAGTTTTATTTTTCAGATGAAGGCAAAGCTCCCACTGCATTCAGATGAATGCAGCTTCTAAACGCCTGCCTTGCAAATGACACTGTGTAAGAGAGTTCACAGCTCTCCCAGCCCCTGCCTCCCTCGGAGGCAACTTTTCACTCTTCCTGATTTCAAACAGCTGCGGAGGAAGTGATGGCTGGATTTGTGGCTATTCTCATAGCCATAGGGGCGTCTCCATGGTTCACCCCTAGGAGTATGTGCCTTCCTGTTATCTTCCAGGGCACCAACCTAAACCATGACTGACAAGAGGCTGAGCATCACTGAACTAGTTCTGTTAGGCTGGTAGGGGATTTCCTGGGACATAGATCACCTTGTTCATTTGACTTCTTATGGACAAACATGTGCTGGGAGGCTGCACAACCTGCAGGGATTGCTGGAATCCAGCCTGAGTGTCCACTGGAGGTGGCCATCCCAAAGCTGACCCAAATGGTGGGTGGAATGGGGTCTTCCTTCTTCTATTCCAGCACCGTGGCCAAGGGGTGGGGACTACAAGTGGCACTCCCAGTTTAGAGGAGCAGCTCTGTTTAGCCTTTCAACTGGTTGGGTCATGTGAGAACGTGGGGCCAGTATTATTGGGTGTTCTGATTTTTCAAGAGAAGCTAGAAATCAGATATTTATGAAAAATCTCCCAACTTAAAAATATTAGCAACTAATTCAAATAAAAACAAATATACCGTAAGCAAAACTTGTCCCAGGCTGGAGGTGGCCCTGGGGAAGATGTTTTGTTAGTTCTGCTCTTAATTCTAATTTTGGTGGCAGGCCTTCTGAGATTGTTTATCCATTTCCTCTTTCTTTCTTTGTTTGTTTTTTTGAGACAGGGTCTCACTCTGTTGCCCAGGCTGGAGTGCACAGGCGCAATCATGGCTCACTGCAGACTTGATCTCCCAGGCTTGGGTGATCTTCCCACCTCAGCTTCCCATGTAGCTAGGACTACAGGTGCCACCACCATGCCTGGCTAATTTTTTGCATTTTTTTGTAGAGATGGGGTTTCATCTCGTTGCCCAGGGTGGTCTCGAACTCCTGGACTCAAGCGATCCACTCACATTGACTTCTATCTGTGTCCTCTTTCTTCTCCACAACAGTCACAGGCCTGGGTGCCACCTGTGGGGCCCCTCACAGCTTGGAACAGTTGGACCCCTGGGTTTTGGATTCTCAACTTCTTACTGCATTGGTGGCAATTTGATCAGTGCCATAGATGTGGGTGTTTCTTCAGCCTTATTTTCATGTTTCCTTTTTCAAGGCACCATGATTTTCTCTTTCACTGTAATTTTGTGAGGACTGGCGGTGGGGCGGGGGGTGTGGGATGATGGTGAGAAGCCTAGCCTTTCAAAGAAGGAAGAGTGATGTTTCCATGGGATCCTTAAATGCCACAAAGTCCCTCAGAGTTTTAAACCTCAAATTCTAAGTGGGTTTGAAATCCAAATAACCTTTATGCCTCACATAGGAAGTATTTAGCAGAGGGACCGAGCTTCCTTTGAATGTGGCTTAAAGTAAAATGCTGGGGCATGGGAGCTGGGAGTCTGGGCTGACTCGCTGCTGTGCAACTCTGGGCAAGTCATTTGAGCGTCTTGGGCCTTAGTTTCCTCATCCATAGGAAGAGTTTGATGCTGAGCTCCCTTCTCTCTTGGACAGTGTAGTGTGCTCTGCAGTACGGCAGCCGGGATCCTGCTCACGCTCAGCAGGTAAAGGATGTGCAGTTTGGTGTGACCGCCAACTCAGCCCAACCGTCTCTGGCTTAGGAAAGGTCCTGAGTGTGCTCTCATTGGATGAGTCTTGACAGCCTGTCATTTTAAAAATTTTAAATTTGTTTAGAGTTGCTATGATTCAATTACAGTCTTGTTCTTCCCACTACAGTTTCTTCTCGGTGGAAGCTGATGCTCTTTGTTTTTACTCGGTGACTGCTAAAGGCAGATGAGCAAAATCTCTCACCCCTGGGGGCGGCTTCAGAAGCTTCCCTGTAACTCTGAGATCCCCCTTTATAAAGAACAGCCCGGCTTCAGCCTTAAAACAGAGTGTGAGAATGGTTACCTTCCCCTCCCCAGCTTCCAAGGGGACCACTTGTGCTTTATTATTATTATTATTAATTTTTATGGGTGCATAGTAGGTATATATATACATATATTTATGGGTACATGAGATATTTTGGTACAGGTATGCAATGAGTAATAATCCCACCATGAAAAATGAGGTATGCCTCGCTTCAAACATTTATTCTTTGTGTTACAAACAATCCAATTACACTCTTTTATTTTTAAATGTACAGTTAAATTATTACTAACTATAGTCTCCTCTTGTGCTATCAAATACTAGGTCTTATTCATTCTTTCTATTTTTTTGTGCCCATTGAGCATCTTCACTCCCCCACCGCCCTCACCTTGTGCTTTTTAAAGCAAATGTGAAAAATATGAACATTTTAGGACTGCAGCTAGTCATTAATCTTTACAAAGACACCACTGAAAATAACATCTTACATTTATGGAGCACCTAGTATGTAGCAGCCACTGTTTTAAGTAATTAATTGATTTAATCCTAATAGTAACCCTATGAGATAGGAATGATTCTTAGTCCCATTTGCAGATGAAGAGACTGAGGTACAGAGAGGCCGAGTAATTTACCTAAGATCACGTAGCCGGTAAATTGCCACAGGACTGGAATTCAAACTCTAGTGGTCTCTAGTTCCAGAGCCTGTACACTATGCTACTGCTGCCTCTTAATGACCTATAGCAATTAATAATGCTTTCCAGTCATATTTATAACATTTTAAAAGAAAATGAGGAAAACATAATTTTCTTTGCTTTGTTTACATACAAATTTAGTAGCCAGGCAATGATTTGAAAAGTAAGGATTTTAAGCTGAATTACAGTGGCTTTTTTTTGCCATATATTTATATGTAACTATATTTATGTCTGGTATATCCATATATTGACATATCCAGCAATATCTCTGTAGACACACACACACACAGACAGTGATATACACAAAAATGTAAACATTAGATCAGATGCCAGCTTACTTCCAGGTGACTGAAAAGACAACCTCACTCCCAGAACTTTGTCCAATATGCTTCGAGTTTGCTTAGTTAAAATAAGTGGTTTGAATATTAGGGAAAACAAACCAACAATCTGAATGTATTTGAGGGAATATTTAAGCTGACTGATTAGAAAAGGGCAAGAGGCTCCTTGCTAAGCTCAAGTAGCCAGGCTCCAGATGACCTGCGTGTGTGGTGAGACTATAGGGTGAACAGAAAAGTCCATTCCCAGGCTATCAGCCGAGGACACGGAGTGCCCTTGGTGCCCAGCACCAAGCTGTAAGATCGGAGAGGGCAGAGGCTACTGCCCATTAAGTTTAAGGGGAGGCACCCACCTGTTACTTCTGTCCTTCTTCTTCATTTGTACAAGCTGGAGACCCAGTGCATCCTCAGAATAAACTTTCAGATATTAATGGTCTGGAATGTGAAAAAACTTCTGATAGAATGTTGCATGAAAAGCGCAAGATGCAAAACTGTATACATGGAGGCTGGGCGCGGTGGCTCACGCCTGTTATCCCAGCACTTTGGGAAGCTAAGGTGGGCGGACGATTTGAGGTCTGGAGTTCGAGACCAGCCTGGCTAACATGGTGAAACCCCTTCTCTACTAAAAATACTAAAACTACAAAAGGTGTGGTGGCATGCGCTTGTAGTTCCAGCTACTCTGGAGGCTGAAGCAGGAGAATCACTTGAACCCAAGAGGCGGAGGTTGCAGTGAGCCAAGATTATGCCACTGCACTCCAGCCTGGGCAACAGAGAGAGACTCCGTCTCAAAAAAAAAAAAAAAAAAATTGCTGGGCATGGTGGCGTGTGCCTGTAATCCCAGCTACTTGGGAGGCTGAGGCAGGGGAATCACTCAAACCCAGGAGGTGGAGGTTGCAGTGAACTGAGATCGCACCACTGCACTCCAGCCTGGGCAACAGAGCAAGACTCTGTCTCAAAACAAACAACAGCAACAAAAAACTGTATACATGGCAAATCCTGATTTTGTTAAAAGAAAAATGGATATTTCTAAATATGCCCAGGAATGTTGGTATAAAGGAAATACACCAAAATATGTTTTTTAGATGTCTTCTTTATACTTTCCCATGCTGTCCAAAGAGTCTACAATGAACACATATTACTTTTATAATGAGGAAAAACTCTAATAAATGTCCTTTCAAAAGGTAATAGTTTGAGACTGGAATAGAACTTTCCCAAAGAAACTGGACATTTTATTATGACCCACTCTTCTCTCAAATGCCAAGGAAGGAGCTTTCTGGTAGATCCCAAGGAGCTTTTGACGTGGCCCTGTTCTGCTGCTCTCAGATGCTCCGGGCTTGCGGTCTTGCACATGCATTGTCCTTGCTGGAAGTCTACAGACTCCCCAGAGCCTAAGGTTCTGCAGAAGAATGTTAGAGCGGTCAGGTGGCCAAGGGAAAGCAGTACTGCTATTATCTCTTTTATGTACAGGGCTTTTCCATAAGATCTTTTTTCTTTTCCAAAAATGATTCGATTACTTAAAATAAGTAGAGTGGTCTGTTCCAACTCCGTCATTGTATCGAGGTCCACAATGGAATGGACTTGGTCAAGGTCACAGTGGAGTTTCTATTAGAATGTGAGCAAGGTCTCTGAAAAGACAGACCAGGATATCACTGGCTCCAGCCCTGTGGATCCTTTCCATGAGGTCTGGGGCAAGGTAGGCTTCCTCTTAAGAAAGCCAAATCAGATGTCTCCTGGCAGCACTTTGATCCTCCCTAGTATCAGAACAACACATACATCCCTCCCTTGGCAACTTCCTAAGGGAAGGGGTGTTATCCCTCCTTATGTGTTCTCTAGGGCAGAGAAACCAGCACACGAGCACTGCCAGAGGACAGGGAGGTTACCTAGTTCAGTTCCTTCATTCCACAGATGGGAGGCTGAGGTCTAGGGAAGGGAAGGACTCCCTAAAGTCAATGAGTCTGTTATGGAGCTAGAGCTATACTCGAGATATGGATGCTTACTTGTAATGTTAACACATCGTCCTCTTTCTTCAGAAGAGGCACTTGAAGCCCAGAGATGGGGTGCAAATTATACAAAGACACCCAGGAAAACAGAAGCAAAGTTGGGACTAGTCCATAAACCTTCCATCCTCCAGATTCCAAGCCTGGGTTTATAATCTCCCTCCACCTCTGCCCCTCTGCCTCAGCTCGATCCATGGCCCAGTTTGGGTATGAGTTTTCTGGTTGTCTGTGCATAGCTGGTTGAGGTCTCTTCTCCTTCCTGACGGTAAATAGCCATTTTTTTTTTCCAACTGCCCACAGGATCATCCGGACAAAAGTACAGCAGCCACCCAATCAACCAGTCCCAGCTTCCAGTCACAGCATAGGTAAGAGGAACTTTTAAAAAAAATTTAAAAATCTAATGGGCTCCAAATATTCTAAAGAACTTTTAATCATTCTTATGGACAGATAATTCTGCATAAAACACTTCAGCACACGTACTAATGCGCCTTCTTTGTCATTCTCCAAGGGCTGAACCTGGTAAATGAATTTTATAAATACTGCTAAAAGGTTTTGAATTTTACTGATTATTATGATAAATAGCTTTCACCATGAGACAGAAAATTGAAATCTAAGCCAAAAAAAAAAAATCCACTAATGGGGGTCTATAGAATGTCAGATAATTAAAGTAATAAATCAAGAAAGGGATACTTATTCATAACATTTTCTGCATCATTAGTCAGTAAGTAGTTTTGAATGTGTTTTTTTCTTCTATCAACCAGCCCTTCTACAATTCTTTGTGCACTTGCAGTCTTGAGTGAAGATGTGGCAAAACTTCCCAAACTTACTTTCTCTCTCTCTTGCTTCGATCTCATGAACTCTGTGAACTGTCAAGGGCTGCCAGTGGGGTTTCCGGCGCTCACAGGTGATGTCTGGGAGTGGCCATGACCCAACAGAGGAGTCATACTTCTTAGTGCTCAAGAATTCAGAAATGTCCTTTGTCTTCCCTTCAAAGATTGTGAAATGACACGTGTCTATTTAAGGTGTATTATTTCTCCACTTGGGATACAAGATACACCACTGGTTAGCTGGGGGAAAAGTTATTGTACTATATAAGAAAGTGGGCAATGATTCAGCAAGTCTCTGACACTTCTGGTTGCCACAGTCAATCCTGTAGAATCACACCTCAGATTGTATAACATTTTCACACTTTTGTTACTCCTTCTTTAACTGAAAACTTGAACTCACACGGTGATGGGGAACGGACAGAGGCCTGGCCTCTGGTTCCAACTCTGTCATTAACTCACCCAGTAAAATGTAAAAGTCCTCTCACCTCCCTGAGCCTCAGTTTCCTCATTTGTTGATGGAGGGGCACTAACCAGGTGCTCGCTGAGGCCTCTGATCCTCCATGGTTGGCTCTTTGGATAAAGGTAAGACAGATTTCCTCCCTGCCATGAAATAATTCCTCATTTAGTAATCCCTTCAGAAAGTGTCTGCTAAGTCCCTGCGGTGCAGACCTTGGCATCAGAGGCCAAGCCTATAAGAAAGGGAAGACACGATCCCCATTCTCAAGGTAAAGGGGGAATATAATGAAGAGAAGTTTGCAAAACAGAGATGAAGCTCAAGAAGAAGGGATGGGTGCCGTGGGGGCAGAAGGGAAGGAAGCACCAGCTGTGTTGGGCTAGGGTGAAGAGGGTGAAGGAAGGCTTTCTG
This sequence comes from Mandrillus leucophaeus, assembly GCF_000951045.1. Taxonomy (NCBI): domain Eukaryota; kingdom Metazoa; phylum Chordata; class Mammalia; order Primates; family Cercopithecidae; genus Mandrillus; species Mandrillus leucophaeus. The sequence continues at coordinate 885,727 of NW_012110130.1, forward strand.
GGGGAATATTTGTGGCTGAGATTTCACTTGTAGCTGACCAACGATTTCAGGTCACATAGCACTGAAAATCAGATAGGTGTAACTGCTAATATTCTTTCATTTGGTTTAGAGGAATAATTCTACTGTAGGTCAGCAGCATGTTTTGTTCTGTTCCAGAAATTTTTAAATTAAACTATATCTCGCATACATATAGCCCCTTAGAGTTCACAAACTTACCGAGAAGTGATGAAACTGAAACTTAGAGAGATGAAATAACTAGCCCTAGGTCATGTTGCCGGTAAGTGGTGGAGCCAGAAGTGGAATCTGGGTCTTTTGAGCCTAGAGCAATCACAAAACACCAAAATGAATGTCATGGGCTCTGCCAGCAACATGATGAGCCTTGGTTATACATGGTGCTTGTTGTTTAAAGTACCAAGTGACTTGGGATCTTCTTTCTTCCTCTGTTTTTTACATGTTAATACAGAAAAGGTTGTGGGATTTGCATAAATCTATTTTAAGGAGCTTCTTCTGGTGAAGAAAAAGAGAAGTTAACAATTTCTGCTTCTGTGTCTCTTAAGGAAGATGTAAGATCAAACTGAAATGTAAGAAGAAAGGCATGGCTCCCTCTAGGTTTGTAGGAGCCAGGAGCTGGATCTGCTCCAAAGGGAAGCCATGAAGGGCTTCTCAGGCAGTCACCGCCATTTCTAGTGATTTCCTACTCTCAAGAGTCAAAGGTGGCTCCACCTGCCTCCAGCTGGTTATAGCCCAAGGAAGTGTGTCTGAGATTGGTCTGTAGGTTTTAATGAACCAAGAAAGAATTCCCACAGCCCAGAAATGGCAATTCAGCTGTATAGCTAGAGAGGCCCCTGCTGATGAACTGATCTCTCCCTAGGATTCTGGGGCCAGAAGTTAATGTGAAACTTGCACAAAAGTTGCCCCCTGCCTCCCATCCAATTCTTATTCTTAGGAACTTTGAGACCTAGCCTCAGTCACAGTAAGTCACCAACCACTGCCCCTGTCTCTGGGTAGGGGAAATGTAGACTTTAAGTAAGTAAACCCAAGGCTAAGTTCTGATGTCACTGTTTATTAGCTAGATGACTGAATCACTTTCCCTGTGGAGCCTCAGTTTCCTCATTTGATAAATGGGGATAAATAATAGCACTCTGGGCTGTTGCAATCATCAGATGAAAAGTACTGCATTCATGTGAAGTATATTATTGCTCTTCATTATTTATTAGTGAGAAGCAGATTAGTTATAGGGATTAAGGCTTTAGTCTCCGGGTTCAAATCACCACTCTGTGTCTTTTATTTTTTATTTTTACTTTTGAGACAGGGTCTTGCTCTGCTGCCCTGGCTGGAGTACAGTGGCACAATCATAGCTCACTACAACCTCGACTTCCTGGGCTCAAGTGATCCTCCTGCCTCAGCCTCCTGAGTTGCTGGGACTATAGGCTTGTGCCACCACATCTGGCTAATTTTTAAAAAAGTTTTTTGGTGGGTCTTGCTATGTTGGCCAGGCTGGTCTTGAACTCCTGAGCTCAAGTGATCCTCCCACGTCTGCCTTCCAAAGTGCTGGGATTACAGGCGTGAGCCCTGGCACCAGGTACTCTGCCTCTTATTAGCTGTGTGATCCTGGGTGGGCCACTTGTCTTCTCTGAGTTCTACCTTTCCAATAGGATTATCACATTTCCTAGCTTCTATTATTTTTCTCAGAATTAAATGAGATAATGCCTCAATGCCTGGCACAGAGTAAGTTCTCAGAAAATGTTTGTTATCCTTATTGTCATAATTAATATTAAAAATCAAATCCAGGGAAACTGGAAGGAGAAAAGGCAGGGAGAAAACTGTAACAAGAAGGGGCACTCTGTGGTTTGGAGTTTGTTAGCTGAGCCCGTGAGTTTGCGCTCAGGTAGTTGTGTTTGCACACAAGGTTGGGTGTACAGGCAGGTGGGGAAATGCCTAATGAGTATTCCAGGTTTTTTGTTTTTGTTTTGTTTTGTTTTGTTTTAGCACTGGCTGTTGGTGGGCCCCGGCTCCCTTCTTTCTCCTCTCCATCCCCTGCTTTCTGTATCCATGGAAAGGCTGGAATTTGAGCGAGTGCCCTTCCTGTCCCCGTGTCCCCCTGTTCCTTTCTGCAGGGGTCAGTCCTCCTCAGTGCCCACCCCTCTCCTTCCTCCCCCCAGCGCAGAGAGCTGGAGCACATGGCCCATCCGAGGCCCGCGCTGGTGGCCCCGGTGTGGCCGCCTCCGCAGGGCGAGGGTCCTCAGAGCCTCCTGCCCCTCTGCACTCTCTCCCTCCCAGCCGCCCCCAGTCCCGCGTGCGGTGACAGCCTGCCCGCGGCCCTCAGCCTTCTGCGGCCCTTACAGCCCGTCTTTCTCCGCGCAGTGTCCACGGGTTCCGTGACGCAGGTGTCCTCGGTGAGCACGGATTCCGCCGGCTCTTCGTACTCCATCAGCGGCATCCTGGGCATCACGTCCCCCAGCGCCGACACCAACAAGCGCAAGAGAGACGAAGGTAAGTAAGAGAGGCCCGCGCAGCCCCGTCGGGGATGCGCCTCATGGGGTCCGTTTCGGGCGCTTGGTCGCAGGTGGCAGCAGAGGTGCCCGCGAGCACCCCCTTTACCTGCAGAAGAGCGAGTCCCTCTGCCCGCACTCTGTCCTTTTCATGAACACGGGAAAGGGCTGAGCCCTCCGCAAGGGCAGACAGGCAGCAGGGTGACTGTGGCATTCTTGCTGGCCTTCCCGGTGGTCACCCCTTGGACAGAAGCAGAGGGCCTGGCAGAGCCCTTGTGGCCTGAGCTTTGGCCTTTAAGAAGACCCTGTGTGCGTGCAGATATGCCGCCCGAGGGCAGGGTGTGCTGGGCTCCACACCCAAGTCCACTTTGTGGAGAAGCTTTGGACCGGAGAGAGGGGGCTGGGCAAAGCCGTGAGAGGGGCACACGTTGGGTGGGCGGAGAGGTGGGTTCTCTGAAAGGCCCTGCACACGTCTCAGCAGAGAAGGCCTTCAGCCCTGGTGATGGTGTTGCGGGCGGTGCTGAGGAAATTAATAATCATCATCCTTGCCCTTGGGTCTGGAAGGAAGGAGTGCGGGGGTGTTGGGAGGGATTACAAAGATGACAATCTTCCCGGTTGGTTTTTCTCAGGCCCTCCACGGGCTGGGCCGTGTGGTGCCTGGGTCCCCAGAGCCAGCCACCTCCGTCCTGGACGCAGGACACCTTAACCGGGGCGCCTTTCAAGCCCTGAATGGGCTGCCAGTACTGGCTGACATTAATGGGTTTGAGAGAAGAAAAGACCCCCTGGGAGTCTGTAAAACCTTAGTCAGGAAAAGGAGAAAAAAAAAAAAAAAAAAAAAAAAACCAGGGCTGTGGTCTAGGGCCGGAGAGCAGCGTGACAGAAATCTTGATTCAATTATTCTGTTCCTCGGCACAATTCCCTTTCTCAGCTCCGTGTAAGGGATGTGTGTTCTCGTGAGCACATGCCTAAGTACTTAAGATCTGTAACTAGAAAATTGAGTCGGCCCAGCCATGGATTGGCCTGTGGCCTGCGTGTTGCCAGCAGTGCAGAAGCAGAGCCGGTGGCCTGGGTTTGGAACCATGGGGGTGTGTGGGGATGATTCACGGCTTTTGGAACCTGCCTGGCCTCTCTCTTCTGCTCCTGCCGCTCCTGAGCAGATGTCAGAAGTCTTTAACTCAGTAGGCTGCCGTGCTGTGTTGCTGCAGGAGGCAGTGGGCCTGCCATCTCTGTTGGTTTATGAGGTTGATGGTGTCATCTTTTCTCCCATTGTCACCTGGACTCACAGCAGATGTGCCTAAGCTGGGGCCTGGATATATTTGTTCACGGTGGAGAGACAGATTGTGTGAGACTTCCCCGGAGGCTGAGGGATCCAGGCGGAGATTTCTGGGGAAAGAAAAAATATAGTTTGATGTTTATCACCAAACAGACAGGTTCTGGCCTGGAGGCATTATTTTACTTTGTTTTCGGAGTGCTATATTGGCTTGCAGTCTGACCAGCAGTCATGGTTTTGCCCCTCAAGCTCCTTTACAAGGTATAGCATCTTCAGAATGTGGGTGGTGTTGGTCTTGACTACTCTGTACTACTCAGATCACTCCCAGAGGACTGCGGCCCATTTAGGGGTATTGACCTTTAAGAGGGACAGTGACAAATGGGATTGTGTCCTGGATGAAGAGGGATCTGATACAGCATCTGGGACACCTTGAGGCTCTAGGGATATTTTGGCATTCTCATATGTGCAACTTGGTTCTTTTTAAACTGAGGTGAAATCACCTCTGCATCGGCCACACACTTTAACTTTAAGGCCATGCAATGAGATCTCATTCCTTCCTCCTTCCATGCCTCCAGATACTTGAAGGCAGCAATCCAGTCTCGCTTATTCTGCTTTTCTTTGTGCCAAGGTGTTCCCAGATGCTGTTCCCAGAGCCTCAAGGTGTTCCCAGATGCTGTATCAGATCCCTCTTCATCCAGGATGCAGAGGTGATTTCACCTCAGTTTAAAAAGAACCAAGTTGCACATAGGAGAGTGGCCTAGGGTTAAAAGGAGATGCCTCGGGAGGTAATGAGTGCCCTATCTCTGGGGATATGTAAGCAGAGACTAAGTGGCCACTTGTCAGGCTGCCATACAGAGTATCAAGAATCAGATGTGGTATTGGATGATCTTTTTTATTTTTTAATTGAAATTTTTTTCTTAATAAATAGACACGGGGTTTTGCTATGTTGCCCGGGCTGGTCTTGAACTCCTGACCGCAAGTGATCTGCCTGCCTAGGCCTCCCAAAGTGTTGGGATTACAGGCATGAGCCACTGTTCCCAGCCTGGGTGATCTTTGAAATCTTTCCAGTTCTGATATATATGGTCGAGTCCTGATCCTCATGAAGACTTGGGGATAGTCCAGTCGGCGGTGGTCTGTGGTAGAAGGGAGAATGACTTGATGGTCCTGGAAGCTTATAGGAGTGGAAAGAGTGGGGGACAAACCCAAGCAACCAGAGCCTCCCCCTCACTCCTGCCCCACACCACTGAGAGTGTGTACGTTTGATCCCGGGGTGGGCAGCAATGGCCAGGCTCACGGCAGGGAAGTGTCTGTCAGGGTATTGCATAAGTGCCTGCTTCTGATCTTTCCTATCCTTTCTCTCTATCTTTCTGGATCTCTGCAGTGGCTCTAGAGGGAGGTAAAGAGGCAGAGACTGTCACTTCCATTTTACTAGGGGAAGTGATGGAGGCTACACAGCCATACAGCTGACATGGACTGGGGAGTCGGGAGGAGCTGGAGTGCGCCTAAGGCCTCAGTTCCCTAGTATTTTCCAGCTACCTGTTGCCCCTCAGCCTTTTCAGAGATGCCCTTTGGAGGCAGAGCAGCCTGGGGCTGGGCAGAGCTGGGGCCGGTGTGGGGAAGAGTTTCAGTCAGAAGGGCATGATTAGCAGGTTGGATGCGGAGAGAGAAGTGAGACCTGAAGGCCAGAGGTTGGAGGAGAGCAGAGAACGTAAGAAGCAGCCACTGGGGAAACAGGGACATTTCAGGCACACTGGCTGGCTGGCCCACAGAGGCTGCAAACCATGGATTTGTGGGGTACTGGCCTCCAGAGCGGTACCATCAGCAGCCTGAGAGAAGAATCATGGGGTAAGAGAGGCAATGGTGAGCTAAGAGGAAGACAGCTGAGGGTCCTTGCCCATTTTTCAGATGAGGTGACTGAGTCTTTGCAAGGTGGAGTTGCTTACTCTGCTGCCTGGTACACAGTCATCCCCAGCTTAGACTTGAGTTTTGTCCTGAGGACATTTCCTGGGGCCACCTTCCTGCCCAGATCTCAGCAGAGGTGAACGGGTGATAGGATCCAAACACAGAGGGTGAGCTGGTGAGCAAGACTGACAAGCTCAAATTCCTCTGATGATTAGGGCAGCGGGTGAGGTGACACTGGGGGAAAGAATAAGGCAGGGAAGGCCAGTTTTGACCAAAAGGATCTGGGGGGCTCCTCATAGGAGGTGGCATTTGAGAGCTGGGTAGAGGGAGGAGAGGGCATTCCAATCAAAAGCAAGAGAGATTGTGCCAAGTCTGGGACTCTGGTGAGCATGTGCAGGGAGAGGACCAGCACAGCAGGATTTGGAAAGGAAGAGAGGTAGAGAGAGGTGGGTGGCTTAAATGTGGTCAGAGGCTTTGGAACATTTAGTCTAGAAGCATTTAGGGAGATAGTTTTGAGCTATGCGTCTTAGATACTCAAGAAACATTCACTCTGCTGAGTGTTTCAGATAAAAAGGTAACGTGAAAGTGACTAGCCCCGCACTATCCAACAGAAGGAGAATGCAAGCCACATGTGTAATTTTAAATGATGTAGTAACTACATTAAAAAGAATAAAAAGAAACAAGTGGAATTAATTTTAATAATATATTTTATTTAATCCAGTATATCCCAAATATCATTTCAACATGTCATCAATATAAAAAATTTGATACTATATTTTCTCTTATTTTTGCTGCCAAGTTTTTGAAATCTGGTGTGTATTTTACACATGTAGTACATCTCAATTTGGATGCTAAACGTTTGACAGTTAAAGTTAGATGTAGTCCTACCAAAACAATAAAGCTGTGTTTAGTGGGAAAAATATTTTATACTGCTTCTATTTTAAAATTAAAATTAAAATCAAATCAAATAAAAAATTCAGTTTCTCGATTGTACTGGCCACATTTCAAGTGCGCAGTAGCTACATAGGACTAGTGGCTGCTGTGTTGGACAACACAGCTCTAATACAAGTGCTTGGCACATAGTAGGTGCTCAGTAAGTGCTCCTTGGTAGAGTGGATCAGTCACATTCCTTTAGAGAGTTCACAATTAGTAAAGAGGGTAAGAGGAGGGACCGCTAGTTTCCTCAGTCAAGGATACTTTTGTTTGGTATTTTGGGCTTCCATAGAAAGCTCTGAGTAGAGCTCTGGAGCAAAGACAAACAAACTAGAATATTGTTAGGCTGGTGGATTGGCAAAGGCCCTTTCAGTATAGAGATTCTAGAGTTCTTCCTAGGATGTCTGCCTCCAAGACCAGACTCGGGGATACGGCCACTATGTCCAAGTCTCAGATGAACTGTTCTGCAGCAACAGGTAAGATCTCTGTGGCCTCTGGAGGAAGAGCTGGGGCTGGTTAAAGGAAGCTGCAGGAGGCAGATTATGGCTGAATGCAACATACAGCTTTCAGAAGCAGCCAGGCTGGGCCAAGAATGGAAGCTTTATCTTAGAAAGATAGTGAGCTCTCCACCATCAGAGGTGTGAGCAGGGGCTGGACAAATGAGGAGCAGAAGAGTCAAGGAGGACATTCTGGTTCAGCTTCTGTGACTTTTGAGGCAGGCCTATTCCAACCTGGGTGGCCAGTGCTTCTGTGCCAGTACTGTGTCTACGAGTGCATCTACCCCCTTGTCTTTCCCTTCTGCTGCCTGACCCTGAGGCTGCCACTCATGTGGACTTGACAGGGCAGGGGCCACAAATCATTTCTATTCCCAGCCCAGCCTCTCAGCATAGCCCCGGTTCACAGGGATGCCCAGGAGGCCTGTGGGATGGCTCCGAGGGTCAGGCTGGGGTGCCACTCAGTTATGAGATGTCGCTTTGTCTCTTGGTTGGTCTGAACTGAGAGCTTTCGTGGAGGAAACTGTGACATGGCTCAGGAATCCTGCTGGGTGACGGGAATGGAGGCTGAGTCGGCACCTCCCTCTCCGGAAGGCCCAGAGGAGGTGGTGGCAGGGAGAGACTTGGCAAAGCAGGCCGGGTTGTGAATAGCGGCCATGGGTGAAAGGGCAGCCTCAGACCCTCGGTTCCTTCCTGGGCCTTTGATCTCTGGTGAGACCTCCTTCCGCCGCTCTCCCCGCTTAGGTCCCCTCCCTGTCCCCCTCACAATAACCCACAGGGCCCTGAGTTTGAAAGGCCCTGAACACACTGAGGTCAGCGGAGTGCAAATCCCTTTCACCAGTTCAGAAAGCTGACCCGTCCAGCCAGTGTGGACTGTGGGGGCCAGAGGTTTCTTTTTGGGCAGTAGGTGTACATTGCAAGGGAGTTTCCAGCCTTCTGAGGAGGGCACAAGAAGGACAGCAAGGGCCCAGAGGTGGCCTGTCCTTTCCAGAAGATGCCAAGTCTGATGAGACTCTCATTGGGAAGTTTGTTGGAGGGCATTTAGCCAGGTGCTCCCATTATGACTTCCTTTTTGGGGATGCCTGTTTCCTCTCTGTTTTTGTGTCTCTCTCCATGTCTTTGGGGGTGCATCTCATTCTGTATTATTTGGCTTTGTTTATTTCCTGTTTATTGAACCTTCCTCTGTGTCTGTTTCTGTCTACTGGTCTAGCTCTCACTAGCTTTCCTTTTCATACATATTCTCTCTCTCTCACACACACACTCTCTCCTACTCTCTCTCTCCCTGTCCTTCTCTCTCTCACACTCATTCACTCGTTCAATTTCCTTTCTGTCTTCTTGTATTCTCTCTTGCTATCTCCCTCCCCAAATCCCCTCTTCCCCTATCTCTTTCAGGCTGAATGCCCCCTCAGCCCTGCCTAGCAGACCTCCACGGGAGCTATGGCCAGAGGGAAGGGGTTTCAGAAGCTCACAGACTGTGCTGGACCCCTGGGCCCTCTGACACGGGCAGGCCCTGGTCTTTTCTCTCCTAGGACCCTTTACCTTCCCTGGATGCATAGATGCTGTCTGCCGCTCCCGGGATCAGGACAGAAAATGGAAGCAGGAAGTGGGGAGAGCCCTCTCAGAGCTCCCGGAAGGGATGGGTGTGTGGAAAAGCTCAGGATTCCTGAGTCAGGAGTAATAGGCAGCCCCTGTGGGATTGAGAGTTCACAGATCTCTGATCCCTGGAGAGACCCAAATAAGGTGTTGAGTCAAGGCACAGGCTCATGGGCAGGGAAGAAATGGTTTGAGGACTTCTTGTAGCAAGTTACTTAATCTCTCTGCACCTCCATTTTGTTATCTGGCGAATAGAGTTGATGCAAGCCTTGTGGGTTACTGTGAGAATAAAATGAAGTGAAGTGACAGCTGCCAAGGGCGTGGCCCCAGGGCCTGGCTATAGTCAGTGCTGAGTAGATGACCACTGAGAGGCCTGTGTTTGAGGATGTGAGGCCCGTCATGGCAGAGGACAGCAGGCTTCAGCCACGGTCCTGTTGGCAGCTGGAACTGGCTGGTTCACCCACCACCACCTTTCTGTTTGGAGCCGTGGAGCCATGGGGCGATTCCATGGTACTGAAGAAGCCGATTGCCTGCAGCCAGGAGCCCGGGGCATCCAGGCTGAACAACAGTGCCCCCAGGTGTCGGCTACAGAACGAAGGGCCACTCACTTTCCTCCTCCTTTGCCTTCAGGACGCTGAGTCTCCCCACCTGCTTCATGACAGAAGAAAAGGGTCAGGCCCCAGTTTTCCCTGAAGAGAGGCACAGGGAGCACAGAGGGGTGGAGGCCCCCAGGGTGGGGGCAGAGGGCAGCACTCTGGGCCTGAGAGGGCTGGGCCTCTGAGGGGTGGTTGGGGCCACCAGCCTGGACCTTGAGACTCCCCCGTGGGAGCTGAAAGGGCCTTGGAGAGCACCTGAGACGCCCCACTCCATCATTCACATGGGAAAACAGGCTCAGAGAAGAGAGGCGGTCTGCCCAGATCACACAGTAAAACCCAGAAAACCTAGAGGGAGAGGATGGCTCCATGGAAAATCCTTGGCATCCCTTGCCTTTCGATGTGACAAATTCAGTTATCCTCTCCCTCCTTTCCTCCCTTCTCACAGGGCGGACCACCGTCCCCACTGTTGACAGCCGGCCCCATCAGTCTTCTCTCCCCATGGGGTACTGCCCACACGTCCCCCCGCGCTGACCTTAGTTCTTGAGAGAAGCCCTGCCCTTCCCTCGCGGGCCTCCCTTTCCCCCTGCTCATTCCTCCTGTGCCTCCAGTCCCTGTGTGTTGGCTCAGCTTCCTGTCTCCAGGCCATTGCCCACTCAGGGCCTGCTATCTGGAATGCTGTCCTTGAGCCTGGACCTGGCCTGGCTCTCCGGAACCAGCCCTCTCCCCTGTGGGGATTTCCAGTGTTGGGTCATTGGTCCTTCACAGCTGGCTGAGACCCAAGGATTCTTTAGGGTCCAGTGTGGAGTATGGGTGACCAGGCAGGCTCTCCATCTCCTTTTCCCAGAGTGGCTTTGGGGGCAGGAAGGAGGTTACCACCATTTTGTCTTGGACTCTGCAGGGGCTTTCCAAGGACAGGTCCCCTCCCTGGCCCTCTGTGAGCTGTCCCCTGGATGTCCCCTCATGTAGAGGGCTGGGTTGTTTCCTGAGTTCTCTTTTTGCCCAGGCAGGAGTCCGTACCAAGGTTCCACTGGGGTGTGGTCATGGTGGGGGCATCACATAGAACCCAGGGGGGAAATTGGCAGCCTGGCAGCCGTGCTTTCCTTGGCTTGCCCTGTATGGATGATGATTTTGAATTAGTTACCAACATTGCAAAATCAGGAAATTTCATGTATGGAAGGATGCCTGGCTTCTTTTGGGAAGAAAAACCAGATCTGGCAACCCTGGGGCAGCTGGCAGCCTGGCAGCCCACAAGGCAACAGTCATCTGGGGCTGCTGGGCCTGAGTTCTCACGCGCTCCCCACTCAACTTGCTCTCGGCACTTGTGCTCTGTTTTTCTCGCCCCGAAGGTCTTTGAGCTTCTGGAGTCTTAGCATGAACTCTGAAGAAACCAGTTTGGCTCAGTCTGCCTGTGGCAGCTGAAGCTAACAGGAGGCAGGTCCTGGAATTGGCTGGTGGGGCCGAGTGCGCGTGTGTGTATTTGTGTGGTCAGGGAAGTGGGTGGTCAGGCTCACAGGCCAGAGGTGGGTAGGGTAGTGGAGGCAAGAATTTAGGGCGAGGGCCAAGCAGCCACACTCCTTGGCAGGTCATGTACTCTATACCCTGTAGGTAGGGTAGTCCAGGCACAGAAGGCGCAGGCTTGGCCCAAGGGTATGCAGGGGGCAGTTAGTGGCAGAGATGGTGAGGACCTGGTTTCCATCTCCCTGCCTGGCTCCCTGTGATCTCTGTCTTGATCTTATAGCCATGGGCACCTCAGTTGAGACCCAGATAGACAACTGCTGGAGGCCTTTGTGGTAACACAGGGCATCTGAGGCCAGGTGGCCAATTGGAGGGGGCTCCTGGGGCCTTTCTGTAGTGCCCAGGGCCTGTCCCACGGGTGGGGGCTCAGGTTTCGGTTCCTCCTCACTCCTGGGTCCCCAAGTTTCACTTTGATTCAGTGAGCAAGAGCCCCCGTGAGAGCCAACGCCACTGAACCCCCACCCTCTCTGTTTGCACACCTGGTTTGCCCCAGCCCCTCCCCCTCCTCTCACCCCCAGTTCCTTTTCCCAGGGGCCGGTGTACGGGTGTTCAGGAGAGTCCTGGGGGTATGGGAGAGGGTAGGGTGCTGCCATGTTGGGATCTCGGTTCAGGGAGTCAGTTTGAGGCCAACCAGTACAAGAGTGGTGGGGCCGATGGAGGAGGAGGATACAGTCTCATCTGCTGTGGGCAGTCCCCTGCCAAGATGGTCTGAAACTTGAGGTGAAATGGTCTTGGCTTTCTCTGCCCTGCATGCCCTGCTGCCCCATGGGGAAGAGAATCCCACAGTCCTTTCTCTCTGGCTTGGGAATACGGTTTAATCCCTGGCCGCACAGTCTGTGGCTCAGAGACTTTACAAGGCTTCAAACCCCTTACCCTGCTGTGTCCCTTCTTCCTGTCCCTGTCTCTGTCTCGGCATCAGTTTTTCCATCTAAAATGGAGATCAAGGAATTGCTGAGGTTTTTTCTGGCACCAAAATTCTGAGTTTCTCCTGGTTCCATCTCAAGTCCTCTTGGCATTATTTTAGAGCAGCAGTTCTCAAATGTTTGGTCCTGGGTCCCTTTAAACTCTTAAAAATTATCGAGGACTTCAAGGAGCTTTAGTTTGAGGGTTAATTAAAATGGATGAAAGTTAAAAATATTTATTCATTAGAAATAACAGTAACAAACAGGCAACATAAAAGATATTTTTGAAATAAGAAAGAACCAAATCTTCCAAACCCCCCAAATTTAGTATGAATGGCATTGGCTTATAGTTCTGCAGGTCTCTTCAGTGTCTGACTTAATAGAAAACAGCTGGACTCTCATATCTGCTTCTGTATTTGCTCTGTGGTGATGGAACACATCTTACAGCTTCTGAAAACCTCCACTGTAGACTCGTGAGAGAATGAGAGTGAAGAAGGCAAATCACACCTTGGCATTAATATGAAAATAACAGGTGCAGCAAACCACTATGGCACATGTATACCTATGTAACAAACCTGCACGTTCTGCACATGTGTCCCAGAATTTAAAATAAAATAAAAAAACACACAATAATTTTGCCCTCACAGATCACCTGAAAGCATCTTGGAGACCCCTTCTTCCAACCCTGGCAGGGCTCCCTGGACTACACTTTGAAAATTTCTGCTTCAGGCTGCTGCGAAGTCTGAACTTGCCTACTTATCACTCATATAGATAAGGAGAACAGTTAAGAGGTTTCAGTTAAAAGAAAGGTGTCATCAGTCGTTTCTCCCATTCTTAGCTCCTGAAGACAGTGGGAGCCATGGCAGGTCTTTGAGCTGAGGAGGGAGTGACAAGACACACTGGGCTTTGGAAATCCTCCACTAGCCAATGGGATATGTAGTGCTTCTTGCTTCTATCCCAGGTTGAGCTCCCACAGAAAGACGTAGCTACCGAGCCTTCTCCCCTTCCCAGCAGACTGTCGGTAGGGCTTGAGGTCTAATTTCCCTCCAGAAGGCTTCCTTCTGTGCCAGCAGCAGCCAGCTTGTGCCACCCAAGAGCCTGGTGAGTGGAAGTTTCAGAACGCTGCCTCGTCTCCCCATCCAGCTTAGCTCTGTACTGGCCTGCAGCCTCCTGGAGACCCCATCTGGGGCATATTTTTGATGGGAAAAAAAACCTAGCAATGCTATTGATTGGGAATGAAACAAAACAAAATAAGGAAGTGAGTTTGGTATTTATCTTGACTCCTGGCATTTGAGGAAGAGCAGGTGTAAAAGGTGGTCGAGCAAGGGGAGATTTTTGTTCTGATTCCACAGGGGTTTCTGGGTGTTTCTCGAATGTTTCTGGGTAACTCGTGTGTGTGTGTGTGTGTTTGTGTGGGAGGGGAGGGTTGGGGGGTGGGGGCGAGGTGTGTGTGTGCCTGCATGTGTTTAAATTTCACTTTGAAATTTCCAGTTTTCATTTTTATTAGTACAAATTAACATTTGTATTAGTCCTTCCTTGGGGCATTTTATCCCAGTGATAGAATAAAATGGGTGAGAGGGAGAACAAGAGAATGTCTTAAGGTAATTTGAGAAAAATTGAGAGAGGAAGAAGGATAAAAGGTGTGAGAGAAGGTATGTGTGAGAAACAAATTGCTTGTAGCAACATCAACTGATCTATGAGAGGAAATAGGCAGAGAGAAAGGCATAGCCTCTTGAGGGACTGAACAGTGGAGGATGAAAGTGAGGAGGGGGTCAGACACTTCCCAGCACCAGCCACCAGGTGGCAACATCGACCCAGGACAGCTTAGTTGCTGTCCAGGATTAGGGACAAGAGGGGTAGAGTAGCAGGGCAGTGTGTGCCGGCCATTCATGAGCTTAGTATGCTTGTAACTGGGTTGGAGGTGGGCTGATCATTCGCTGAAGTGTCACTTCTTTGTCAGCATTCAGTCAGGGAGGGGGAGGCTGGACCATTGCTACTGGAGATTAATCTGGTCCTTTCTCACCTCCATGGTCCAAATGTCTTGATGTAAACCTTTCTGGGAGTGAAGTCCTTGGCTCTACTCTAAGCCTTTACTTGCTGTGTGACCTTGGCCAAGTCACTTCTCTCTGAGCCTTGTTTTCCTCATATTAAAATGTGGAAATTGGAACAGATGATTTTTGAGGGTCTTTTGGGTTCTGACACTCTGTGGTGTACCAGAGAGCACTAGAGCTAGAGTTAGATTCTAGATCTTTCTCTGTCAGCCACGTGACCTTTGGCAGGTCACTTCTCACATCTGTGGAGATTATAGTGACATATCCCTCATAGATTTATATAAAATAAAAGATGGAAAAATGTTTTTGAAATCTTTTTGGTGCTTTAGGAAAAGGGGAGTGTTGTGATTTTATAATTTTTGCCGGATTTTTTTTTTTTTTTTTTTTTTTTTTTTTTTTGTTTTGTAATTTTGTGATTCAAGTCCTGGCTCTGCTGCCCATGCAACCTCTGCCTCCGGGCTCAAGCCATCCTCCTAGCTCAGCTTCAGAGTAGCTGGGACTACAGGCACGAACCACCATGCCTGGTTAATTTTGTAGAGATGATGTTTCACCATGTTGTCCAGGCTGGTCTCAAACCCATGAGCTCAAGCAATCCACCTGTCTTAGCTTCCCAAAGTGCTGGGATTACAGGCGTGAGCCACTGCACCCAGCCTTCTCTGGAATTTAAATTAGCCAGAAGCAGGGGCTCCACCACTTTCACTGCTTAGAAAGTTTGTGCCTCTACATGTGACCACAGAAAAAGGCCTGCCTTATGGTAAGTGTTTGCTCAAGGTCACTGCATCTCTGTGCTAAATATCCATTGAATCTGCTCATTTCTCTCCATCCCCATTGCTACTGCCTTGGTCCAAGCACTCTCTCTCTTCTCTCATTTGGACTATTGCTGTAGCCTGCTGGCTGGTCCCCATCTCCAATGTCATTGACTTGTCCAAATAATAGTCTGCCCTCCACATAGCAGCTGAAATAAAGTTCTGATCAATGACTTGCCTGAAGGGTTTTAACCTTCAAATCTGCCCATTGTTCTCAAAAGCCATGCAAACTTCTTAACAAGGCTGCCAGGCCCTCTCCACTCTCCTCTTTTCACAACTGCTCTAGTCATACCAAACCTCTTTCCATTCCTTAAACACCAATGCTCTGTCCTGTTTGCAACCCAGGAGTCAGACAACCAGGGTTCTAGTGCTGACTCAATAATGACTACTCCTGGGACCTTGGACTAATCTCTGAGCCTCAGTTTCCCAATTGTGCTTGTGATTGGACTGTTATATGAATTGAATGAGATGATGCATGTGAAGTGCTCAGGATGACCCCACATATAATAAGTGCTCAATAAAGAGTGCCTTTTATTATGCTCTTCCCACTGCTTGAAAAACTGTCTTCCTCTCTCACCCTACCATTTACCTGGCTGACATCCCAAACTTCAGGATCTAGCTTGTGTCACTTCCTAAGTGAGGACTTCTTAGATGCTCCCCTCCAACCTAACTCCCCACCAGCACACAGAACCTGCCTGTTCATCAAAATATCACATTTGTCACTTGCCTGTTTTCCCAGCAAGACTGTGAGCTCCATGAAGGCAGGAACTGTGTCTGGAGCAGTCACCAATGTCACCTTAGTGTCCAGCACAGGGCCTGGTTCACAACAGCAAATATGTACTGAATGGGGGCCATGGATGTCACAGAAGCCATGGGCTCATCTGGGGAATGAGTGGAGGCTGCTGAGCAGAACACAGAACCTTGCACATCAAACATCCCCCAAGTCCTGCCTGACCCCAGAGTCTCCTCCAGGATCTTGTGACAGCCATTCTAGATGGGGAGGGAGCTGTCTCATGATCTAAACACACACATGCACACATACGGATGCTGGTGCCTATGGTCCTCTTTCTGCCTGCCGTACCTAAGCATGTGCTCCAGATGTGTATAGATCACAGCCCCAAAGAGGAACTGCAATATGGGATAATTATATTGGCTAATATTTACTGAGTGCTGACTATGTAGATTTTAAATTATTAACTCACGTAATACTCACAACCACTGTACCAGGTGGATACTCTTATTATCCCCATTTTATAGAGACACAGAGAGAGTGAGACAATTTCCCAAGGTCACAAAGCTCAACAGCGGCAGTGTTGGGACTAGCACCTGGGTACTTACTGGCCATCCCAGTCTGCCTCTCACAGAGGGTGTCACAACAGGATGACATCCGTACGAGGCTGTGTTCTCCAGGGGAATGTCCTCAGCTCTCTCCAACACGGGGCTCTGATTCTACTTTTTCGCAATTCTGCCTATCCCCCCATCAACCTGTCTGGCTGAGCTCAGGGGGACCTTGGCTCAGAGTCTGTTGCATCACTCAGGGGTACGCCATTTCCAAAGCTTTCCTAACACTGTTGTGCACACTTCCCTGTCACACCTGCAAGTTGGTCACCTTCAAGTGTAGTTGGCTGGTCACATGTGGGTTTTAAGCCACAGCAGGTGGCACAGTGGGTAGACTGGGGTTTAAGCTCCGCCTTTCCTTTTACTAGCAGTGTGAGCTTTGACAGCAAAGGGCTTTAGCTTCTTTGGGCTTTGATTTCCTCACCTGTCGAAGGGGGATAATAATTCCTGCCTTTTCTGGTAATTAGAAAATGTTGCCTATAATATTTTGATTAGCACTGACACATGACAAGTTTCAAAAATATTATCTATTATTTTATTTTTTCTATTATCAGAGCAAAGTGTTTTTACTCTGAATCTAGATTCCTCAAAAATATCTTGTTGAGAATGTTCTAAATTCCCAGATCTTTTGTTTTCTCTCTCTCTCTCTCTCTCTTTTTTTTCTTTTTGAGACAGGTTCTCACTCTGTTGCCCAGGCTGGAGTGCGGTGGTGCGAACACAGCTTACTGCAGCCTTGGCCTCGTGGGCTCAAGCGATCCTTGCACTTCAGCCTCCTGTGTAGCTGGGACTGCAGGCATGCACCACCACACCCGGCTATGTTTTAGAAATTTTTTTGTCAAGACAAGCTCTAACTGTGTTGCCTAGGCTGATCTTGAACTCTTGGGCTCAAGTGATCCTCCTGCCTCAGCCTCTCAAAATGCTGGGATTACAGGCTTTCTCTCTTTTTTAATGGTCATTTTATTTACATTGCTAAGTTTCATGATAGGATTGTTCAGCTTAGGGTCAGAAGAAAAGGAAAGAAATACCAACTGGAATTCATGCTGGCAGAATTTCAGCTCCATGTTTCAGAAACACACATAATTCAAGTTGTAGCTGAGGGCAGCTGTCAGAAGTAAGGTGAGCCTGACACAACACTGGAGAAACCGGGGTTTCTCATCCTGACTCAGCCGTGGCCTTGTGGTGTGGTCTGAGTCAGGTCCTGCCCTTCCGGAGCCTAGGATAGGATGCACTGAGCCTGGACAACCCTTCCAGCTCCTGATCCTTTCTCCTCCCCCGCTCCCTGCCGCTCCCCTCCTCCTTCTTCATCTTCTCGCTGTTCGTTTCCTTTCTGTCTCAGACACAAACGCCATCCAGCACTTCTGAATAGTACTTTTGTTCCGTGAACATCTCTTTTCTGAAAAGGACGATTGGTCAGGTTTGTATCTTTTAACTGCTGGCACATTTTATCAGTTAAGAACCTGCGTACCTCCCTCTCAGGAGATCACCTTAAGGAGGCAGGCAGGCAGGCAGAGAGGCAGAGACAATGGGTGAAAAACAACTGTTTGGGGGCCTAATTTATGGTCTCTCCAGCAAACGCCTTCTTTCAGGGGAGCCCCGTTTCCTGCTCTTCCCCATGGCCCCAAGCACCTTCCAGCAGACTCCAGAGTATGACTCCTTCCTAGCTCCCCAAAGAATGGGGAGACTGAACGAGCAGAGCCTGTGCCTGAGCCATCTCGTTCAAGGCCTTCAAGGGCCTCCTGGCTTGGCACTCCCTTGCTGGTATCTTGAACCACCCATGCTGGGCCTCGATTTTCCTACTGGCAACAGAGAGAGCAGGACGCCTTCTTCAAATTCTTGTGGAAATTCAGCGAGAAGCAGTGCATGAGAAAGTGCTTGGTAAGCTGTAAAGCTCTATTGCCTATGAGAGTATCATTATAGTTCATCTCACATACCCACTCTGTGGCAAGGGACACATTTCTGAACATCTCCAAGGGTCAGTTTCCCCATCTGTAAAATGGGGACTATATACTTAGGTCATACAATTACTGTGAGAATTTCGTAACAGAGGTAAAACACCTGGTACAGTTCTTGGCAGTGGGAGGTGCCCAGGTCTAGGTTGGGCCGTTTTCCGTTTCCCTTTCTTATTCCTTCACAGCGCCTTTCCCTAAGTACAGCGTATAGCCACGCAGCCCCAGGCGTCTGAAACCCACCTGGCCACTCTGTGGCCTGCACCCCACTTTGCTCCTCTGTAGAAAAGGGATAGTTAACAGTATCTGCTTCCGAGGGTTGTGGGGGAAGATTAGACCATGCTCATCCGTGGCTCGACACAGAGTCAACACCAGGTGGACGTTGGTGATGCTGCCAGGCCTTCCTCCCTCTGCACACCCAGGCACTGGGCGTGGGCTGGACGGGACCCCGGCCACCATCTCCTTCGAGCCTATTCGTGGCGGTGAAGAAAGCCAGGCATGAGAGGAGCAGGAAGCGAATCGCTCAAGGTCGCACGAGTCATATCCCAAGATCTTTGAGGGATATCCAGGGATCCGCGGTGCCACTGTGCGAATACAGCTCGGCAGAGAGGCTGCGGTCCCTGCGGGGAGGCCGGTCCCTTCCTCCTCGGCCCCGCGGTCCGGGAGCCCCGTGGGCCTCGCTCCCGCCCACCGGCCGGGGGTCCTCGGGGCTCGGGCTCCGACGGAGGAGCCCCTAGGGCCGGGGGCGGAGGGCAGACGCCTTCCAGGATGGCACCTGGATTTCCTGCGCGACGTGGAAGGAGAAATGAATTCAGCTGCTGCAGAACGTGGCGCAAAGAGAAGGCAGCGCGCGGCGCCCCCGGGAAGGAGGCCGCCCGCTCGCGCCGGCCTCCGCCAAGCATTTGCAATTTAATTGACATTGGCGGCAGGAAGCCAATCAGTCTAAGTCAATTGACGTTCCGAGATAAAACTAATC